>NW_017728924.1:2205785-2243139 GCF_001723895.1 Crocodylus porosus | reverse complement strand
CACCTTGCACTTGTCTGTGTTGAAACCCATCCTATTCTCGTCCGCCCACCCTTGTAACCTGTCTAGGTCTGACTGTAGCCTGTTGCATCCTTCCAGTGTTCCCACGTCCCCCCACATCTTAGTGTCATCAGCAAATTTGAACAGGGTGCTTTATACCCCCTCGTCCAAATCGCTGATGAAGATGTTGAACAGTGTGGGCCCGAGGACCGAGCCCTGGGGGACCCCACTGCCCACATCCTTCCAGGTTGAGAAAGACCCATCTACTACCACCCTCTGCAGGGATCATGTTCAAATTCCTCACCTGATAAAACATCCCCTTGCAAGGGACTCTCTCCAAAGCCTAACCTTTATCACTACAGTTCCTACTTCTTTTGTTTTGATATAGATGCAAGATACTCATCACTTATCCGGTGCATTAAATGCCCTGGTGGAAAATATGTATGAGAAACCAAACCACAACCGCTTACCAGAATGAACGCACACTGAAAATTTATCAAAGACAAAAATATCCAATTACCTGTAGGTGCCCACTTCTCACATGACAGTCACTTTCTCTTTGATCTCTCAGTTTTAATCCTCAAAGGGGACTTACAAAACACCTTTCGTAGATGAGCCTCTGAACTTCACTTCATAAATCTACTGTATACAAAAAATCATGGACTTGATATACCTCCTATCCTGAGCGCGTGCACCTCTTAAGGCGTGCTCAGAACCTTGAAGGATTCCATTTTTCTTAAGGAGCTTCTGCTAGGATTGGCACCCTGTGGTCATCTCCACTTGTAAAGCACCACGGGTTTTCACATATCATTGAAAAACTTTTTGAGTGAGATTTTCCAAATGTTTGCTATTTTTCTCTGAAGTAAATAGTCACCATCCTATTGACATCTGTGGGAGCAGAATTAGGCCAACTCTGTGCTTGTTGAAACGCCATTTTAAATTAAATCCTTTCTAGAAAACAACTTGGCTCAATAGAAATACACGTTATAACATAGACAAAAACATACCCATCTTTTATACACGTAGTAACTTGCTACAGACTAATACATGCTACATGTTTGCAGTTAACTTCTGGTATTTTCCAGGAATGCTCAGAATTACTTTTCTATGGTTTTTGGGCAAGGCTATAAATTTCAGAACTTTCCTTCTGACACTGGGGAAAGCTCCAAAAATCAACCTCTGTTCTCTCACAATAGCCAAGAGTAAAATGTTGCAAAACTGGCATCCCATCTGTTACGACTGCGTCTCTTCACTTGACACACAGCCATTTGTGTACTTGATTTTTTTGTTTTTTGTTTTGAGGTTTTGAACTGCCTTTTAATTTTTTCAGTAAGTCCTTCAGTACAGCCAGGGATACCATGAGCCCACAGGCACTAAAATACACCCACTGTCCCTGTTCCATTTAAAATCCACCCACTGTCCCTGTTCCGTTAGGCATTTTTCTTATTGTACAGACATGCCTTGGAGAGACAATGGGTGAAAACCTACTTCCACTGAAGTGAGTGAGAGCCTGCTTTGTTTTAAATGGAAAAAACCCCTGATATAGCTTGCCTTTCTTTTGAGTCCCCAGCATGTTTTCACTTTCTTAATTCTGTGTGAGTATGATGTTGGCCATGCTCATATCAGGAAAAAGTTCCCTTAGCAAAAAGTATTCAGAAAAGCTTATATCAGCGCACACATTTCATTAAAGTTTCCTGTGGTTCACTGATAGGTGAATTGGATAACTTGCATCTAGTTCTAACGTAGAAAATGGACTACTGGGTAATAAGGAGCCTTTGCTTGGCAAATATCCAAGCCCATCAGCATTTGAATTACTGTACAACCACTCGTAATGTTTAAAAGTTTGACATTTACATGAGGAATGTTTTATAAATGAATCTTTCTCACTCATGTCACTTATTACTGCTATCTTGCTAGACCTTTGCAAACAAGGGGTTTATCTTGCTTATGATAATGTTCTGTAATTAAGATGATGAGTGTATTAATTAGCATTATAAAACTTTTAATTTAAAATGTAATAATTTAGGAACTCTCAAGGTAGAACTGTAATGGAGTTTGCTGTATTTTTCAAACGTCATCCCAAACAGCTTATGGGGAAGCTAAAGAGATTGGGCCACCGGTGACCGGAAAAAAAAGAAAAGAAGCCCTTTTCATCCTATTTTTCTTCAGTTAACTTTAACTGTGCTAAAGGTAAAGGTGACACTGAACTGAATTCTCAGTGGGTGATTTGAAAAAACAAAACAAAACTAAGAATGAAAGAGATCCCAGATCATCTGCCAATGTAATCTAGTCTATAAAGAGAAAGCCATCATGCCAACTCTTTCTGCTGGACGTGAGGCGGCTAGATTTTTTGATAAGCTGGTAGCTGTTCCTGGAAGTAAAAGTTAAGTGGATATGATAGCTGTGGAAATCAAAATAAAAGTGCCCACCCTAGTATTTTGTTGATTTCTGGAAATGACAATGCAAGTGGACTGTTCTAGTTTTGTAATGATCACTTGATCGTAAGGTACATCTGGTCACGTTGTTGGGTGCAATGGAGCAAAGCAATGGAGTGGCAAAGCAAAATAGTTCAGCCTAGTGGATACTGAACGTAAATTGGATACATGACTTCATGGGCATATGCACAGTGACACAGATGCTAGAGCTCAGGGCTAGCATTGTGCTCCTATCATGAAAAATAAGTGCATCCATTATCGTGGTGGTGCAGAGGTGCTCCTGACTTGAGTTTGATACCTAATTGTATTAGATGCTGTATAAATGTAGTGCTCGAGAGGCGGTCCCCATTTCAAAAGAGCTTGCCGCCAAAAGACTAAAGAAGGGCAGGAGGGAAAGCAGTCACAAAGAACTGAAGGGGTGGCAACCAATGTCATAAAGTATGTCTGGGGCAGAGGTACAAATAGAAATCAGGTCCTCTGAATCCCAGTTCAGTGACCTGTTCATTTGATATGGCTCTGTATTGCACACCGTTGACTGACATCCAGCTGGGATTTCCCGATGTGCACTGGTATCGCAAACAGGTTTTAGCTGATGGTGGGAGAGTGTAATAGCAATAGTTTTTCTTACTCATTTCAGCAGTTAATATTACTGCAGGCATCTGCCCACTCTTCCTTCTTGCACATTGCCCACACAGGAACAGCTTGCTTCAAGAACCACGCAGTACAAGAGTTTTCTTTCCTTTGGTGAGACAATGCAAAATATTCAAAAGACTTGCTGTGACTTCATTTGGATACAATCTCTTACCTTTGGTGGGCTTTCATCCTGTTATGACTGTGCCCTGCAAAAATAGTAAATTGCCTGACCTGTTGTTGCAGTGATAATAGTCACCGCAATTTTAAAGTTCTTTTGTATTGGAAATATACCCCTTCAACATGATGTGTTACAAAAGGAGCCCAAAAATGATCCGTAGAAATGGATTGATCAAAATTTTAAATGAGCATTATTGACATTTTAAATTGGTGGTTCAGGGATAAAACACATAGTGAAAATGATGGGCTCTGTGTCTTATGGTGTCTCAATTCTGAACACCCTTGTGAACAGTTCTCTTTTGTGGCTCTCTCTATTCAAGTTTTGCATTCCCACAGGGCATGGATCTTTGCAGCGTGCCATAAGAAATAATTTCATGCACCACTGCAGTCTCTTGAAACTAATTTAACATCCTATTTTGTTGCAGCACTTCTTTGTGGTAACAGACACAGTTTACAATCCACCTCAGCCAGAGGCAGCCTTCCCTGCTTTTCTCAGAGCTCAGCACTTTAACTATTTATATTAGCAGTGCCACTAATTAATGAGGTCTAGTTTAAATGCATAATGATTCCATTTTCCCATGTGGTTAGTGGAGCCCCCCGTTAGTATTCACTAAGGACTAGTCAAGAATAAGTGTTTGTTTAAACACATGAAGTCATGCTTTAGGGTAGTCTTAAAAAGATGCAAAATGCTGTATTTTGCAGCTGGTTTGTAGAGCTTTTATGAATGGTACCAACTGGCTCGTCCCTGATATTTGTCATTTAAAATGATAATAACCTCAAATTAACAATTTGGAGTATTTTTTTTATCTCCATTTCATGTTACCTTATTGTTTGAGCTTACTAAAAACCCAAGCTATGTTAAACATGCAGAGGAAAACTGTAAGTGTTTTACTATTGCTTAGCAGTCGTCCATGTATTCTCTCCCTCCACCTCTCCGTGAAGAGATCACCCTTGAGGTCCTTTCCAAACTTATGATACTAAGTATTTCAGAGGTACCTAGTGGGATACTTGAAAGTGGGATATGTCCTTGGGGCCAGATCTGACAAAGGACTTGGGTGCCTAAAGTGCCTTAAGTAGAATTAAGTCTGAAATTGCGATTCTGAAAACTACCGCTTAGCTGGTACCTAATCCTGGAGGATCCTAAACTCCATAATCATGTCTCTTTTTTTTACTGTAAAATTTCTTAGGGGCCTGGAGTTATGCTTCTGTATATAGTTGGGAGCATCTCAGTTTTGGCAGGCTGAGCAGTTCAGTCCTTCCCTAATGTTTAAAGCTGATCAGCTGCAGAAAGTATGTGTCCATCTCCTTCAGTGCCCCGAAAGGCTTGATAGTAGTTTTCCCAGAATGCGCCTGATGTACATGAATGCAATCTGGCTCTTCACAAATCACCTTTTATACATACAGTAGCTCAGTGCCGTGGCCCTTGAACCCCAAGTGGCTCTTCAGCTTCCCACTTGCAGCTGATTGCAGAATTTGTTTTGATCGGTCTGCTGCCAAGTAATGCGTGTTTGAAGTCGGTATGTTAGCACTTGGCTGCTTATTTGCGGTTGTTGAAAACAAACAAATACATAGATATAATATTTGAGAAACACTGGGTGCTTATCACAGTTCCCTTAGAAAGGTACCCATTGTGGGTATAGCTGTTTGGTAACCCTTGTTGCTTGTGTGGCTTCTGAGTCTCTCAGACCGTGAATGTCCTTGGCTCAGTGGCTAGAGCACTCGTCGAAAAAGTGGGAGATAAGGATTTAAGCCCCTTCTCTACCTGACGAAATTCAGCTCCACTTCCTTGGTGGGCTCCGAGTCATCAGGTGGTAGGCTGTTTTGAATGGAGGTACTCTACCCATCTCGTTGAAACTGTTTCATTGAGCAGGAAAGAATTCAAGATTCGAGCTAGCAGGAGCAAGTGTAGTTTTATATCACCCGCCTGCGCTGGGCGTGGAATTCAAGATCCTGTGCCCAGTCTGGGTGAGTTGCTCTAAATGCACAGCTTGTGAGTTTTGTGGCACTGAAATCCCCTTCTTTATTGAACCCTTCAGTGCTTTTGAAAACCCCCTCCCTTAATTACACTTTGTACAGCAGCTTGTAATCCCTGGCTAAAAGGTGCCACGGGTATGGTAAGGGCAACTGTTGTTGATAGTTTAAAATAGAGGGTTGCCTAACTCTTACTTTTATGCATTTGTTGCTTTACACATCCTCCTTGAGCATGAGATGAAACACAAGTTTCTTTTGTTTTTCAGGGGCTACAATTTCTATCTTACTACAGAAAAACAAGCCAGTTTTATACAGTGGTGTCAGTGGGATGAGGATGGTTCTCTTGAAGCAGTCTGCAGCTTGTGTCAGTCCCTGAAGCTTTGGTGGTGGTCTTGGCCTTGAGTCTGTACCGAGGCTGTTGCCGTTCAGAAGAAGCTTTGTTGCCTCAACTAATTGTCTTGTTTCAAAAGTGGCTCCGATTCCTAATGTAATACACAAACAGCATAAAAGCCCAGCTCAGATGGACCTAATTTTCAGAGGTCTTTTGAAGGCCAGTTCAGTGCCTGGCATGGGAAGTTACTGCTGTCCCAATTTACAGCCCCCTGCCAGGCCCTGCAGGGGCTGTTATAGCAGCTGAGGATATCTGAAGTATATAATGATTTGCTTGCCAGATGGGGGTGAGGGGGGAAAGGGACAGGAAGATTAGCTAGCGGTATGCTTTTATTTTACATACCCTAAGGGTATTAATTAGGGTTGATCTTGAAGTTGCTTTCCATCAGTCTGACTCGTATAAGTCACCTTTTGTGTATATATCATAAATTATAGCCCACACCAAAACCATCCATATAGTGCTTTGTCTGGCTTCAGCACAGGACTAGGATGGACTAGGTTCCCTGACAGTGTCCTTCAAGGAATCTGTTATACAGGCAGCAGAGAGAGAAAATAGGGGAAGATGGGGACAGAGAATTATGAGATTGCTGCGAGTAAACTTCCTAGGCTTGAGCATGTGTGACAGCATGTGGTTAAATTCCAGGCACCGAGGTTCACATCAGAGATGGTTGGAAGGTATAAACTTAATGGCCAACTTAAGGTGGACTCTAGCAGCTGATGCATCCTGGATATTGGAATAATACTGTAGAGTACCAGAATGACAAGAGGCGGTTTTGCTGCAGACTTTTAAAACCCAATTGGTCTGTTTTTGGTTTTTATAGTTGTTAGTACAGCCTGCACTCAGTTGATGTAGACCCACAGACCTGGAACCCACTTAATATCGCTCTTTTTACAAAGAGTTAAAAGTGCTGTCGTGCAGAGAGAGTGCACTTATGCAGCCAAACAGGATTGCTAGGATGACAAGCTAAAGCATTCGGGTGGATGAGCGGATGACGTTGGCTTTTTTAATAGCGATTATTGTACACGTGGCAAGAAATGCAGAGTAAGTGAAAAAGAATAGCAGAACCCAAGAGACTATGCGGATGTTCCTCTGTTACTCCTCTGCATATGTCTCCAGGCAGACTTTCACTGGGCAGTGTCCACAGGCTCTTTGAACGTGCTCAAGGGGAAGTGGTTTTCTGCTCAGTGTCTCCCTGCCTTTGAACCCTTCTTATTCGTCTGTGACCTTCACTTCCATCCTGATTTTTTTTTTTTCCATTTGTTGTTCCCCAAAATCAGTTGTTATCGTTTTAGTGGCCTCCCTAACAGAGGGAGACTTACAAGTTTTGTAATAATGTTAACTGAATTAACTTTAACTGAAAGTTTTCTTCCGTAAAAAATGGGGCTTTTTATTAGAAAACATCAAGTTCTTTGACGAGAAGTGCTTAGGAATAATTTTGTTAGGATGAAAAAAATACTTAAAAGAATTCTGCCAAATGGCAAATACTGGCAAAAACTAAAGCCCGTTTTCCAACCAGGTCTTATTAGTGTTGTGGGACTATGATTGCTTGATTCCTAGAAGTCTCACTTGTTTCTCAGTAGCTAGTTACTGATCTAATTTTAGCATCTGTTTTGAGCCCTAAACGTTGGTTGAAAGGGCAGCAATTAGAGTTGGGAAGACAGAAAAAAGTGCGTTTGTGGCTATTATGCAAGAAGCATGGCATTCACAACCATTTTATTTTCGCACGAATGTATGTATAGATGCTTTGCTAGGAAGAATGTTCACAAAATAGAAAGCTCATAAACACTCATGTAAATATATATCTATCAGCAGTAGCTCCTCCAAATATTATTTCCTCCTCCATTTTGTAAATTAAGGAGGAGATACAATATTATGGGATTGAAGCAGCTGGTCACTGATCATTCACCATTGAATATGAATAGTTTGCAAGCAACTCATTGGCTGAAATATGTTGGAATAATGTGTTCTTAACGTTTCAACTAAGAAAACAAATGTGTGAGATCAAATACAAAACAGGGCAAATTAGGATAAATTATTCACTGTGTATAGCTGGCGCAGCTTTTCTGTGAATTTAGGTCAGTTATGGAAAAATGCTTGGGTTTCTTTCAAGATGAAGAAGTAGTGTGCTTTGCTTCCTAAAGCAGTCAGAGGAGACTAAATTGCTATCATTACCTAATCTTCAAGTACTTAAATATAGGGACAGGCATTTTCATGCTCAGATTAGAGAAGGAGAATGGCCAGCAGGTAGCTTACTAATTCTATCCATCACTGGAAGGACTTCTTTATGAAGGTTTTGCATTAGTGAGAAGGCCTTAATATTTAATAAGGTTCTCAGTGAGTGCATCTACATGTGCGTCCAACAGCACAGTTGTTACTGTGCAGTCATTTAGTAATTGCTTTAGTATTTAGTGCTCATTTAGCAAGTACTGCCTTTATTGCGCAGCCCCGGTGGTGCCCAGGTTGTTTCTGACCCTACTGAGCACTAGCAATAAGTAGTTTGACTGCACAGTAGCACTGGCCTCATGGTTCATACTTGCTGATGCTATGGCACCATAGTGACGAGCTACATTGCCCATTGCTACAGCAATGTAGCGTCTCATGTAGACGAGCCCAACTTATGCATAAAATTTATTGCAGGCTCAGCATTTTACATGTAGTTAACATGCCTAAAGGTCACCTAGGTAATGTACACTATTATTTGTTTGAACTTTCTCTTCCTATAGTGTATTTGACACAGATATTCATTCAACTACTTGACACTTTCCAATGGAGAGAAACTTGTGCTCTGGGATGCATCTATTTATATTTTTGGTTCTCATATAATCGGAGGCAGCAACTCGGATGGGAACAGCGGTGGGCCCCCAGCAAGAGAATTCAGATACAGTCAGGGTTGTGAGGGGTGACCATGAGTTTTCCCCCTCTCATTGCTGCATAGACCCATTTCTTCAGGCCAACAGAGAGAGCGCATGATGCTGCTCAGATTTCTGTCCTACAAGTGACTAAGAAGTGAGTGTGTTTGCCGTGTATCCTCTAGGCAGCCGCTTTCTCTTAGCTAGTGGCTGGAATGAAGATAGAATAAAAAATGGTGGATGCCGTGGAGAAATGTCCACGGGTGTACAGAACTGGAGCTGTGATAGCTCCCAGAGTTTCTCTGTGTTATCAGTCACACCGTCTCCTTTTTGTCCCGCCTTTGATTTTAGATCTCACATTTCTAGACTCTAAAGTAAAATACATACCCCCAGGATTTTAAAATATTTTTTTCAGCCTTTCATATCTTTAAATAATGAAGCAAAAGAGAAGGATGACAAAACAGTCATTATTATTAATGTTCTTTGTTTCATGTTGTTTGAGCAGTCATTAAATGTTTCAAAATGAAAACTTGATATGTTGCTGAACCACATCAGTGGTCAATTTGCCTGATTTGGGTTTGAAAGTCATGTTCATTCTTATCTGGGTTCTTGCTGAACCTGAGTCGAAGGTCACGTGACTTTGCTTTTTATAGCATTTAAACTGGGAAAAATAGAGCATGTTCCGAGTAGCTCCTGCTTGAAATAAATTGTAAAATGTGCCATTCGTGAGAAAGGTGAGCTTGTTTCCTTTACATTGTGTGACGCATTGGTGCGTTTTAGTTGCAAGTCTGGTTCTGCACTGAGTTTCATCCTGTGGGTGTTAACAAATGTAATCAGAGGAGAAATAGGACTCTTGCAGACTAATCTCTGTCCAGGACTAGGCTAAAAAGTCCACTCCAAGTTGCTGAGCTGAATTTTTTCAAGCCCGTGTCCACCCTCACAGGACAGTTCGATCAACTCTTCCTAGTCCTTCCCGGGGAGTCATCTGGCAGAGTGTCTTCTTCTATTGAAAATGGGTCCCCGATCCCAATTCTTATCTGTTAACCTGTTAGAGGAGGAGTTGTTAAACTTGATGACCAAATTCGAGCAATGTTCTTCTGTCAGCCATGAGGTCAGGATGACGTTTCAACTCCTGCTAATTTCTTTTCTCCTTTTTTTGTGCTAACAGTTGCGAGGGGTTTTTTGTTGCCTTTGGTTTTTTCAAACACTGTTCTTGTTTTGTCGTGAGCATTTAAAGGGATAGTCTATAGTCGTTGTAAACTGACTTTTGGTTGACTGGAAAGCATAAAAAAACCAACAGCTTTGACAGTGCAACTCATTCGCAATACAATCAATACAGCCAAAACTAAACTCATGATTGAAAACTTGTGCCTCAGAACAAAGTTCAAAGATATGGGTGCTCCCTTCCCATAAGAGATCCATCTCATTTCTCCTGGGTATAGAGTTTTTGGGGTTTTTTTTAAATCATCACGTATTATTTCAGTGCACCGAAACTGAACAGAAGCAGGATTTCAATGCTCTTGTTTTAATAAAATGAACTACCTTTACAGTCTGATGTAGAATGATTGACAAGTATTTTGGGCTACTTATATTTTGCAATGTACTGCCCCTGTGCATGCTCTTACCTTGCAGTAAATGCCAAGTTCAAGTAAGTGCAACAAAACAAATTTCTGTTTTTAAACTATGAGCTTTTCCTTTACTGGAGAAGGCCATGACTTCAATTCTTCCTTTGCTGATACTCTAGTGGTGATGGATAAAGAAATGATGTCAGGCTGTTTTGTTGTTTTATCCAGGGTAATTGGTGACGCAATGACTTTTGTTGCAGGTAGCATGAGTCTCGCTGTTTGTATTAGGTTTCCCAGTCTGAACTCTCTTCCCTAGCCTTGCATTAAGGCAGCGGAAAGACACTCCTGTGTTTTGGCAATTTTACAACTTGCTCAGCTTTCTCATAAATTGAAAAGTTTTTGTCTGCGGGGATGGGGCTTGTTGGAGGTATTATATGTGTTGTGGGTTTTTTTCCCCCTCAAGAGCTATGCTTTGAATTAAGGTGACATTGACGTGCAGAAGCTTTCACTGAATGGGTACTGGTTTGTAGCAAAGTGATGCACTGAGACCTTGCCTTGCTTTTTTTTATCACCCAAAGTTAAATCCAAATGGCAGGCAACTGGGAATCATGCTTCCTAACAATCTCATACTGCCTCTTATTCATAGCAGGAAGCAATGTCTGAAATTGGTTCATTTTTTTTTCACTTAGGTGTTGATTCCCACTTCTGCTTGTTTCATTGACAGGCGTTTGTAGTTTTTCTGTTTCCTTCTGCAGCTGTCGCTACTAAGAAATTTTTCCAGAGATAAGGATTCATACAGAAACACAACACTTCCACCACCACATACCAACCTAAACAAGTTGGCTATCATGTGAGAGGGGCCAAGGTGGATAAGTATTTCTGAATATGCGTATACTTTTTATGGAATCAAAGCATGGGCCAGTTCCCTGGTGTAGCAGCTAGCAGTCACTGAGATAAAGTGCTTGACAGTGATCATCTTTATACAGCTGCAGCTGGAGTCTAGACTTTGAATGATGTGACTTGAGCCGCTTAAAAATACAATTCTCTGTGACAGCCCTCGGGCTATAGCCCTTGGGCATACCACTGCCCTCTGGCAGAGAAGAACTTGGCTTGCTCTCTCAACTGTTTGATAGCTTGTGGTCTTGCCTGCCATGCATTGTTCTTTTAATGGTTACAGGCCCTTTGAAGACTGTTACCAAATCCCCACTGGCCTTCTCTTCTCCAGACTAAATAACCCTAGCTCTTTCCACCTTTCTTCCTATATCATGCTTCCCAAGCCTGTAATCACTTTTGTTTCTCTGCCTGCAGCCTTCTTGAAATGTGGGCCTGAAAACTGGGCACAGTACTTCAAGTGAGGCCACCAGTGCTGAGTAGAGATGAAGAATCACTTCCCTTGATTTACAAGTGACAATCTGGGGCTAGGGACAGACATTACACATAAACTGATTTAAAGGATCAGTAACTGGTTTAAATCTGTAACAGAACGTATGTTCAGTGCACATAAATCATTTTCAAAATTGCTGAAATTGGTTTAAGAAAAACCCGGCTGGATGTAGTATCAGACTTAACTGATTTGAGTCAAACCATCCCAGACCCCTTCCTGGTTTAAGTTAAACCAGAGTCTGGGCTGGACTGGGCTGTCTACTCCAAAGAGTAGGCTAGCCCTACCCCTCTCCTTGCTAGACAGAGCTCTGAGGGAGACTGCAGGCATAGCAGGGTCTGCCTGGCTTCCCTCGCTGCTTGCTGCTCAAGCAGGGATTCCCCCCTCCCTCCTTCCCATTTCCCACAGCACGGACCCCAGACCCACGGACCCTAGGCATGTGGTATGCTAGCTAATGCTGAGAGGTATCTGTGTATGTGTGTCTACAGTTTCACTGGGACAGGCAGACAGAACAGTGTCTGCTTAGGGCTATTTGAAGCTAATCAACAGGTCAGCTGGTAACACCCTCTGTTCCTTCCTTGGAAAAAGCTGTTTAAGAAGAGCTCAAACTAATTATAGAGGCTTTTGTTTTCTTGATGGGCTCATAAACACTGTGGTTTTATCAGCTCCCTGGCTGGTTTGTAGCCTTGTCAGGTTTGCAGACATGGAGAGGGAGATTGAAAAGCTCAGGATCATCAACAGATGCATGCACTGCACAACCTCCCCCCACCCCCTTTTGCCTCAGAGTGCTAGCCCCAGGCTGGGGTCTGGCAACACTCCTGCCCCCTTGAGCAGCCAGAAAAAGCTGGAGACTGTAGGCAGGTTGGTGGGTTTACACCATTCCCTAATCAGAGCATCCTGCTGGGGCCTGGCCACACCCTTTCCCCCCAGCTCAGCACTTTGGAAGGGAGGGAGGGCTGCTCTAGTGCCCCTCGGCTTCTAGCCTGAGCCACTGCAGGCGTGCGCCTGCATTTCTGGTATGAAAAGGGAATATCTGTGCATCGCTCCTTCCAAGTAGACATTGAGCCTTCTTTTTTCAGCCTTCACCCAAGGCCAGGGGGATTTTCTTAGAATCATGATCTTTGACATATTTTCAGCTCTGTGCTGCATGTTGTTAACCTCTGGAAGACTCCCTCAAATACTTCGTCACTTGTCCTCTGCTACTGAAATGAGTACATGCTTTTGAACAGGTGAATTGATCTCCTTTTGCGGGTACCCTTTCTTTCCCTAGACCTATTCAAATAGTATCTTTCCCCATTTGGTATTTATCCATACATCATTCTAACCCCCTATCTTCCTTTAGCAGGTCTGTATATCATGAGTATTGCTTTTTTACCTTCTGCTGTCTCAAATACTACTTTTAGAGGTATTGGCTTTCTACTAGGCTTGGCCTTCAGCTTGTGCCAAGCTACATTGTGCAAGCTATTGAGCCGGACCTGATAGACTCCTCTTTTATAAAAAGCCCTACAGTCCAGTCTGCCACCAATCCACACAGTTACAGCCCACAATATTCTGCTATTGGCTGTGGCCAGCAAACGTTAGTTGCGATTATGCCTGAAAGCAGCCAGAAAAATGCAGCTTAGGCATTTTTGGTGGGAACTGGGGACTGCTTTGAAAATTCATAGATTTATTTTTTTAAAAACTAGGAATCAAAATTGAAGGTGTTACCCAGGTGATGGACCTGGCCAACTGGCAGAATGGTGATATAGTCCACAATGATCAAGAGAGGAGGTGCTAGGGAGGCTTTGTGGGAAAGAAAGGTTAAGGGCTCTGTCTAGCCATATGGAGCTAAAGCTGATGACTAGATATATACAGAGAGATAAGCCAAAATTTTAGCTTGGCTAGGAGGAGGCAGATCAGAAGCGGTTAGATCTGTGAGTTAGCATAAAGGAAGCAGTTAAATTTGAGTTAATCCAGAGAGAATTGTGGGAGAAGAGAGGAAGAATAAGGGCAGAAGATCGTATGGGAATCTCAGAGAAAGCTAATGATAAGGAAGATCCACCAAAGGTCATGCCGTGTAAACATCTGGATTTTAACAGGGGAGCTAGCAAAGGATAGAGACATGGAAGGGAGGACAGCATTTAAAGAAGAGTGTGGTTGACTGTGTTGAGGATGCATGAGTCAAGTAGAAAGAGGCAGAAGTAGTGGTTCTGAAATTTGGCTAAGAAGGGATGAGTGCAATGGACAGAAGACACTTTGGAAAGGGCTTGGGAGGGAATAGGAGGAGGCGGTGGAGGAGAGGAACTCTTGACAGTGATCGCAGTGACTTCAAAGATGAAAGGCAGAAGAGGAATTGAACTTTTCTCACTCTGGTTACCTCTCCAGCCCAGTTGTCAATGCTGTCATTTTTATGAGGCAGGAGGCTACGTTGCATTTGTATTTTAAAAAGAAAGAGTCAGGCAAGAATGAGAGGGTAAGGGGAAGAGTAAGGGAGGGGATGAGAGTGTACGTGAGATGGTCAGGAGATGGGCTGCATTGAGGTCATGGGGCAAGTAAAGGAGATGTAGGAGGAAAGCGGATGAGAATCTTGAAAATCCTCTGTATTCATGATGGGGAGAGTGTCGTATTTTCTTTGGGAAGGAAACAGTAAGGTTCTGTAGAGAGAGAGAAGTGGAGTGATGAGCACGTTGTCTGTGTGCAGCATTGTTGCTCCCTGAACAGGGATAATTGACTTGCTGACATCCCTGCTTCAGCCCTGTTCTTTATCCTGTACTTCCTGGCTCTGTTCTACCACAATACTGGACTATCATGCTTCTGATTATTCTATATTATTTTTTTCAGGTGGTTTTTACTGATATAACTGGCTGATTCTCCTGTTTCCTTTTCCTGCCCTTGTTTGATACATAAATGAAATTCCAGCACTGCTGTTATTTGATCAAGAG
This sequence comes from Crocodylus porosus, assembly GCF_001723895.1. Taxonomy (NCBI): domain Eukaryota; kingdom Metazoa; phylum Chordata; order Crocodylia; family Crocodylidae; genus Crocodylus; species Crocodylus porosus. Next base: position 2,228,819 of record NW_017728924.1, on the reverse strand, counting down.
AAGGAGAAAAATCTTATGCTGGTGACATTTTTGTACGCAGCAGACTTTGTCCTTTATAATGATGCGTAGAAGTGTCATGCCCTAGTCTGCATTGATGAGACATGCACAAGTGAGTGCCAGAGACAGGGGCAGGGTGTCAGTGAGTGTAATGAGAATTAAAATAATGCAAGATTTTCATTCTTTCTTTCTTTTTTTCCTGCTGTCATAATCCAGGCAGTGAGACCTTTAAAAAGCAAGTCAGTTTTTGGTGCAGTAGTACCACTGGCTTTTTGTTTTTGCCTGGTGCAGTTGAGCCATGGGCTGCCTGCTGGGTTTTTTTTTTCCTGCTGTCTCTGGGGATCATTCCCATAGGATCTGTTGGGCATCATGACCTTCCCACTTACGGAGCTTTGTGCTAGTGCAACTCCAACAAGTTCCTACGAGTTACTCCTGGGGTGCCCGCTGTCACTCAGGTTTGCTTCCCTAGTGTTGGGTGGCACACTGTCCATCATTTCTTAGTCTCCTTTCTCCCCCACTTGGCAGGGGACAACACTAGGGCAGGCTGATAAATCTTGTATCAAATCTCTTTTTCCAATGGGAAATTTGGGTTTCTGGTTAAACACTCGTTCTTATGAAAAGTCTGCTTGCCAAAGAAAGGGTTGGATGTTATTTTTATACAAAAAATATAACATAGTGCCTGAAAGCAGCCAGGTTTAGATTCAGAAATGATGTCGCTGTTCCTCAGGAGACCTGTAGTTTGGAGATGTCATGCTCTCTTTTTACCAGCTGGCCATCCCAGCTGGATTTCATCCCGTCCTACTGCAGCCAGAGACTCCCGAGAGTCACTGCTTTCACTAAGGAAGAGGGGAGGCTCCGGCGCGGCTCGCAGAAGACGTAATCCTCTTGGGGAAATTTGCTTATAAAGGGAATGGGAGAATGAGACACCCAAACTACAACACCATGAAAAACACAGCAGCACTTCTGAGCTGTCGATCCATAGATTGCCCAAGATGCTATTCTGGGGATTTAGTTCAATTTTGACTCTTGAAGAAGCCTTTATATATTGAACCACACATACCACTTCCTGTAGCTCTTAGATTTTCCAGGTTTGACATTCAGGCATTTGATTCTTTTTAGCTCGTGAGCTCTGAAGCCTGAAGTTGTTTGTGGGTGTATTCCAGGAAATGAAATCTATGTGTCTCTGGCAACTGCAGTGTTTTTTTTAAAAATGCATGAATTAATATAACGGTGAGAGGGCATTATGTCTTAACTTTTGGGAAGAGGTTAGTGGACAAGTATCAAGACGAGCCAGCTAGAGAGCTCAGTGCGTTAATCCTGACTTTTACAATCGTAGCATCCCCGGCTAGTGCAGTAACAGAACAGGCTTCCAAAGCAAATCCCAGCGCTCTGCTCTTTAGATCTTGAAATGAAAAGCTTTAATTATGAACCGCAAACTGAGCTGCTTACTTAGAACCGAACTCTGTAAACTTCAATGTGTCCTTTATGTTTGAAAGGGAATGAATTTGCATGGCAAAAAGAGTTTCTGTGTTTTAGTCTAACAAATATCTTGTTTTTCTGAGTTACAGAATCCCCAGATCAAATCTCACTTGATCTCATTTCTGCTCAGACGTGGTATTCAGGTCAAAATGGGCACGGATTTGCTGTGTCGTACTTTAATTGAACTAAACTAAATGTACACTTTGATATAGAGGTATGTGTGCTGCTATTAAGCGTTGGACTAATTTAATATCCTGGCCCCTACTCTTTATATTAAAGTATCTGAGATACTTAATTATGACCACTGGCGAGATAGTCGTCTATCTTTTGAACACTTTCCATTGCCCCTTTGTATTTTATCATTTCATTACTTTATCCTATTCAACATCACCCTTTGTTTTAATCTCTCATTAGCCTTTACTTGAAGCAAACAGGGTCCCAAATCCCTTTTGCTTCTTGCTGTGTAGTCATGAACTTTGTGGTGGGAAAAATACAGCCAATCTGTTTTGGCTGAGAAAGAGTTTGATTCGCTGTACATTTGAAAATATGAGTAAAAAAACCCAGTCTGGCATGTAATAGCATTATTAATTGATGGTCTGTGTAATTTTGAAAGAGCTCTCATTTGTGGGAAGTCCCAATAGAATTAGATATTTTTTCCTTTTAAAACTATGTGTAAAACTTTCAAAAGCACCCAGTTCCATTTTTAAACAGGCTCTGGAAGCCTGATATACTTTTAATGAGAATTAAGCTCTTAAGAGTTGAGGACATGTCTACATGTGTACTTTAATGTGCATTAACCTTTAGCTAATGTGCATTAAATAGTATAATGAGCATTTTTCTAATACTTCATGATAGAGGGCACCTATATACAAGTGCCGAGGCTGTTCCAGCACTCTGGATTTCTCAGTTCCTCAGACTCAATCAAATCTTCTGGAGAAGAAATACCGCTTCAATTTAGGGCTGATTAAAGTCCTGTGTCATGCACACACCCCACTGACTTACCTCCCTCTCTGGGGTGGGGGGCTGGTGCTTCCCTCTGTGGCAGTGGTGGCCCCCTCCAGGTGGCACCTGCCCACAGGTACCTGGCTCAGGTGGCCCCGGGGGGCACTGCAGCCATGGAGGGAAGCACCAGGCCTCCACGCAGCTCGGGCAGGCAGGCCCCGGGCGGGGTGGGGACGGAAAAGGTCAGGCTCACTGCTTTTCTTGGGCAGAGCTGCCTTCCCGGGCTGCTGCCAGGCTGCCTGCAGGGCTTCCTGCAGAGTTGTGGAGCTGCACAGGGCCTGGTGCTTCGCTCCACAGCTGTAGGGGCAGCAAACTAAAACTCCATGAAGGAGTTTTAGTTTGCTGCGCCCCAAGTTGCTTAAGGTGCGTTACACCGCCAAATTTCCTACAGCAGCTGAAATTAATGCGTAATACGCCTCTGAGGCGTGCAAACACCAATGCCATTAAAGCGGTGCAAAAGCATTTAGCCCACTTTAAAGTGTCATGCACACATGCCTCTCATTTTGTCTATACATGGCCCAGGTTCCTAAGTCACTTAAGTGTGTTTTTGAAAATTTTCTCCCTGAAAATTTTAGTATTCTTTGCAGGGGTTTGGCAAACTGTCCTATACAACTGTAGCAGGAATACATTACCTTCTTTAGCGTCCTCATCTGGTTTCTGTTAAAGCCAATGGAAAGACTCAGTTTCTTCAACATGAGTTGGATTGGACTCAAATCTTTATTCAGCAAAGCCCTCAATGCTGCAGCATTTTAGTGGAAATGTTCCCAAGTTCAAAAATCCCATATAACAGTTATTATGATTTTCTTTGCAATGACATTATTAGTTATATTCTGTCAGGTTTTCCCCAGGGAAGGTACAGACAACTCTGCAAAGTATCCTCCGAACCCACGCATCATCCTCCTGTAAATCTCTCTTCAAAACTTTTACTACAAAGCCTGCAAAAATTGTGACCAGAAATTAAGCAGCCATTGTACTATAACCACTGCCTAGCATATTGTCCAGTAACGTTTCTTTGTTTCCTTCTACTTGTCCATCGGTATCCAGCTTGCACTTAGACCAGGACTTTTTGGTGAGATAAATTAACATGCACGTTGCTGCAGTTAGACTGTCTCCTTTACCCACACTAGAGAGTTTAAAGTTAGGTTGGGTATCTCTACGCTCTGCTGCAGTCTGCAGTGCAGGGAAAACCTCCGGTGTGTAGGTTTCCAGGAGACTGTCATCATTACTTGTTAAGGAGCATTGTAAAATGCTTGATGTGAAAATGCTGCCCTTTTCCTTAACTCCTTTTGATCTCAGACAATGAACGCGTGAAATTTTGGGGAGATAGGTGGAAGAAGAAATACAGTGGTATTTACTTGAGTGCCATATCCTCAAATGCTTTACGTTATGGCTCTCTAAGCAGTGCTTTAGGGCTTACTGCCACTATGTAGAAATATCTCCTTTAAATAAACAGATAAGGAGCAGCGCAAACTGTTGTAAGCTCATGCAGTATTTATTCATTGCTTCTTTAATAGTTTTTCTAGTAAATGTTTCTATCTGTAAGCAGTTTTGTGGCAGACTGCAGAGTCATGTCAGTCCATTCCCAATTCCTAATTTTAGGTATTACGGGATTTTTGTTGTTGTTTGAGAAACATCGGGGAACCTTTATATTTATTATGGAGCTGTGTGTGAATAGTCATTAATTGCCTTTAAAAAATTGCTAATGACAGATACCTTAATAAACAGCCCCTGGGATGTTACAGTTTTATCAGCTAGCTGTAATAAATTAAGTACTGCCATGGTGCTTCCAGTTAGTTTTGTTTAAACCAGCAGGAGCAAGGAAGGAAGTATCAGGATGTGAAATGCATTAAATCATGGCAAGCAAATCCCTTTTATGTCAGGGATGGTTGCTGACTGTCAGTTGCTGAAATTAATGTTAAGAGAAACAAAGCTGGTATTTTAAGCATAATATTATTAGAAAGGGACCATATCCAATTCATTAAATAAAAGCAGTGTGAACTCTATGAGGGTGGCAAATAGCGCTTCAGAAGCACTTTAAAGTGATTTGGCAGGGTCTAAATCATTACAGAAACAAATTAAAATATATCCTCTAATAATGTGATCTTGTCTCCCTTCCTGGTATCCCCTTGTAAGGGACACAGCCAATCCTGATATTTGAAAAGGCTTCAACTTGTCTTCTTTGTGAGCCTCCAAGTGTGCACCACCAAGGACCCGTCATTTAAACAGCTGCCTGATTTCTAGGTGCAGAAATGGAGACCGCTTTAAAGAAAGAAACAAAGATGTGCCTCTCTCCTAACCATAAACTTGGGATGGAGACAAAGCTTAACACCTATCTGCTCTGCTTGTGCAGAAGACTTCTCCCTTTCAGCGTCTTGGTTAGCAGAGCTACGGTATGTAGATTCCAGACTGGGGTCTCGATCCTGCAAGATACTCCATGACTTAGATGGATCTTGCTCCTAAGTACAGACAATCAAAAAGCCTGAAGCTGAATCAATTGAATCCTGCTACCTTCAATAAAAACAGAAGGAAAAATAGATCTGACATTAGAAGGCAAGGTTCTTTGGGTAGAAGTGATATCTTTTATTAGACCAACTGAGGACAGTAAAAGTTCTGTTATCCGACATCTTACAAGCCGGCATGCTCTGCTAACCAGCATGCCGGCTTGTAAGTTACAGTGAAACTGGAAGTGCCCCCTGTAACACTTCTGATTTCTCCAAGGCCCCATGGCTCGGGGCAAAGGAGCCTGTGCTGCCCAGCCCCCACAGCCCGGGGGCATAACAGGCTGTGCAGGGCTGTGCGGGGCCCTCCTCCCTGTCCCGCAGGGGTGGCGATGCGGCAGGAGGGGTGGAGGGACGCCCGAGACACGGTGGGAGAAGCAGCGGCTGGGGCTGCTCAATTAACCGGCATATTTTGTTATCCAACATCCCCCATTCCCAGGGGTTGCCATGTAACAGAGATTTACTGTGGTTGGAAAAAGGTTCTTTGCAAACTTTTGGGTGCAATCACCCTTCCTCAGGCATAGGGTGTCTCGTAAGGGAGGGGAGGGAATGAGGGGAAGAAAAGTGTAAAAGGTCAGGTCTGATAGGTACCCGGTGAATCGGATGTCAGACAGGCTTTTGTTTTCCTAATTTCCACCAATTTACATTCTCACTGGCATCCTGTCACACTTCAGCTTCTTTCATTCCTTGCAGATCTCAGAGCGGTAGTATCTCCCTATACCTGAAGAAGGGTGACTGCACCCGAAAGTTTGCAAAGAACTTTTTTCCAACTACTCATTTGGTCTCGTAAGAGAGATCACATCTACCCAAAGAACCTCGCCTTCTAATGCCAGATCTATTTTCCTTCTGTTTTTCTTGAAGGTAGCAGTAGCCAAAATGGAGGTTGGCCCTATTTATTCCCATATCAAGCTAAGTAGCTATGGTCTATTTATGAACATCTATTACTTTGCATTTGCTTATTAGGCCAAAAGAGACCCTTGTGATCATTCAGTCTGATCTCCTGTACAAACACAGGCCATAGGACTTCCCTGAATTAATTTAATAGTGAGAGGCCTAAATTTCCTTTTAATGCCTATGTAATTGGGTTTAATGAATAGTCTCCCAGTCTATCAATATTTCAAGGGAAAAAACCCATAATTAACCGAAGAGTCGTAAACACATTTAGACCCATATACTTGAACTAATAGATTCTAATTGGCTGTTGATGTTGACTGGCAGAAACAACTAATTGGTTTTTCATGGTTTCTAAGAAAAAAAGTTGTCTAATCTTGAGCCACAAGTTTTAGACTTTTGTGGCTGTTTGTGCCAGTTGAATGCATGAGCTACTGCAATGGAGTCAATGGCCTGTAGGAGCTGTGAGGAGACGATCCTTAATATGCATGCTATGTCTACAACACACATTTCTGGGCAGCCTAGAAATACCCGAGCTAGCTCTGGACAAGCTTGGGTACTAGAGGCAGTATAACCTCTCTAACATGGTACTCCACCCAGACTAAGACACCTTCCTTCTCAGAAGGGCTTGTTCCAAGCTACCTCAGGTACCAAGACACCACACTACATTGTGGTGCACAAGAATACATCTTATTACTGCAGCTTCCTTTATCCTGCTTGGCCAAACCTTTCATCTCGAGCCCTTAGATAGTATCAGCATACTGACTTGACTTGCATCCAAGCAATATAAAACGTGTGCCTGCCTAAGAAGAGACTGACTTCGCTGCTACAAGAGGAACAAGCAGTGAGACCTGTTAAAATGTGTTAGTGCTGCCCAAAGGGGTGTATAGGCCAATAGAGCTTGGGCCTAGTGAACCTTTTAAATAAAAATAGCAATAATTATTGCTTTATCAGAAAAGCTCTTAGGTACTAAGAGCACTTAGCACTAGATAAGGCATCTACACAAAAAGGGAAGACGCAGAGTAGACCATGAGCAGAAACTGCATAGTTAAATGGGAGAGTTCAGGCTCAGAGCTCCAGGGGCAGCCTCTGTGCTGTCTTGCTTGTATAGTGCCTTCTGCAGTAGGGCCGCGATCTCTGTTTTGGGTGCAGTTGCAATAACAAATACCTGTGGAGAGAACGGGCGGTGACGTAGTGTGAAGCGGGAATAAGATTTACATCTCTATGTTCATGCTAATGTGCTCTGTGTCTAGCACACTGGGACTAGACAGTCATGTTGCTGCAGAGCAAGGGGGCCACGTTGGCCCTGTATGTGCTCTGGGTTGATGTTACCCTGCTTCTTGTTAATTATGAATTTCTAATTACATTTCCTCATGTGGTAGTCACCAGGGTGTTGGTGCCTTATGGATTTCTCTGCTTGGAGAACTTCATTTCTGTGTGAATTGTATACTGTGTGAGGCAGAGTGTGCAGGGCTATGGGCTTTTTGGCTCAAAGCCCGGTCATGTCTGTGCAGGTTCCCACGCAGCATTTCCATTGAGCTCCACACTAGTGTTAATGAAGGTATCCTCGGCACCCTTGTGAGTTAATTATGACCAAACAAAACAATGAAGGCAGAAATGGATTATGTGCTCGTGCCCATCCCAGCAGATCATGGGGCTAAAGGTCAGATGTTCTCACTCTCAAGTCCATTCTGCCTCGCATACCGTCTACCTGTTACTTGAACACTTGTCTCGAATGGTATGTTCATAAATGCATCTTGTAAATGCCTGGTACCCAAGGCTTTGTCAGAAATCTTACAAGATCTCTGAAGGCATACATTGGAGAATTTTGTTTCTTTCTTCATTTTAAGGAATACAGTTACAAGTCTTGGCTAATAGCATGCAATTGTGATGTTACAAAATTGGCTCCCATTAAGCCTGAGTAATCCACATTTTCCACTGAAATGGGGGAACTCAGCAGAGAGCAGACAGAAGAATGGGAGACTCTCTCTTGAGGATGTATAATCTTGACACTGGATAAACCTGTAGCAGTGGAGTCGAACAATATGCATCATTTTAAAAATAATTAGAGAGGAGAAGCTTAGTGTTACGGAGCCTGTGCTGACTTTGAGAAGTTACTGCAGTATTGCTGCAGCACCTGGCAAATGATGAATGAACTAAAATCCCCTTGCCCAGGGCACAGAGTGAATGTAGACAATGAGGTACAATCAAAGTGGTGCAATGCTATTTGCTGTGTGCTATAGACTCTGGTCAGATGCAGTAATGATCTCAAGAGTTTGGAAAACCAAACCTTGCCATTTCATGTGGTTTAGATGGGGCCTTATTACTATGGAGAATCCAGGACTTACAATGTGAATTAAATAGTCATTGGGTACCAGCTTCTACCAAGCTATATTTTTATATGTATTCAGAGGAAACCCACTTTCACAGAGACATAGAGTATCCAATTGTCAGCCCATGTGTGGGACTGTAACTCTGTTGATTTGAAATAATTCCCGTGCACAAAAAACCCTGGTGCATATGAAAGAGAGCTATCAGGCTTCAAAAATAGAAATTATGCAGTTTCTCATCTGATCAGATTTTTCTACAAGTAAAAAAATAAAAAAATAATTTCCTGATTGACTTGGTCCTTGGTCCCTATACACAATTGACTGAAATAACTAAAGGGCTGAAGCAAATAGATATAAGTTGCTTGGTTGTATAACAGAAAGAAACTCTTTCCAGAGTGCTGGTTATTGGTGATATGGATTGGATATTGCTTGTACTGGATGAGAGAAATGGGCAATACTAGCCATAGGACTTGGAATGTTTTTAATTCTGAAAATAATTTTTAAATGCAAAGAACATGGGTGTGATTTTGGCTTGGGCTGCATGGCGGTGACAGCTTAAATATTGCTCCCTTCAGACTGACGGAGATGCTCTTTCATAGGTGGAGTTTTGAAGAGGTCACAATGCAAGTGTGAGCTGTTGTATAGATACACAAATAAGGCAGGATTTGTGTACATTTATACAATCATATTTGCATTCTGACCTGGCTACCACCCCTGCCCCGGCTATGCTCCCTCTCCCCATCCCATCTCCTGTAATTACTCGTATGTGCAGAAGTACACAAGGAGTGAGCAGTGGAGTGTAAACCCGCCTGAATATGGGTTCAGATTTACAATAATTTGCCTGTGCTACTGCTCAGCTGCTTGGTAGCAATTATGATCGTTTCATGCCAGAAGCCCGAATTTGGCCCTATATCTCTTATCGTGACACTGAGTATAGTATTTAGGACTATTCATGGAGAACTGCATTGCCAGGATAAGCTGTATTGTTTGCTCCTTAACTTGAAAAAATCCTGGATAATATCTCATTTTGCTTTGTTAGGCACAAAGATTAAGGTAGAGAGCATTCCAATAATATTTCACCTGTAAAGAATCCCCAAAAGAACATTTTCCCAGCAATAAATGTGAGAGAGTACAAAATTACTTCTATTTCTGGGTGGAAATGCCACAAGAAAGCTTTTCCTTGCTGTATTTCACCGCGAAGCAAAATGACTGGATCCAGAATAAAGGCTCCCAGTCCTGATTCTGAACTTATTTATTTTTCTTTTCTATTGATTTCACACATTTTTTATGAGCGGAGGCAGGACAGATGTATGTTTCAAACTGGGTTGTATCAGTGTAAAATTATAATGGTGTAGAAAGGAGGCTTCAAGTCTGAGCCCTTATTATGTTAAGAAATGGTGTAGTTATTCATTTGTTCTGGTAGAGGCTTTATTGTGAACTAGTCCAACTGTTATGTTCTCAGTGCATTAAATCTCTTTCATTAAATCTCTTTTTAATAATGCACGTTTGTAAGAGTAACAGGTGAATGCGTCATTTTCCAAAATCATAATTAGAGAGAAGAACTTCTTGTAGTAGACTTAACAGTTGCATGGTTTTCTTGTGACTTAAATTAATCCTTTTTTTTTTTATCATTACAGATAATCAGTAGAGAATTGCTGAGAACACCATAAGACTAACAGGAATTTTCCCCCATCTATTAAATCTTGCTTACAAGGATTAATGAAGAGGAGATGGGAGTTTTTGTTACAAGAACTGAGTGATTCTTATGGACTTTATAGCAAACTATTTGTTGATTTAGTAGAAATTGTGTTTCACTAGCAGGGTAATTCATCAGCATCAGGCACTAGCACCACTGTATACAGTAAAATCAATTTTATATGAAACTCAAAACTTACTAGATATTGTGTGCTTGGAATAGCAGCATTTTTCTCTCTTGTTTCTATATAAGACATAAAAGATTCAAATAATTATCCTGTACCAAATACGTAAGTCGATTTACTAAGATGTGCTGAACTAAATCTAAAACTAACAAAAATCCCCTTAACATGGCCATAATTTTTTCCTGTTAAAAATAATAATTTCATTTTGGAAAACAAATGTATAGTGAGCATCTTATCATGCAGTCAGCTTTCTGCACGCTTGAATGCCTTTATATCATATCTGGGCCAGGACAGAACGTACGTACATCTTCTGACAGCAGAGGGAAAATATTTCTTATGAGTTTGTGGGTTCACTGGTGGAAATGGGTGAGTAGAAAGACTGGTGTGTTCAGGTTCTGGGTTCTCAGACTAACCTGGGTCGCCTGTGTGGTACTGGGAGTTTGGAGTATATCTTGCAGCTTGTTTGCTTTCTTCTTCGGGAAAGCAAATGTTAGTATGGCCATACTGACCATAACTTTGGATGTGGCTAAGTTTTGGGTCTCTCTTCGTCTAGACAAAATGGTTCTATAGTATTATGAATATCAACTAGGACAGAACAAAATCATGGACAGAAGAGACCATCAAGGAATTAAGAAAGCTTGACAGCCTTATAACTTGGGTCCCGTCCAATGCTTGTCATTTCATGTAGAATGAAAGTTCCCTCTGAGTCTGGCAGGACTGTGGATAAGGAAGAGACTTGCTATGATGGTGAAGAACACTAGCTATCTCTGTCTCACAAATGTTCAGACCACTCAGAGGAAAACTAATTTCTGAAAGCTGTTTTCTTCATCTTAGCTGCATGTGTCTATTTATAGGGAATTTAAATTTTTCTTCTTGGGGGAAAAAAATAAATTGGAGTATGCGGGTCAAGCAGTAATTGAAGCCATTTATTTGCAAAGAACTACTCAAAATTGAATGCTTGTGACATAAAATGTCTTCATGCTTGGGATCCAAATAACATCTAGCCTAAGAGATAAAACAGTAGTTTTTTGAAGTAGCCTTGGAGCCTTGTGGGTTTCTCATGACTTAAATTCATTATAAAAATAGTTCATTTTTGAATGGGTTGCATTTTATAAAGGGGGCAGATAGGGGTATTGGAGTCAACTGGATGTCCATTGATATTGTACTGTTGACTGTCCAAACCTGAAGAATGATTTTATATTGCTGCTGAAAACTGCAGTACGTTGATTGTGGGAATGATATTCTGGTGGTTTTGGCTGCATCAGCCACTGTGTGTGCATGTGCATTAGTGCTGTCCTTCAATGTAGTGAATCCTTGAACATCTGGTTGAAGTTATTAGTCCAGAAAAAAAAATCCAAATTCACCACATAAGAGTAATTTAATTTCCATTCAAAAGTAGTATATCCTATATTATTTTTCCTGTCAGAGTTTCTACATTGCAGCTTATTATATTGAACTGATTCTTCATGCTTTGTCCTCACTTGTTTGTACCAGTCTCACTCGTAAAATGTGTTCTCCCTAGGTTATGCAGGAGTGCTGTAATAGAGGGTAGTGCTCAGTAAATTCCACTGTTGTCACTAGCTTTTGGCTATGCAGCTGCTGCTTTCTTGGGCCATGTACAGGCATTCAGTTTCTACCAGAAGAATTGCCTCTCAGTAGAGTCCACAAGATTTTTCTCACGGAGCAAAAATGGCTGTTCAGGGAGAAAGGTAATCTGACTACAGTGAGAGAGTTTCTCCCAGGAGAATGAATGTCTGCACACTTTATCTTGGCTTAACTCCTCCCGGGAGGAGAGGAACCATGGGGAAAAGCTCTCATGCCTTACAGAGACCAGGGTCATCCCAGTTTGGACAAGGCACAGGGGGCATCTGGTCTCACCCTCTCAGTTTGTGGAGGGGTGGGGATGGATGGCAGCCACCATCTGTTTCCTACCTGTTTCTCATTCCAGAGTTCCTAGTATGAGAAGCAGGCAGGGGGCTTTGCTTTGCTGATCTCTCTGCTGAGCTCCTGGACACCAGAAGCTGAGCGGAGGGAGTGGTGCTGAGAGTACCCTACTTGTTTCTCACACCAGAGTCCCCTGGTGCAGCCTACTTGGCTGAAGAAGGACTGGAGAAGCTCACATGGTCCACAGGCTGGGATCACCTCTGTCTCAGGAAAGCCTACAGAGCAGGGGACAACTGCAAGCTGAATGCCTGTACTGTTTTTTCTCTTGGGATCATTTCTAGCGATGGAAATTTTCTACTGCTAGAATTAAACATATGTATATTACCTTAGCCTGTATGGCCTGAGGCAGCTAAGCACCTGCTTTGTCAGCAGTCAAAACAGTATAGATTAATTATTACCAGGGGAGTTGGGCAGGTTATTTTATAAGATGCCACAATATGATAACCTCATTATCTACAGGTGTAAGGATAAAACATATAGAGAAAGGGAAAATAATCCAGTGGCTGCTGAAATCTTTTCCTGATACAAGTAAGTACCAACATGAAATCACAATCAAATGGGGGAGAACTTCAAAGACTTTCCCAAAGAAGCAAGCATTTTCTTTACTGTATATAAAACTAGAAAATTACCATTATAACCATGCCCTTTTGCTCCAGTGAATAGCTTTTGTATCAAGGACTGAATTGCCTATGTAGCCCTGTGAGAGAAGAGGTAGAGGAAATAGATGTGCGTGTGTTCTTCAGCAATTTCCTGCTGGTTTACATTAATGTGACTTTATTTTTTACGCTTCCTGCTGTTTTTTGTGGCACAAAGAAATAAAGGTAAAAATTTTGCTCACACTTTGGGCCTAATTGGGAGGAAGTGGCTAAGGTGGGATACATTATAAGTTAGTGAATGTAACTCTGAGAGGCCAAATTGGCATTTGCACTGAAAGAGATTGATTCACTACTATAGTACGTTAGGATTATGCCAGTAAAAAGGGATTATTACCTGGTTGTTTGACTGCCAAGTTTCAGAAATATTTTTGCTCTGGATTGTAGGTCTAGGTTCTTCCTCTTTGATTCATCTCCAGAGTTTACAGTCTAAGCCTGTGTTCACTACCAAACATGTTATGTTTGCTCCCTGCACCTGAAATGGGATTTTCTTCTGGGAAGAGCTCCCTTGGGCTTTGATTTTCAGAGGCTTACAGTTTCTATAATTTAGTGACCGTATTTTGTCGTCTTGGCCCCGACAGCCTAACATTTGAAACGGTATTAATTCCAGCAAAGGATAAGAGATGCGCAGGGAGAAAGGAGTGGTATAGCAAAAGGGCAGCTGACATGTACATAGTTATATTTTATAAACTACTCATATGCTGATTATTTGTGTTTCTTTCTCTCTTTTTCCCCTTGTACATGAATTATTATCTTTGTCTGTAAGCTCTTTGAGTTACTTCACAGATACTACAGGAGTAAAAATAGCAGTAGTATTCCTGGACTATACAGATCTTAACACTATAAAACAATCTGAATAGCCATCACAGTGAATTCAGTCAGACCCAAATTAAGCTAGCACAGACCAGCTTTTAAAAAACCAACCTCATGCTGCTTCAGGATCTTAAATAATTCTCACTCAGGCTATGTGATGTGCACAAAAAAAGCTCAGAATCAGATTCTGGTCTCAATTTCACTAGCAGGCAATATCCACTAATTTTATAAATCAAAAGTCAGTGTAAATTCTTTTACATGCTGAATGGTATTTTGTTGGAAGGATGTCAAACACTGTCTTTCTGGAATGTCTTTTTATTATATATAAAGTGGTAATACTTTTTCTTAAAGGGCCAGAGCTGGCCCGAGTGGGGCAGCCGTGGAGGGGGCTGGGGAGCAGGGGAGGGGTAGTCAGGGGGCTCATGCAGAGCCCCCCACCATGCAGCATGGGGTAGTGGGGGGCAGTGGAGATCACCCGGCAGCACCCACTGAGTCGGGGCTTTTTTTTAACAAGTGCTGGGAGGTGGGGCAGCAGCTGAACCTCCGAATCAGAATCAGCTGAATTAAATCAGGAGATTTAAGAGATTCGAATCACCGAATCAAATCATTGTCCCCCGAATCGGCTGAATCTGAATCTGAAGCAAATACTAGCTGCCTTGCACAAGCCTATCAGATATCAACATCCAAGTCTATGAGGTATTACTGCTCAATGTGCAGATTCTACTGACTCCGTCTGGGCATTTATAAAAATTACAGCTTTCAATTAAGTGCTGTGCTGTTTGTTGGATACTACATTTACACAGGGGATGATCCAAGATGTTCATTTTGTGAAGTTTTGTTTTGAAGCATCCATATCCAGATCTCAGTCTGTTCAGCTTGAACAATTCTTCCCTGTGGAGGTTATGCCCAAAGGGGGACTTGTTTGGTGTTGGTGTAAAACACGGTAGGACTAGGCCTGACCTTTCCCAGCGATCAGCCCATTCTGTTGCTGCCCAGGTTTGGTTTGGCATTCCCAAGCTCTTCCAGGAACTTGTGGGCTTTGTGCATGAACAATTTATAACTTTTAACCTTCTTAAACCTCCATTTGTTTGAGTCTTCAGTTAACAGTTGATGGAGCAGATAATTTTTGTCATGTCTTGCCTCTCTTGCTAGTAATGATGTTAGGGTCTGTCTTCTTATATCACTTAGTCTAATGTCCAAGAGTAGAGGAAGTACATCTGTATGTGTATAAGTTGTGTAGCCTGTTATGAGCCTTAGTGCACTAAGTGTAGTGTCAAGCTTTTTAGTGTGACAATTGTTGGACCACACTGAAACACAATGTTCTGCTGGGGCATATACCATTATAAATGCTTTGGTTCTGAGCACTTCAAAGTTGGTTAAACATCTAAAGGCAGCTGCTCATGCAGAGACTTTACTGTTGACCTTCTGAATGGGCTTGCAGGCTCTGTAGCCAGCAGGATCCATGGCCTTGCTTCTTTCATCAGTAACAGCCTGCCATACATTATCAAGGGGCATAATGTTTTCCAGAGTGCAATAAAATGGAGCGCTGTCCAGGTCAATGACATAATCATTGTCAATATGTATAATCTACCCTCTGCCATGTTGTCAATCACATCCCTGCCTAGTTATGATCAGAAGATCTCATATGCAGGTGAATTCAATTGTCAACATCAAGACTGGGGACATTCCAGTAACACTAGCAACAGAGATGGAGCTTTTGGAAGACGGATTGGTAGAAATACCAAAGTCCGACCAACAAGAGAGCAAACCAATTAAAGGATCCATCAGAAACCAACATTGATCAAGGCTACAATACATTTACAAACTGCCTAATTGAAATAGTTTAACTCTGTGTAGCTAGAGGTTATAGAAGCCATTATATGCCATGCTGAGAGGAGTAGTGCAAACAGCTCTTTAACATCATCAAACAATGCAATGATGCTTCAGTCATAAAAGAACTGCAGAACAGCTAGCTACCACATTGAACAAGATTAAAAAGGAGAGAGAGTTTACTACCATAGAAGAATTGGATATGACCCGCTCAAACAGACAAGCATGGTGCACCATTTACCCAAGCAAGCAACACACAGAAATGATTAGACACCTGACTAATGAACAACTTAAATCACCCTGCACCAGCCCTAACTTAATTTCTCTCATCTCTGACCATGAGTTTGACACAGCTATTAAAGAGATAAAGGCTGGCAAGGCCACTGGACCAGATAAGATATTTCCCGAATGTGTTGCACAGCTTGGAACCACAACAAAATTCATGTAGAAATGTTTAGAAAGTAACAGACTTCCAAAAATCTGGAGAAAAACTGATGTAATTGCTATCCCAAAACCCAAATAAACCACCAGAGGATCCAAAGAGCTACTGACCCATCTCACTACTCTGTTGCATGCAAACTCATGGGCCACGTCATCCTGAACAAAATAGAGAACATCATTGATCCCCAACTCCCAAAAGAACAACCTGGCTTACAGAAAAAGTGGTGTACCACTGACCAAGTTACATTACTTACATCTGACATAGAAAATGGATTTGAAATAAGGGAAAAAACACATACGGTCTTTATCGACTGCCTATGACACTATATGGCACCTAACAAATAAAATCGCGTAACAGATTGCTTGACGGATGCCCATGCACAGTCAGACATTCAGTCATCTGCTTACAGAACAAATTATTCATACTATTTTCAGAGTCTAGGATTACTTCCAAAAGAAGTCACCAAAAACCCCTGTCAGTCTTTTGTTGTAGTTAAGTTATATACGTCCTAAACTGCATCAAGCTATAGTCAGAATTAAGAACGCTGCTCTTTTCTCTGAGCATTAAAACCTCAACAAATATTAGAGTGAAATATTGGCACCCAGAGTACAGAGGAACACGCATTATCAGCAGCTGCCATTCTGATCTGACAATTCCATATTATATTCTCAACAGATACTTTTGTGCGCAAACAATGAGTGGCATAAATGACTGTGCTGGTCTGACATGGGGAATTTGACTTGTCAGCCAGGGAAGAAGAATGCAGAAATTTTATACATGGCCAAAATATTTAGCATAAAATCTCACATGTCAAGGAAAAGTTAAACAAGGGCAAAGGAGGGATATATTTAATGCCTGGGAAGCACCCTCTAATTTCACAGCCTCTCTAACTTTTGCTGCCTACTTGTTCTAAAGAGGAAACAAAAAGGAGGTGTTAGGACTAGAAGTGCCCTCCTGACTCATTAAGTTGGATCTCCTGTTATTGTAGTCAACCAGATCTTACTCCTTCTAAAATGCATGCAAGACAAGAGGATGCTCATTTTCTTGAGCTATTCATTTTCTGGTTGACTCCAAAGCTTGCAGTGACATAGCTGATGGGTAGGTGCTGCCAGAGTAGATCACCTTATCTCCTGTGTCCTTCGTTGGCTCATGGTTTAGAAAAATCCTAAAGAAGAATGCTTTGCGTTCAAAAGCTTACCTAACTTCATCTCAATTAAAGAGTTGATCCAGTAAAAGACAGCACTCGGAAAAAAACCCCAACCCCTTTGCATTGTGTATAATTTCTGGACTGTCATAGTAACAACGTCATTCGAACTCAGTTTCTACCAGAGGAATTGCCTCTCTTCCAATAGAGACCTCTCTCTAACATCCTGATACTAGCACCTTCAGCTTCACTATGTATCGTGAAACATGCACTCCAAGTACTCAAGGATTTGGCACTATTTTAATATGGTTTTAGCAAAAATTACCACAAATTCATTTGCAAATGTTCAGTTCTTCTAAAGTGAGTTGCATGGTCCTTGATTATAAGTCAATTTACTCTCCTTTTATTTAAAAATGAAAAAGGATCTTGTAAAATCCACCTTAGGATACGGAAGAAATCTCTCTGCAGGATGCCATGGTTATTTACAGCACACCTATGATCACCATTCAATGGAAAATCTCCCAAGATGTGGTAATTTACCTGCCATAAGATGTCATTTTGTTGCATTCTACTCGCTACTGACCTTTAAGATGAGGTGTCTGTTCCAAGTTACTTTGGTTTTGCTTGCCATATTAAAATATATTTTCTCAGTATGTTAAGCAGTTAAAGTTGTACACAGATTCTGTAGTACAGTAGCCTGTGAAGTTGATAGCCAAGGAGAAGCATTGTTTTTTCACTTTCCTGAAATGTCAGAACTTGAGTCTACTTTATGGTTTTACACAAAATTCAAAGTAGTTTTTTTGACTGCAGTAGAAACTGTAGTTGATGTTACCAACACAACTATAATGGGAGCACATGAAAATGCCTTGCCCTGCAAAAAGAATGATTTCTTGAATTATTTTATTTAGTGCACGGACACCCCAACTCAGATCAGGACTTGCAAGAAGTATTGCACTTTTATTTAATAACAATTTGAATGGGCAAGACAGCCAATGAGTGGTAGAAAAGGATTGTCTCCAATGTATGAGGGAGGGGAAATGAGGAAGAGAGGGAGTAAATAATGTGACAAAAGCTTTGGGCAAAGTCTGGAACTGAGTCACAATTCAGTGCTTTAACTAGTAACATGCTATTTTCTTTAGGGGACCAAACACTTGCTTTAAAAAGCTTTTATTAAACTCCCTTTTTTTAATAAAGGAAGAAGTTTAAACTGTCTCTGTATTTGAAGTATGGTAATTAGCCATTTTGGAAGTAAAATACCCCTCTCCCCCGCTTCCCCTTCACAATGGACATGCTTTGGTTCTCACCTTCTACTAAACTGTATCCTGATAACATTTCAGAGAGATCCTAGCATAAAGTTGCATATGAACCATTGACTGTTTGCGGTGCTCTGATCCAAGAGTTTCCCAGGATTAAATGTGCTTTGGCAAAACTGATGAAATAGCTATTTAAAAGAAAATCCTCACCCCAGTCCATTTTGCACTTGTGTTGGTAGAATTAGAGGCTCCAGTAGATGCAATATTTTCCACAAGTGAAGAGAAAAACGTAAGATTGTGTCCGCGGCGAATGGCTGAAAGGAAAAAAACAACCTGAGATGGATCATGTTAAAGGTGATTCGTTTTGTAGTTCTGTCTGGGTAGCACAATGTGGTATTTAAGAAACAGCTCTGTATGACCTGGAGTGACATAGATGGCATGAATGCATTTGAACGTTTTGCCAACCAGGGATATGGATCTTGATAGGACAACCAAAGACTTTAGAAGTGGTTTAATGTGAGCTACTTGCCACTGGAATGGACTCATTGATAGTGGGTTTAGGTCCTCAAGCTGTAGCTGCACGTGCCTTTGGGCACTTCCATTGGGCATATTGAATAGAGAGAAACTGAAAAAGAATAATTCTACCTCTAACAATGCCTTTAAATAGGCAGAGAAAAACCCGATGTATCTTCTCAGCTAATAATAGCCATTACGTCAAAAGACCACTGGGTGACACTATTTCTCAGAAGAAATACCTCTGCTAGCACAATTTTCTTGCTGTAAATTTAGCACCTGTACTTTTTTTTAAAGAGCAGTAGCTGGAGTATTTCCCTCTACCTTGTCCTACCTGCTTTGAATCTAAAAATGTGAGTTTCTACTGTGATTACTTAATAATAAACCCAAGACACAGCAGACAGAGTTTTGGAAATGATAGGATAATATATGCTGTACGATGAGGAAGCAATCAGTCTGAGAGGGCCAAGAAGGAGTGGTCAGTTACAAACGGGAATTGAGCAAGGAAAAGGCAACGCTTTCCACAATCAAGGAGACTACTCTCAGAGTAAACGGCTGCCGGTACTCTATCAAACAAAAGTGTGCTACAATTAATGAGGCCCTTGAAAGAAAAACCAAAGAGGAAGAGAAGAGCTAAGGAATCGATATAAGTGGCATAGTTAGTCATGGTAAAATAATGGACAGTGAAATTTTAATTTTCTGTGTTTCATTTCCCCAAAGGTGAAATTTCTCTGCACATTTTTTTACCGCAACCAGCTATGCTACTTACATTGATTCCTTAGCTCTGTTCGTCCTCTTTGGTTTTTCTTTTGTGCCCCAGAATAACACATTGCAAAAAAAAAATCGAATCAGCGTGTCTGCAAGCAATGGGCCAGCTAAGATTTACAGAAGGTATCCTAAAACAATGTGCACCAGCCTGCGGTCATTTTTTTTCCTTGGGTCTTCGTGTGACCCTCTTCTTCCGTGAGTTCTAATTTCCCGCAGGACTTAGTTCTATGAGGAGTTTTGAGTTTGAAGCCAACACCTGAAAGTGAATTTCAGTTGGAAACATTAAATTGTACCTGATTTCAGATTATTATTATCTATTTTGATGATGTCTTTTCCCTCCCTCACTACTCACTAGCTGGTAATATACTATAATCCAACTGGAAGCATTGTATGTATAGTATCAAATGCGAAGAATTGTAACCTTTAGGACAGTGGGCACTGAGAGGGATGTAAGGAACAGTAATAGAAAAGAGAACCGTAAACTTCTAACTTGCTGCTTCAGGTCCAGGCCAATTTACTACCGACTAGAAATGAGTCTGACCCTCAATCTTAAACTGGGGTTTGGTTTAGCCGAGTCTCTAGCAAAGAGGCAATGCTGTATCAGTCCCCTGACCCAGAAGGGGAAGTGTCCAGGCAACGAGGTGCAACCTTGTACCCAAGATGCTATACCCTTGGATTATGCTGCTACTGGCAAACGGATTGTCTGGATCTTTGACCCAGCTAACCTCCTGACCTTGTATTTCTGCTTGGCCCCCTGAAGAGCCAGCCTGGCTCTGGCTGGGCCTCCTAGATACCTCATCTGGCTAGCCTCCTGACCTTGCACTCTGACCTTCTGGATCTCCAACTTGGCTCCTCAGGGCTCCCTTGAATTGGAAATGCAACAGCAAGTCACTTCACAACTGAGAATGCCAGCAGCTTAACTATCAGCTGGTTGCTTTTGCTCTGAGATTTCAGGACTCTGAAGCAATTAGTATGCAACAGCTCAGACATCAGACATGGGTATTCTCATACTGAGTGTAGTGAGATACAGACAGCAGATAGTGTGCGTACCCAGCACATTTAGGAAAGAACGTTTTGCACAAGGGGAGCCTTTGCAGCTTAAATCCAAAGCTCATTCTCATTGTCCTACGTGCTTTGGGTATATTGTTAGCCTCAGTCTGTCATATTTAAGGTCCTTTATCAAAGAGTAGTTCTGAACTGGTGGGGGAGGAGGGGAACGGGGATGGACGGGGTGGGGAATGTTACAAACATGTTTATAATGCCCATGTGTGGGTCATTCATACCACCACACTACACTGAAGGCGGCACGCCTTTTGTCTTTGGAATAAGAGCGCTGGCAGTAAGACCATATATTAGGAACTTAATAATTTGATCGGAAGAACTGTCTGCGGGCTCTTTTTTACAGGTGAACACGCACTTTACTATTTCTGGCAAGAAAGAACTTTTGTTTATTCCTATACACATGATCTTGGCCAAAAGGTCAAGAAGCAGTGCTAAAGTTAAAATAATACTTTCAATCTATGTTTATACAAAGAGACAGTGAACGGAGAGAGCAGTGTTTCTTCCTGTGTATACTCCCTTTTATTTTGTTCCCTGAGTCTTTATAGTAAGGCCAGATGTGTTGTTACCTTAACCCTCAAGATCAGATATTCAGCTGACCTAACCCCCCCCAGCTGTAACACCATAATCTTAGTAGAGCTATGCTCATATAAATTATCTAAGAATCAACCTTTTCTGGTGCAAACCACCTTTCATCGATCTAATCTTCTGATGCAGTGAGGGCAATGGACTTCCCAGCTGACGATGTCAGCAGCTTGATCATCATCAGCTTGATGGGCTTTTGCTCTGAGAAGAACTTGTGTTGGAGGGTTTGGAGGATGATATATAGCATTTACATATGATGCATAGCAAGAATGATAGTCTGAGTCTTGTTAACCAGTAAAGAGCAGCAGCAGGGGCCACAGGATGTTTTCTAGAAATTCCAGCAGAGGAATATACTAAGCATTCATTTATTACACGATGGATTGTCTGGAGTTTGTCTGAATTTTTTTTGAATCATTGCTTGTGGTTAGGTAACCACACATGCCAATGCCAGTAATAATCATTTCTTTCCAGTGTCCGTGAAGAGGACTGCCTTCACATAACCCTCCCTAGTAAGGATGCTGTTAAGTCCATGAACTAATGCTACCCAAGTGGTGACTGGACATTGTTTCTTAATTTCCCAGCTTGAATAGCAACTTTGTGTGAGAACAGGATAAGATTAATTTTGGGGTGGAATGAATGATAAGTGGCCAAATAGGCCTACTCTCAACTAATAGTTGGCATTCTCCAGAACCTGTCTAGGTGTTACTGAGGGACTCTCTAAGACAGTGGCTCTCAACCTTTTCAGAGTCAGGGCACCCCTCCACAGCCAGTTTGAAAGTGGCGTCATCCCCAGTTCAGACCCTCTTTTGTGCTCAACTTACCCGTTTCTGGGAGGAGGCAGTACCTACATCACAGCACCCCTGAGGAGGTCTTGCAGTGCCCTTGTTGAGAACCACTTCTCTAAGAGCTAGCTTAAAAACTGATCATTCCTAGTGATGACCTCACCAGAATGACTTCATTGACAGTAGTGGGTCAGTATCTGCAAGCAACTTCCAAACCAGCGGTAAGAAGGGGTATGTGGTCTGGTTCTAATTATTCTACTGGTTTTGTGTGTGTTTTTGGTGATTGGCATATGTCATAAGAGTTCCTGCTCACCGCAGAAGATATTCACCTTGGAATTTAGATAATCCCATCATCCAGAAATACACCTTTGCTTGCACTCGCTAGCAAGGCTTTGTTTCCTGTCCAGATGTCAGTAGGATTGCTACACCCAATGGCTTGTTTAACGAAAACAGTGTGCCTCAATGGTTCTTGGGCCTTGTAGCTGTCTATTTCCCTTACTCTACAGTAATAAAATTATGCCAGGGGAACTATCCTTAGCTTCAGTTTTTTTGGGTATGATAATACTGGTGATAAAAATACATTAATGAAATCTTAGGTGCTGTAATAGCCAGGTTGAGCTGGGGTGTGGGGAGGAGATCAAGGAGTATTGTGACTATGACTAAATGATGGTGCTGTTTGCTGTCATGCTCAAAAAGTATTTAATGATAAAATCTGTTCTTAGCTGTAATATTTCCTTTATAGACTCCTAGTTGCTAAAAACTCCTCTATCCTTCAAACGCTTTCCTGCCATGAAGAGTAAAAGGCTCTCAGTAATAGATTTCATGGATTTCATAGACATTAGGGCTGGAAGGACCTTGGAAGATCATCAAGTCCAGCCTCCCATCCAAAGGACAGGAAGTCAGCTGGGGTCATAGGATCCCAGCAAGATAAGCATCCAATTTGCTCTAGAAGGTGTTCAGTATAGGTGCTTGAACCACCTCCGCTGGCAGACTGTTCCAGACCTTGGGGGGCTCAGACAGCAAAGAAATTCTTCCTTATGTCCAGCCTGAAACGGTCTTGTACTAGTTTATGACCGTTCGACCTCGTCATCCCTTGGGGCACTCTGGTGAACAAACGTTCCCCCAGATACTGGTGGTCACCCCTGATAAACTTATAGGTGGCCATCAGATC
>NW_017728924.1:2194727-2204398 GCF_001723895.1 Crocodylus porosus | reverse complement strand
GAGAGTTCAGTTGCAGCCTTGGCTTTCCTGGTTTGCTCCCTGCAGGACCGGACCAGTGCAGAATAATCCTCCTTGGAGGTGAATAGAGTTTTGTTTCTAAAATAAAACCTCCCTTCCCTCCAGGAATTTTAAAAGTCAAGAAATATACTGTTTTCTGGACAGCTGTATTCCCTTTTAACTTGTTGTATGCAACTTAACTTTAAAGACTTCATATGTGTTGTGCAATAGAATGCTCTTTCATAAATTATAAGGCACTTACAGTTCACTTTTGTTTATGGCTATTGTCTCCAAAGCAAAAGATATACTCTAAAGGTTTGCCAAAACGCAGTCTATTAGAGAAGTCTGGACAGAGCTGAGATTGGGGTCTGTGCTATTCCTAACTTTCTGTGTCCTTACAGTTGAAATACGAATTCAGTCCCTACTCTGTTTCGTATGTGTTTTTGCCATATTTTTTAAAAAGCGCCATTTATAATGTCACCATATGGAATTGAAAATTAAAATTCATTTTGAAGCAGAACAACAAACCAGATTCTTAGCTGGTGTAACTCAGCTCAGGTACATTGGTTTCAAGGAGCTTTTGTGTTTTACATCAGCCAAGGATTTGGATCAATAATACAATATTCAAACGTTGAGTCAAAACTATGAAGCTGTTGGTTACCTTCTGAATCTGAGGCCTTCGCTAGGATTTGTGTATCTTGGTATATATTAGTAATTCTCTTTCAACTAATACTGGCATTCATTAGCAAACCATATGTACGGTAACAGATGAACTGTATATTTAATGGGACAGTTGCTGCATCAACTATATAGCAATAATGGTGCATAGTAATTTTTTTTACTTTAACAACCATGTCCCTTAATAAAACATTTTGCTGTTTCAGTGCATTCTTGTTATCCCTCAGAAATATTGTCCTAATAATCTCCTGCTATTATTTCAGCACACACAATTGTCCAGTGACTCTAATTAAGTGTGTAATGGAGACTTCCTGGGGAGTGCTGTCAAAATATCTTTTAACTGGTTTTAATTTTAGCCCAAGTTTTAAAAATAGATATTTTTTCCTTTTTTAAAGAAAATATCACTGTAACTTTCTTTTGAATCCTGACAGATTAATTTTCAGGTGTCTGCTGAAGCACATGAAAGAAATGAAAGAGAAAATATTTCTGCCTCTTCTATCTGAACATGCAAGGCTTAAAAATATCACTGCATGACTGTCATTGTTCTGCTATATGATGGTCAGGGCATAGGTCTTCTTTTTGTTAATCTTTCTTCCCTAAAATCCCTTAGTGCATTAACTATCGTGACACACGGACCTGTTGTGGATAGAGTTAGGTGACAAGATGGTGGTCTTTATATAGTAACACCCTCCCTAGGGGCCCTGGGATAGCTGCAGCCATGATTAAAATGGTCAGAAATGCTTAGGGAGCAGAGGGGAAGGCTGTTGTAGATGTAGTTGCATGGCTGTGTGATTGCACTCTATATCACTTGGCATATTCAGGAGATACTTATGAAACGGTTTCATTTAGAGAGTGACGTGCTCATGGCAAATGTCCAGAATTCCTGACACCTGGAGCGGATCAGAAGGAGATAATGATGCACAATTGAGCACCAGCTACTATTAGCCTTTAACAGAGTATGTGGCCCTAATATACTCAGCCCTGGGATTGCAGAGAACTCTGAATCCTGAATGAGGGGGATAAATGGATACGAATCTAGTAAGGGGGATATTCAGGGGATTTTAATTAGATGAGGATTTTCTTTTCCCATTCTTTCACCCAGCCCGCAAACTCTTCACATTGGTCCCATACATTTAGCTTGTAATGATACAAAGCCATGTCCCCTCTTCTACCCTCAGCTTCTTATGGAGGCCCCATTATCCTAAGATCTGAGCATGTCTTAACCTTTCACATGGCACTCCCTTAGGGCAGGGAATTGCTGTTACCTGCACTTTACAGATGGAAAAGCAAAGCACAATGGCTTAGATCCTTAGGCACCTAAGTTCTTTTCACTCTGAATTAGACATCTCAGTGTTTTTAAGGATATGGTCTAGAGAGATGTAGTGACTTGTTGGAGGTCACAGAGTCCATTTTAGAGCAAACAATTAGGCCTGAGTCTGCCAACTCCCCGTTGAACTCCCTGATCACAGGACCATCCAATCCTCCTTCAGTCAAGGTCCAGTCACCTTTAGGATTGCATATGCAGAAATAGGTGGCTAACGTCAGTGGAGCTATGCTAAATTACATCATCTCAGGATCTGACCCACTGTCTAATTACAAGAGAACATTCATGCCTAATTAAGCTGCTTGCTGAGACTAAATGGAAGCCTACAGTGTAGCTCCTTCCACTTAGAATGTACCACAAGTCCTTGAGATTTGAGCGTTTTTAACAGGAAGGCATGATTGGATGTATTTATAATGCTATTTTAATTTATTTTAAAATGTCAACAAAGAACAGTTTTCATACCGGAGAAGTATAAACTCATTTTGTAAAGAAAGACTGCATTTGAAGAGTGTATCACTGTAAATAACAGACTAGTGATCACAAAATATTTGTTAGGATAAAATGTTGTGTTATATTTGACCAGACATTAATCTTCTTTTCTATGTGCTAGGGATATGTGTTCTATGTAAGTTGCTCACTCGGAAATATATAGTTGGTGTTTAAAATTATGTGACACTTCAGATAGCAATATATTCTCCTTTGAATAATAAAGATGGATGAATCTGAGTCCTGGCCATTATGACTCGTCAGCGCTAGCCAAAAAGTACTTTGAGGAGTGACACATATCGAACTCTAGAGCTATGCTCTGTGTTTCCATCAGAGCAATTTCAGTTGAGGGGCACAGATGGTACTTCACTGCTGAATTACTATAGACCTGTTTCTGCTCCTGGTTTTGGGGGGATTTGGCAAGATACCACTGGATTTGGGGTTTGGCGCTTGAAAGGCAAGATACAGTGGTATTGAGTGCCAAACCCCAAATCCCTCTGAATTTTGAATTCACAGCCTATGTGCCCTTTCCCAACTTTTGCTTTTTTAACATTTTTTCATTATACTGATATGCATAGTAATCCAGCCCCTTGCATTGCCTGAATAAGCATCAGAGCACTTGGCACATTTTACCAAAATACACAAAGAAGCGCATGACAGAACTGTTCTTAGTCTTAGCACGATTTTTAAGGCAACATCCAGTGGTGCACTGTCCTCTCTGGTATTTTTCTGGTTGAAAAATATCACCGGGGGAGCATCCTGTGTACTCCATTATCTGCCATTTTGTAAACTCCAGTCCACTCCACTCCACTCAGACTGGTGCATGCCATTCCACTCACTCAGCCTGCGGCTTCATGATGTTCTCCTTCACCTAAGTCCATTATATTACAGCATTGCTTTACCTCCCTCCTGAGATCCACTGCTACCCAGAGAGACTCGCTATCTCTCTTCCCTCTCATCTTGTGATTTCCTTCTGTTCCTTTTTAAATGCGTGTGTCTTTTACAGATCAGCATTTATTTGAGAAGCCTTCCTCTCTCCTATTATTTTGGCTTTAGGAGGATCTAGTACTCTTCTAAATGCAGTGATTTTAAAAGGTCTTTCTTGGTGACTTACCCTGGGCTTTTCTCCTTGTTTCCTTAGACATGTGACATATATTTACAACCCTCCTATGCCAGGATGCTCTCAACACGTACCAGTTCTGCCCTTCTCTTCCTTCCCTGCAATATGGCATTTGGTGAGCTAAGCGCAGCTGTTTTGTGATGAACAAGAAAATGTTGCAAACAATGACAATGAAAATTGATTTTGGTTCAAAGCATCTGTTTCCCAAAGTGGTTCTTACTCATACTTTCTTCTGTTTAATTTTCAGAGCGTGTGTCTACACGTGCATTTACTGCACACTAACTTACCACACAGTAAGTGGTTTTTAGGCCACCATCTACACGTGCAGCCATTAAAGCACAGTAACGCTGCGTGTGGACTGACTTGGGGCTAAAGTTAGTCCCAAGTCAGTCCACATACACAGTGATACTGAGCAGTAAGGTGTCTACATGTGTGTTACTCTGCAGTAATTAATCAGGTGTAAGCTGGATACCTGCATGATGCAAGTATCAAATTTACACCCAAGTCGGTGTAAGTCATCATAATTACTGCTCAGTTTGAGCATGCACATGTACACGTACACCCGTCCTGTGCAGTAGTTTTTGGTTACTGCACAGTAGATGTGCATGTGTTGATATGCCCAGAGAGCAACATATCTGGGACTTGACTTAACCAGCAGACCTTAATAACCATAATGTTTTTTCCTGATACTTTCCCAATATATAGGATTAAGCCAGGCCTTGCCTGTCCTATGAGTCCTCTATACTGGTGTGATTTCAGCTGTAGTGAGAAGGAACAGCATAGCTTATGGATTGTATGGGAGGAAAGAAAATGTGACATGCAGAGACGTGTTATAATCAGGGAGTTTGAGAGGGTTGAACTTGAGGTCTAACTGCCTCACTGATGCCTTTGGGACTGAAAATTCTGCAAAGCGGCCAGCATAGCTGCAGCTTCAATTCACAGAGGCAGGACATGCATTTAGCCCATGGTAGGGGTCATATTTTGAGGGGTAAAATGAACTTGCTGGATTATATGCATTCAGTGCCTCTCTTTTAGGCGTAGAAAAATCTGAAGCTGTTTTCATTCTAGGACCTGAATGCAGAGGGTGTCTGTTCCTAGGAGCTGACATTTTTGTCATTTATACCACACAATACAGAACAAGATTTTCACTTGGCATAAATTGTGATGAATTCATTGAAATCTATGGAGCCAGGCTGTTGTACCAGCTGATGATCTGGACTGCAATAAGTACCATTCAGCTTTCTGCTGTTACTCATGGTTTGCAGCCCTAGTGTTCCTTTGCTTGCTTCCCTCAGTTATTAGCATTTTTTCCCTGTTGTTTTTCCTTCCTCCTGTTTCATTTGGCAATATGAAAAAAAAAAGCAATTACACTGGTCCCCAAGATATGTTTCTTAGTACTACAGTTCACTGTTTTTCCATAAAGTAGCCACTGGGGCCATTGAGAGATGGTTTGAATAGGTCTGACTAACACGCAACCAATTTCAAAAGCTCAGCCTTTAAATGAAAAGAATTCCTTCCATGATTTTGACGGTGCCAAAGATTTGTAAAATGCCTTCTTGACACATGGTCGAAGGGCTGAAGAGAGCAGTCTAATCATGAAGCAACATTTCAACCACCTCCACAGAAAGGAAGTTCAGGCATATTAAGACTTGAGAGCCAACAGGAATAACCATTTCCTCTCTAACCGCTGTACTTCACTTCAGGGCCGAAACAAAAATAATATGCGCCGACTAATATTTGAAAGGCCTCTCTTAAAAACTGAAAACCAAGCCAAAACAAACCCAGGCACCAAAAAACTACACATTTCAAATTAATCTTTTCATTGGGTTTGATCAATATAGAATGGTTGAGGAAATCCTTCAGAATCCCAGTTCAGAATCGTAGGGGAAAGAAATTCTTCCAAGCAAAACCCATTGATCACAAATACAAGACATAAAATCACTTCATCAGAGCCTAGCCGAGCAGAGTTTTATGTTATAGTTTCCTTTTTTGTCTGGTATGTATGATGCTGCTGTTTCACTGCACACCCAATGCATCATTTTTGCCTCCATTAATCACCTTGTTTTGGACAAAATAATTTTGAAGAGGCTAGTATATTTAATTTTTACGTCTTTCCCTCACCTCTCCAGATACCATGCCCATTTTTCATCATTTTCCTTCCATTGCTACGTATATCCCGAAATATCAAAGCATATTTTCTTGAAAGTATGATCAAAATATGTATCCCTATGATCTACTGCCCAAATCAGTCCAAAAATGAAATAAAATGAAAGATAAAGTACCACGCATCCTTACCTTACCTAGTGAAAGTAGGGATTCTTTATGAGAGATAATGCATCCTTTGCAAAGGTTGGAAATGAGAGAAGTCAATGAGATACTGGATCAAGTTGGTTCCAGTGACCAGAGATATGCAATAATACTTAGAGAGAAAATAACTAAATAAATACATGGGGGGAACAGGCTTGTGAATGGGTCTGAATCTCCTTCTACCATGGAGCGAGGCTGTGGGAAACCTTGACAGAATGGTAAAAACTGTATAGGGGATTGAGGAATGTGGAAAAAGACTGCAAGTTTCCCAAGTTAAGTGGGTTTCTCGGTCCACGTACAATATGGCAATTACCTGTGCATCCCAATGTGTTGAGCATATTGTCACTGAGGATGCTACATATTTTGTGACCTGGTTGCAGCTACCCAGCACCCCAGCGTTCCTTCTCCCATGCTTGTGGTACAGTTGTTCACCCACATTGTCACTAGCAGGTGAACAACCCCAGCAGCGATTGCCTGTTTAACGCGTCTTCAGTATGGGAGCTTGCTGCTTGTTTTCTAGGAACATAGCTGCATCATAAAACTTGGTAAGTACCATCTACTTTCCCAAATATGGGAGGTTCTCATTTAGCATCTGTCTATTTACCAAAAAGTATACATATTATGCCTAGGAATGAATCTGATCGTTATAATGGCGCTACTCCATTAATCTCAGTAGAGTTATTTGCAATATAAATTAGTATAATCAAGGCATGAATGAAATCCATATGTAGATTTGCTGGTTGGTATTTAAAAATCTTAGGCTCACAGCCTGCAACACTGCAATGAGTATGAGCTTTTCCATTTTCTTTTTAATACATGGTTTTCATATGTGGCTCTCATGCAAATACATTAATACTAAAGAATATTTTTATTTCTGTTACACTCTTTTCATCAAAGGGATTCTTGATATCTCTCATTTTGTAAATTATAGGAGCCTGGCATACTTCTCTGACCTTTTCACTGTTCTGTAATTAGTTTGGCTGCTGTTCCATTTCCCCCCTGTTTACAGTCTCCCTAGCCTCTGGGAAAGGGACAGAATGCCCAGTTGCTCGAAATATGAAACACTGCAAAGGTCAAAGCAGAATAGCATAAAACTGCATTTCACTGACTACATTAGGTATTTTTAGCATAGGCTGTGGAAATGTGTAGCATCCTGCTTTATAATTCTGCAGTAGACAAGGTATTGTCATGCAGATTATCTAGATTTTCTTCAAAGTGCATCGCCTTAATGCGGAAAAGTACCCAGCTAAGCCATGACATGACCAGGCATTGCAATACGTACTGCGCTGTATGGTTCTCAGTTAGAAGGTTCGTCAACAATATTTGACACCCCACATAGTGCCTGACAAATGGGGACCCTCTTGTAATTAGCCCACAGTATTGCCAACTTGGGAGTCTGGGGTGTGCTTCATACAGCATTTCTTTCTTTCAGAGAAGTTTGCTCTTACCTTCATTGGATATTAATTCAGTGACACTCACAATAGGATCTAACTCAGAACTGTACAGCGGGCTTTTTTCACACCGTGGTAGTGAACTAGTAGCAAGAGGATTCCACTGACAATCACACGTTTATAAGTGAATTGCCTTGAGCTGTCATCTCATTAATTAAAATGGAGATGAGGTCTCGATACCTGTCACAACGCATTTGTTCTGATTGGTTGTGTGCCACCTCACCCCCCCTTACTAATGAGTGGTGCTGATATCTTCTAAATCATTTCACTAGGAGCTAGAAAGGCAGATTGCTCTTCATGCCTAGTGCCTGTGGTAGTTTTAATTGTAAATGCTTATGTTGCTTGTACCCATTATGCTTCTTGTATGAATTATTTGTGTGAAGTGTCTTTGAAACACTGCAAATGTTTTGTAATTCCAAAGCATCACCTGGAGTGGTGTGTCCAGTTTTGGGCTCCACGCTTCAAGAAGGATTTGTGCAGTTTGGAAAGAGTCCAGCACAAGGCAACACAAATGATTAGAGATCTTGGAGGCAAGACTTATGAGAAAAGGCTGAAAGAAGCAGGGTTATTTAGCTTGGAGAAGAGAAGATTGAGTGGGATTTAATAAATTTTCAAATACCTGATGGGTTATTTTTGAAGAGGATGGAGATGGACTTTTCTCTGTAGCTGTAGGAGACAGGACTGGGAGCAACTGGCTGAAGCTGCACCAGGGTAAATTTAAGATGGAAATTAGGAGGAACTTTCTGCCTATGACAGTGATGAGGCATTTGAACTGCCTGTATAGAAAAGTTGTGGCATCTTCATGCTTGGAAACTTTCAAGTGTGGGTTAAACAGACACTTGCCTGGGATGGTTTAGTCAGGGATGATCCTGCCTTGGGCTGGGGACTGGACTAGATGACTTTGTGTGTGGTCCTTTTTAGCCCTACATTCCGGTGATCCTATGAAACATTTAAAACAGTGTGTCCAAAATTTCTCTCTGCAAAAATGAAGCTGTTCTAATTTTGGACAAAATTCACCACTTGCAATGTGCTTGCACTAGCCCTATGCATTACTTTACTGTATTCTGAATCATAAGTAGGGATTACAGGATAGATAATTCTTGTGCCGTCTCTTCCATATAGATGAACTTTATCTCCTATCTATCTAAAAGGATGATAAAGCCACTGGAAGATAATGTGTGTTACCTTGTGTGAAACTCTCAACACTCAGAAAGGCTTAACATATTGAAAAAACGGATGGAAATTGCTCAGTTTCAACCTAATGCATTGAGAAACATCGACACTGAATTTGAAACTCCCTAAATCAACCATGTCAAATTTGAAACCTGTCAAATTTTGGGAACAGTGAATTCAAGTTGTGTGTCTGATTTCTATTCCTTTTGGATCTGCTTCTGGGATGGAGCCAAGAACAAGGTGGAGCTTTTTTTCTAACATGACTGAATCAGTCTTCCAGTGATGGCTGATCCAGAGAGATTTCTGTGATTTGGGGCAGAAAAATTTCCTTAAGGGGTTTGTTCACTTATGGCTACTGGACATGAAATAGCTTCCAACCAGATCTGAATACGATCCATACTATATTATTAATCCATGACAGCACTTAACTACAAGGGTGGGGAAACACTACATTTTAATGTAGATTTTTAAATAGTCCATCTCTTCCTAAATAAGTCCGTAGAAAGGAAACCGTGTACTCGTTGCCTGGCTGATATTGCAGAAGTTCTATCTTGTAGAAGCATTTTGTCAGAAACGTTATCTTATCAAGCATCTAATTCATTCAACTATTAAAAAAATATTATGATTGCCTTCAGGGCATGGGATGAAGTTGTGATGAGAAACATTATTAAATTTAAGTGCTGTTTGTTTTTAACAGTCTAGTCGGCCAACTACCAAAAGAATGAGCCTTTTCTTTTCTTCCTGAAAGTATTATTTTTTTTATAAACATCACCTGTCCTAAATTGAATAAGATGACATTCCTATCAAGTGCACAGTAAAATCATAAATGCTGTTTCATGCTATATCCTGCAAAGGGTCTTAACAGTTTCTGGAAGTCGCTTGCAAAAATCTTTCTGCCACATTGTCCTTGACTCGTATATAGGCATCCCAGTTATTATTTGCATCTGCAAGCATCCTCTTTATGTGAGGTCAGTGTGAAATTGCACTTGGGACCTGTAGTACTTAATGTGTTCAAATACATGACTGCTATAACACGAATACAACAGAGGGGGTCTGTTGGCCCACGGGGTTCAGTCCAAAGACCTAGTCCCAGGGCTGGTCAACAGCTCATAAACTGGGATAAAACGAACAGGAC
>NW_017728924.1:2167884-2194189 GCF_001723895.1 Crocodylus porosus | reverse complement strand
CTCCTGTGGGTGTGTGTACTGACCCCCTAGTCCCAACATTACCCTGGCCCCTCTCTCTTACCTGTTTGATTGCTTCGCTCGTCGGTCTGGGCTGGGCTGTAGTTGTGGGTGCTGTTTGGTCTGGCAGTCTGATATTTCCTCCGCCCTCATCTTCCCCTTCCCCTTCCCCTTCCCCTTTTAAGTTCAGGTTGTAGAGTCCCATGGCTTAAGGTCTAGAAACCAAGGTTAAGTTCTCCTTCCTCATGACCAAGGGTATTGCATTACACAAAGACGTCATCCCAAAAGTAAACTGATGCCAAACAATTTTTTTGGAGAATAATTCTTTCCTGTCTCCTGTCCCTGGTCCCCGTTTTTCATTGTACACGGAAATTAACTGAGCCTTCTTTGATTGTACTTCTATCCATAGTGTGTTCACTTCCCATGAACACTCAGGTGAGGGGTTTTAGTTGAATATATTTCTCTCAGAATGAATTTTAGACACCCGGAGTTAGTATGGCATGGTGTATTTTATACGGGATGGGATATGGTATTCTAATTTGATTCTGTGAGTTTGTGAAATGTTAAAATATCATGGCTTACTAGCGCATCAGTCCTTTTTGTCCTGGAACTTTATTTTTTTAAATCTGTATATGAAATGCAAAATGCTTAAAAGTTAATTGCCAACCTCAGCAAGAAAGCAGATATATAGTCTTTTTTTTTGGAGGGGGGGAGATGTTGTTTTCTTGTCAGAATAAATAAAATGATCTTCTAAAAACTCTTTGTGAGCAAAAACCCAGACTGCTTTCAAGAAAAAAAACCCTGGTTTTCCTTTTGGAGTCTTTACTTTTTCCTTTTGAATTTGTCACGGAAGTTCTATGTATTTATTTCTATCTTGATTTATTAAGAAGTCAGCAGAATTTGGGAAAACACGTCAGAAATTATGAAAGCCATTAAAAGCAAATTATTTGAAGGAAACAATTCACTGGGAATTGTTGTATTCATAAATGAGAATCACTTTTTTTAGTTTTGTTGCATCTATTAAGAATTTCTTTGTATCTGCTATGAAAAGTTCCTCGAAGTTTTATTCCCATCTCATTTGACAGTAAATCATGCATAAGCACACTTCTAAATGCACATTAAATGGATGCACATTGAATTCAGTGGTCCTCTTATTTTAATCTTTCTCCACTGATACTTCTTTGTTGCTGTAGTTCTGGCAGTCAAATGCTATTTAAAGTTGCATGCTCTATGCAATATTTGAACTTAAGAAGTTAAATAGTCCTTACTGTGCCACATCCTTAAGTACTTATCTTTCCAAAACAAAGGATTGGAGATCCTTCGATTTCTGTATCTTCAGTGAAATATACCTTCACTAAAAAGCTAGATTGAAGTTTTTGGTGAAAAAGCAGTTTGACTTGTAGGAAAATATTTCTGTTTGACTAAAACGACTCGTTGTGATCTTTGATGTTGGCCATAAAAATGCTTTAGAACTTCTGCTCTTCCAAGGGAAGCAAGAGAAATGTATTGGTTTGCACCTTTCTTGTCTTAATTGCTTTTGATGGTTGACATGGGTCAGGCTCATTTCAGTGGTCTTAAAGATAAAATGTTCCCTTTTTGTAATATCTTTTTTTGGAGCTGTATAATTAGGAAAGCTGTTGGCATCAGGTGCCTTTCCTCACATCCGATACCCAAAAGCTTATTCAATACCTCTCCCAACTATATAGTTGGGCCAATGAAAGATATCAATACAAGTCCTTGCTCCTCGTACATTTCCTGGGCAACAATGTCTACAACAACACTCCAACCTCATTTCTATTGTCAGTATATTGATTCACTCAGTCTTCTAGTTTAGGTCTACTAATAAAAACGAACACTTTTCATTCATAGGCCATTAAACACCCACACGCTAACTCGGTGGTTAACAACCAGAACTGAAATGTAGGCAGTGCAACTGGTGCAGCGATGCAATGTCACTAGAGGTACGATGCGTGGAGTTAAGTAGAAGGCAGGGCTCTACTGAAATACGCCGTGCTTGCTGCTGAACTTGAAGCAGTGTAGCCAGTTTAGTGTGGTGATACCTGCAGACTAATTAGTGCTGCTTCTCTCAGCATCTCCCTGGAGGGGAGCATAGGCAAGAACGCTCTAAAGGAGTAAATGAGGGGAGAACTCCTGGCTGAGATGCCTCCACCAGCTAGTGAGAAGGCCGGCGTCTACAGAAACTCCTCAGCTAGGTACTAACTCTGTCTTCAGATCCTCCAACCTTGTTATTCTCTAAAAATGTAGCAATGTAGGCCCTCTGATGTGAAGTTGAGAAAATTTTAACTCTGTTCAGCAGAGAACAGATGTGTGTTGCATTCTTCCAGACTATGATTTAAGGAAGTCTAGTGTAGTGACATTGTGAGGAGCAGGCCAGGAGTGAAAAGGTTTGCGATACCTGGTCTGTGTCCATCTCATTTTATAAAGAATTCCCATTTAGATTTGCTACAACAGAATCCTCCCTTATCTCAGCCACACGGGGCACTAGGACATGCACATCACCAGAGCAGTTTGGTCCAGTATGTTTAAGGTGCTTAATGCTGAAAAGGAGCCAGAAGAAACAGAACTGGGATAAATGGATGTTCAAACAAGTCAAGATCTGAACTGCAGACTCTAGGCATATGCCTACTAATTATGACAGAGATGGTTGCACAAAATGCTGCCTGACCCCAAGACTCATGGCAGTAATGTTTTTCTGTTGCACGGCAGCTCTTAGCAAATTTTACAGATACTTAAGCACCGTTCTTTATTCAGTGAGACATATTTATGTTCATATTTAATTCATAACAAAGGGCTTCATTATATACTAATTCTGATATGATAGTATATCCGTTGCCCTGGTAGGAAATGAGATTTCTGTGCCTTTGATAACAATATTAATCAAAATCCAAGTGGAAAAACCGACCTACATGCTTATGCAGTAACCCCCCTTTTCATGATTTCTTATTAGCTATATTAACAAAAAAATCAAATAATTTTTTTGCAGACCATAAAAATTAAGAGACCGTGTAGAAAACCTCAGTGAGCAGCAGAAGCATTTAATATATCACTAAATGTACTGCATCCAGATTTGGGCCCCACACTTCAAGGAGCTGTCCAGCAGAGAACAACTGAAATGATGAAAGGCCTGGGAAGCATGATTTATAAGGGAAGGCTGAAATAACTAGGATTATTTAGTCTGGATAATAGTCTGGAGAACTGAGATAATATTTGAGAGCAGTCTTTAAATACCTGAAGGGTGATTATGGAAAGGATGGAGATAGACATTGTTGCTGTAGGGAGCAGGACTAGGAGCAATGGCCTCAAGCTGTAGTGGGGGAAATTTAAGCTGGAGATTGAGGACTTTCTGATTATAAATGTGGTCAAGCATTGGCACAGGCTACTTCAAGAAGTTGAAAATGTCCATGTATGGAGATTCCACAAGTACAGGGTAGACAGACAGTTACCATATTTCACAGTGTATAAGCCGACACAGGATAGAAGATGACCCCAAACTTTTGATCAAAAGTTAGGTTTTGCATATATCCAGTGTATAAATCCATCTTTGCTTTGATCTTCATCATGAAAAAAGGGTCAGGCTCTTGTATGCTGGTGGGGTCTGGGGATGTTGGATCAGGCCCCTGGGAGCTCAGGTAGCACCCAGCCCACTGGCAGCCGCCCTGGCTGGGCCTGGGGGGTACTGCCACTGTGGAGGGAAGGACCAGCTCCTCCTGCATCTCAGGGGCTGCCTGCCTGCCAGCAGCTTGCCTCTTCCAGTTGTGGGATGTGGGTGGGAGGAGGCAGCTCCACCAAATGTAGGAACAGACCCCTTGCCCTTTCTGCCTTCAGCAGGCTCCTGCAGCCAGCAGGATGCCTGGTGCCACCCGGGAAGGGGCTGCCTTGCCCCATGGGCAGCACAGGGTTTTGTACAAGGGCAATGGGGAGGCTGACCCTGCCCAACACCCGGCTCTCCCTGACACTTCACGCTCTCCATGGTGCAAGGCAGCCCCTTTCTGGGTGGTACCAGGCATCCTGCTGGCCACAGGAGCCTGCTGAAGGCAGAAGGGGTGAGGGGTCTGATCCTGCTTTTGGCTGAGCCTGTCCACCCTCTCCCCCACCAGTGGCTGGGGGATGAGATGCTGGTGGGTTGGGCAGCCCCTAAGATGCAGGGAAGCCCAGTCCTTCCTTCCACAGTTGTGGCATCCTCTGCCCAGATGCGAGGTATAAGTCAAGGTGAAAATGTAAGGGTAAATTTTTTTAAGTTCAAACCAAACCTTGTGGTACACAACATGAAATATAGTAGCTATCACAAGTTGGTTTAGTCGGGGATGATCCTGCCTTGAGCAAAGCACCATACTAGATTGTTTCATGAGGTCCTTTCCAACCCTTTTTTCCTATGATGATAATTGGTCTGAGCAAATGAATGGTACCAAGGAATATACTCACTGAATTTAGCCTCATAACAGATTCTTATTAACTTGGTTGCACCCTTGATATACAGTGCCCATTCTCACATATTTCTGGAGAGCGACCAGCAGAATTTGACAATTTAGATAGAATTCAGATTATTTCCTCTCCCCTAAGGACTTATCAGTGCTCCAGGCCTTGGAATTGGTCGCACTTTAGCAAAGGATATCTTTGGATAAATGTCTGGTCAATACAATAGCAGTCCAAATTGAGGTACTTATTAGGAAATCAAAGCAGTAAGTCTGAGTTATGGGGCATTGCTATACTGTTCATAAGTACAACCGTTTACCACTTTAACTAGAAAGGAAATAAAAGCTAGGGATGTGCTGACTGACTAAAATGTGACTTGAATCGTTAGCATATGTGGTAAACTGCAGAAAGAACTGACACATTCGGGCACTCAGTACATTGTTTTCAACACCATTTCAATTGATCAGTGATCGCACCAATGTAATCTGGTTAGAAGCGAGTCAAAAACAGTTTTCCCTTCTCGCAAAGCTTTCAAAACATGGGACGTGACATGCTACTTTTGAAGAGCCAATAGCTTGTGCTCACTTAAGATCACAATTCGATTACATTAGACCTACATACATTCCTGCTTTAAATTACTAGAGTAAGAAGAGAACAGCCTTGATTTTTGGATGCCCCGTATCTCAGAGGAGTTTCTTTAAAAAAAAAAAAAGCTTATTGGCTATTCTAGTGAGATTTTTTTTTGATCTCACAGGGCTCCTATTGATGGAGCTCTGCTCTGTTGCATGCTAATTAGCAAGTGTTGGAGCAGACTCGATTAATCTGCTGGAGCCTGCTAATTAGCGCACACCAGCAGCCTCTGCATCACGTGTATTCAGCATCCCTGTGCTTCAAAATGGCAGTGGGGGCGCTTTAACTAAAGATCGTCAAGCAAAATTTATTATTAAAGAAGTTGATCGAAGCTAATCAAACGAGCTTTAGTTAATGCGCCCCCACTGCCATTTTGAAGTGCGGGATGCTGAATACTCATGAGATGGTGGGGTGCTTTAATTAGAGTGCCTCTTACAGTCTCTTTAATTAAAGCTCACCCTCCCTCCCTCCCTCCCCCTGGACCACAAGTATAGACACCCACCGGTTCCATTCCGGACTTGACAAACGTTTTGCTATGAAAGTGTTGTTGAAACCAATACAACCTTACAAAAAACCTCTTAATTCAGAGAAATGGTTTTGCCTAAGAAAACTCTGGCTCTCCATCTAATTAAATTTCAATTGTGGTTATGTTTGAAATCTTTCATCATGTTGGAAAGTGATATAATGTGACACGACATAGCAATCTTCTTTCAAAAGATGTATGTATGTAATGTAAACTGCTAGAAATGCGTTTTGGAGAGGGACTGCTTTAACTCTGTGGCAGAAAGTGAAAGGATTGGCAATATCACAGAATTTATCATCATTTATTTTTATTGCTGTGATTCCCAAAAGCTCTACCAACCTTGGAGGCTTGTGCCAAGCACTTGCATGCACAGGAAGACACAGTATCTATCCCAAAGAACTTTAAATTGAATTTCCAGAATGAAGGAATGGGCAGATTGTACTGCAGGGTAAAATAGAAAGGCTATTATCATGCCTCAGTTTTTCTGCAGCAACTGCTCATATGCATCCTCTTAGTCAGCAGTGGATGAAAGCTAAATCTTTCAGTGAGGTCTAAGCTATCACGGCTTAGCTTTCATCTCCCATAAGTACAAGCATGCAAACAGTTATGTTGGAGGAGCTGCACCACTACTACTAACCTGCCACTTTTCATCTCATGGTTAATGGTTTGTCTGCCTAAGCTGTGAGCAAGGAGCAATGGGAAGGCGAGAGGAGACTGAACACTGGAAATGGCAGTAAGTTGACTTGACTTGCATGGGCCCTCTATCTGCACAAGTTGATTCTAGCCTGTAATTTAAGAGTGATTAAGGTACACCGGTGATGGTAGTGAACAGCACACATTGGCTGGCATCAGACATGACTGCCCTTAATTTCCCAGCTTCAGTGACCAGGTGCCAACTTAGAGTTAGATGAAGTTCAGGTGGCCTATAGCCTAACCCAAGAGAAAGGACTGAACATGTTCATTGAGATACCTAGACGAATGCTTTAACTGTTTTCCTGCCAGGAATAAGAACACCAGGATGAATAAGAATTCATTATCTTGTTACACCACGTTATTGTATGGATGGATGTATCACAAAGCAGAAACCAGACTTCGGGTGTTCTGCATTTGGGATTTATTTGCTATAAATTTCAAGGGCCGGGTTAGGATTGGAGCTATATTTTGCTGAGCCCTGCACATAATTCCTACTCCAAAGGCCTTTAAACATAATGCTAAGGTAAGACATGACAACAGTGACATGCCATGTGGTGGAAGGGGGAGAATGATAAAGGTAACAATACTCGCCAGAGACCTAGAAACAGTTTCCCAAAAGCTGGGGGTATTTGGGTCTGTGATTTAGCTCCTCTGGAGAGAGGATCAAGTACAAAGTTTAACTCCCCTTCCAGTTTCTATTAAGAACATAGGAACTGGCAAAATAAATCAGACTTAAAGTCTCTACCTTTGAAAATGGCCAGAGGCTTCAGAAGAACCTCATAGCAGCACACGGAGTATAATCTTCCTCTTCCCTTGAGTTTTATGCTTGTTTCTGATAATTAGGGACTGGCTTGAACCCTGATGGGTGGTTCAGTATTCCTGTCCTAATGGGTTTTTTTGGGTATTAATTATTAGAAAGATGTGTTCGGTGTCCATTTAAATATGCTATTTTTTGGCATCAATGGCTTCCTGCAGCTATGAATTCCCCAGTCTAATCATGTGCTATGTGAAAAAGTGTCCCCTCCCTGCCAATTATGAGTTTCCTACCTTTTGAATTTCATGTCCCCTTGTCCTTGCTTGTTGAGATCCATTTTGGCTTTAGAAGTGGGAAATTTGGGTGTGAAAGCCCTTGGGCTGAGGCAGGCTTACAATGCAGGTCTCCCTCTTCTTAAGCAAGTGCTGAACATAGGTGCCTATCTTAGGACTGTGAGCAGGCACTTGGTCTGGGGAAGAGGAGGGACTGCAAACACACTTCTCCGCTCAGCCTTTTGTATTGGGCATCTCCCTGCTCAGTGCGGGGGTCGTTGTGAACCTTATTGTCAAGCACATGCCACTGTAAAGGGAACGTGGGCATCTAATTTTGGGTTGTGGCTCAGTTTTGGAAGCCGGGAAGCCACAAGTTAGGATGCCGATGCTAAGCGTCACCATGCCAAAGCTCCTTTGTAAATCTGGGCAGAAAGGATCATACGCAGTGCTAGCATTATTATAAAGCACAGGGCAAATATATTTCTGGGAATTTTACTATCGTCACCTAACAGGCTGGCAGGGAAATTCATCTTTTTAGAGATCATTGGGAAAACCCTTTAGAGCCATTTTTAAGACGACAGTTCACATAGTCTATTTTGACAAATCTTATTGCTGATTTTTCAGCCACGGCACATCTAAACCCTTGAGCCTGGTTTTTATTCTGTGAAGATAATTTGTATTAGAATATTAATACCACGTGCATAAGGTTGTTGATTTATAGCTTTAGAATTAACTAATTAAATGTGACTCTGGTATCTGAGGAAATAGTAAAGAGGAAAGATTTCACTGAAGTGGCTCTTCTCAGTTTTACTTTGGGTTTAGCAAGGCACTTTGATAGAAAGAGAGATATATGCCCCGAATGGCAGTATGTGTTTAGTAGCATGAATGAAATAATAGCAACAATAGGAATCCCTGAGGGATCAGGTATAAAATCATGATGCCTGAAGTGAAAAAAAAAAAAACATGACAGGCTTTAATGGCTTTAACTGCAAAGTAACAACAACAAAAAAAGAATCGTCTCTTAAAGAGAGATGAAATTGTCTGCCTTTTTAAAGGGCACAATTATCCAAGTGACCATGCTGTATGTTGAACAAGGTGTTGTGCTGCATGAGAAAAGACCTTCTCCTTCAAAATCTAGTCTCAAGGTTGTATGTTTGGGCTGAACGTGAGACCCCTGCCCTTGTTTTGTTGAAAGTCAGCCCATGTGTTTGTCCTACAATAGCCACAGGCGTGTATAACCCTCCAAAAACACAGAGATAATAGGCTCAGATCACCCCTTGCACAGCTCAGCACTTGCACACATTGGTCAGTCGTGTATTGCCACATTCAGTAAGTCCAGAACAGAAGAAAAGACTTCCCTCTGTCCTCCCCGCTTTCCTCCCTCACACCCACTACATTTCTGCCATTAACTAAAGAAATTGTAGCTGCATATGCAAATACAGCCCCCTGACCCAAGCAGTCAGAAAACGGTCATGTTAGAGAGCCCTTCAGGATAAGGGTTGCTACCATCAGTTTTTATTCCCTGGATGTAATCTAGCGTGAAAGAATGTTTGCATGATCGAATGAACAGCCCTTGAAAGCAGGGCATAATGATGTCTTTGAAAGGACTTGACATCTACTCTTAGCTGTGTGTATATGCGAGTGTGCTCCTTTGAAATAAATAGGATTTTCTTGCACATGTATGGACTGCTTGCAGGATCCAGCCGTGAAATTGTAAGGGTGGGTAAGCCTAAAAGTGTCAGCTTTGGAATAATCTTTTCAACTTTTCAAACTCTTCTGTTGAGCTTCTGTTCAGGTACTCGTCAAAACAATGGAAGTACACTGTCCGTGCGTAGTATAATGTACATGGAAAAAACATTTTCCATGGCATCTTCCAAGAACAGAGTAAGATTGAGTAGGAAGAGTTTCAGTAATGGTGGTGAACTGGAATGTCGTTGGAAGTCTAGATGTTCATAAGCACTTGACCCTCCATTATGTCAATGAAATAGAAGTTGTATTTTAAAAATCTTATTTTTCCATGGAAGAAAATGAAAATTACTCAGAATCTCCATATAAGTTTTAAATTGTGCTGTCATCACAGTATAGCTAATTAATTGGCATTTTTTTTTACAAGAAAACAATGCAGCGTACACAAAAGGAACCTTTATTGGCAAATAAATGAGCGCCTTTATTTTGCTGTTTTTGCCAATCTAGTTATTTTGCCTCATGGCCTATTCAATTTATGGAGGAAGAAATCTTTCCAAAGTTACTCTGGCGTATTCAGTGCTAGATAAATACCTATATTTAGTGCTGCAGGTGACATTGTCAGGAAGAAAAGAACACTTCTGAAACAGACTCGTGAGCACATGGTTTTCTTCACGGTGAATACGAATCAGTTCTTATACTCTACTTGACTTCTCTTTTTAAATTGCTTCCTGACAAAGGATAACCATAATGAGGTTCAAAGAACTGAGCCTGGTTTTGCCGAAGAAATAGAAATGGAGATCAAAAGTGAGTGTCATGGATGCAAAACTTACCCTGTGGCCAGTTATCTAGGAAAATGAATATTTTGTTCTCTAGCATCTTGCCAGGTGTCCTCTCTCAATTGCCTTCCTTTGCTCTGCACCGGAGCTTAGCCAGAATCCCAAGACATTCAGAAATGCATTTGTAAATAAAATGCTGCAAACTATTTATGAAACTTTTAAGACCAGCATTGCACATTCATCTTTCTCCCTTTTTGTCCCCAGATTTTGGCAGTCAAATTTATATTTGGTGGGGTACTTTGATGTGCGTGGACCAGGAGATGTACAATGTTCATATTTAATCATTTCTAGATCTGCTAAACTATCAGGGATTCTTTTACAGATACAGTATCTTAAAAAAAAACCAAGGTTAAAAAAATAGAATGGAACAATGGAAGAAACAATGGAAATTAAAAAAGGATAAAACCTGAAATACATGGTGCTACATGTACACGCATTCTCCCATTCGGTCTATTTTTTTACAAGACAGAATGTGGCAAATAGGAAGAGCTAGGTAAACTGTAAGCTGGATTTTGATAGCTTCCCAGTATAAAAGAGACCAAGTTCCCAGGATCCCACAGAATTTAGCAGGCCTGCTGTATGGGAAAGGGTATTGGTTAAGGTGACCAGAGGTTTAGATTCATAAATTCATAAATGTTTAGATGGAAGTTCACAGATTCTGTGAAGGTGAATAAGGGTTTCAATATGGGCATAAGATAAATGTCCTTTTTCAAAAGGGATCCTTAAATCCAACCTGAACAGCATATTAAACTCAATCCTTTTTATTACTTTTTCCATGAGGTATTACATATGTAACTGGTGTATTGGCTTGCCAGCCTTTGTGTTGGTTGTCTGCTTTTCATTTTTCACTCTAGGGCATTTCTTCTTCTTCTTATGTTGACCTATCACATACTAAGAGCAACGAATGGCAAACAGTCAAAGTAAATAATTTGTAAAACTGTTATAATAATTACAGAAAGCAAACA
This sequence comes from Crocodylus porosus, assembly GCF_001723895.1. Lineage (NCBI taxonomy): Eukaryota > Metazoa > Chordata > Crocodylia > Crocodylidae > Crocodylus > Crocodylus porosus. Next base: position 2,183,399 of record NW_017728924.1, on the reverse strand, counting down.
CATTGTTAAGCATTAGAATTATTCATGAATGATTAATAAAATAAAAGACTGAATGCACTGGAGAATCTGCCTTGAATAATTTGACCAGTTCTAGGGAGAGTCTAGGTGAAGAAGAGAAGCAAGATTGAATGTATTCAAGCCATTAGTGTACCGAGGCCAAGGCTAGTCTTCATGATAGAGGAAGGAAGGTTTTTCACTCCATGGTCAAAAATAGCTCTGCGAATAAAGGGACAGAACAAAACCACAAATAAAAGAATGGTATGAGATTATTGTATGTCCTCCATGGAGAGCAGGCTAGAAGGAGTCCCTATTCTTTTTTTCAGTAATTTCACAGAGTTTGGACAGTGTCAGCAGAGAAACCTTTCAAATGTTAGAGCTCTGCTTTATTCAGAAGCGAATGGGAACATTCAGGGCCAAATTTGCTGGCAGGCTTCTGGTGCTTTACATTGTACTGGCAACACAAAGCAGCTGTGGTGCCCGCTGTAGGCAGCCAGGGAAGGAGGGCGTGCAGCAGCTTTGGGCTTCTGGAGTGAAATCTGCATAAAGTTTATTAAAACATCTCCAGATATGCTGATATACCTGGAGTGCATGAGTGAAGGATAAGATATTCATTCAGGTCTTGCTTCTTCTCCCATACTGTTACTTGAGGAAGGTGGGCCAAGGGCGACTTCTACATCTTTTTTCCATTTACCATGTGATTTTTGACAGCTGAAGTACGCCTGCGTGTTCGAACTCTCTAGGTAACAGCAGCAGGGACTGAACCTGAGGTCTTCTGAGATAAAAATGTGACCTAGTCTCTTGGTTGGGAATTATATACTTATATATTCTGTGATTCAAGCCCAGAAAATGATACATGTGCAATACCCTGAACAGTCCGTGACATAGGGGGACCTGGTACCATTAGAAGCAAATGATTCACAGGTAATTTGACACTCCTACTACAATACTGTTTTAATGCGGTTGATATTAATTGACAGAGATCCCTTGAAACATTGTCACAATAAATGTCTTCTTCAGCTGTGACATCCTCCAGCATATACCAGCTTGTGAAACTCAACTGTACAAAACCTTTGGGAGCTGCAACAGAGGGAGACTGAGTTATATATCGGTACTCATGACAAAATTTGACATCGAGTCAGGCTTTCCTAGTGTGGGCTTCCTTGTAACAATGTACAGAGCTCCAGATTTGATTTATATATGGAGGGCAGTGAAAGGTTATGGGCTTTTGTATTGTTCCGGCTAAGGTTTAAAGCTGGCAGAGCCACTTAATAGCAGAGCTGACAATAAGACCTCCCTAATACATTATGTTTATTAGGGCTGTGTGAGGCTTTGGACTGTGCTTTGGATCTGGAGAAGATTCGAACGCTTCGGACGCCGAAGCAGAATTTTCCCTTCGTGGAGCTTGCCTGCCTCTCCTATGGCCGGGGGCCAGCTGCTAGTTGTGGGAGGCCCCCCTGGTCCTTCCTCCTCAGGGAAGAGGTGGGCAGACTCTGAGAGGGGGGAGGATCAGGCTTGTCGCTTTTTTCCCCCCCTGAAAGAGCCTGCGTGCGGCAGAGGGTTGGGAAGGTGAGCTGCTGGCAGGCCGTCCCTGATCTATCAGTGTGGCAGAAGCCCCTAAATTGAAATGGTAGGTCATAATTAAACCCATCATTTCAGTTTAGGGGAACTAACCCCCCCCCCCCCGCCATGTGTACAATCGGCATATGCCCTAAGAAATGACTCTATGTAGACTTCAGGTTGGAAATAAATGTCACATGTTGACTTGATTTGCCTTCTGTCCCCATATCACTCCCCTACACACGTGGAGCAAGGCTACCTTAATTACAATGCGTGGTAATTACCGCACTCCAGCGAACTCCAACATCTTGTGTATCAGCATTCTTGCACTGAAAAATGGTAGCAGGGGTGCTTTAACTAAAGTTCATTCAATGAGGTTTAGTTGAAGCGCCCCCACTGTCATTTTTCAGCGTGGAGACACTGATGCATGCAATGGTCTGGAAGCTTTAATTAGAGCAGGTCTTGGAGCCACTCTCCTCCAAGAGCACATCTATAAATGCCCTTACAGACTTAACAATATTGACCTTTGCATTTATGGATAGGTCCATTTTAAGCTATTCTTTACTCTTGCTGTAGGGCCATTTCTGGCCAACCTCTAGGAGGGCAGGTAAGAGGCATAACTGGCCAGAACCATTCCTGGAGAAGTCCTCCCTTTCCCCTGTGCCTCTAGCTTTGAAGGTGTCGGCAGTGGGCAGCATGCAGTAGCAGCAGCTGATGTTTTCATCTGTTAAGGACCTATGACAATTAATGGGCTTTTTTTTTTTTTCCCCATAGACAACCATATCAGGTAGGCAAAAAAACTCTCCTGATTTTGGCAGCCAAGAACCAGGCTGGAATCAAATTCTGCTGCTGCTCTATGGGACATTTCCCAGAATGCCCTTCACTCACTGACACAGGCTCCTGCACTGTTGCTGCTTCTTGCTGCTGGGACTGGAGCCCAAGGGCGCATCCAGAAGAGCAGGAATGGGCTTTGTCGGTGCTGCAAAAGGAACACGGTGCACATGAAAAGGTTCTCCGTGCTGCATATTTGCAGTGTGGAACCCAAATGAGGTACCGGCAAATCCCGGTATCTAAAAAAACGCTTATAAAAAAGTGGGGTGGCACCTGTGCTTGCAGCGTGCACTGCCCAAAACTGGAGCCTGGCCAGCCAGAGCCATGCTCCAGCTGCCAGCCAGGTGCTGCACACCCAGAGCACTACTTCTGCAGCCCTGGGAGGCTCCCAGAGCCTCAGGGAAGGCTGCTGAGGTCAGCCCAGGTGCTGGCCCAGGCCTCGCCTGCTCCACCCAGGGCACTCTGCTGTGCTTCAGAGCGTGTGTGCAGGGGCGTTCCCTGTGGACAAGTGGCAGTGGCACAACTATGTTCCCCTGCTATTTTTCCCCAGAAATACATGTGCATGCTTATGGGTGTGTGCCCAAAAAGTACAGGAGGAGGCAGAGCAGGGGGCAGGAGGGTGAGGTTCCCCCTTGCTCCGTTCTAGCACCCCCCCCCTCCACTTCAGGCAGCACCTGGGAGCCGTGCCCTGCTTGCCCACCCAATCTTGTGCTACTGGGCAGATATATCCAAGTAGCACTCGCTGCTTGGAAAATTCATTGACTCTACTTACTCTGGTATTCAAATCACTTCCCTGCACACCTCAGAGGAAATAATAGTGTTGCAAATGCATTTAAACAAGCTGGCCAGCCCTTAGATCTTGTTTAAAACTAATGACACTTCATCAGCAGGCAAAAGCAGATTCAGCATTTCTTTCCAAGCCCCAGCTGCAGTTTCACCTGAAAATTAGTGGCTTTGCGTTAATTTTAATCTTGGGATTTTATTGCAGTTCCTCACCAAATTTTGATTTAAGTGGAAACACACGTCTAAATCCTTTCCCAGTTCTTTGTTGTTGTTTTTCCCGACCAGTAAATCCAGCTTAAATATTCATAATAAATCAAGTCCCAAGAGATGTAAGGCACTATCTCCATTGCTAATGGTGTTTGTAGTGGGCATGCTTTTTAAAGTGGGTTAGGTTGCTCTCTGTGCAGACTCTTAACAATGAAGGGAGTGCTTAGTATACATTTAAACTGCTGCAGACTTATGAACTAAGAATTTGAAAACAGGTTATATAGTAGTCCTAAGACGGAGACCTTGCCTACCATTAATGAGCTCTATTATTTATCAAGACCGTAAATGCCACAACTTAGCTTTATTAAAGTTACTTTGCTTGTTTCCAAAGTTTTAAATATTTTAAACAGTCTTTAAAAATGACTTACTTGTATCTAATTCCTAATAGACATCTATAACCAGCTCTCAGAAGCAAGCTTTATAGTACAGCTGAGGCATTTTAAGGTTTTGCCAAAAAGAAAATAACAGTCGCTATTTGCCACAATGGTAGTATGTTGTCATTTGAAAACAATTCCACTCATTGGCTTGATGAATTGCTGTGGCCACCGCAAGCAATGAAATGCTCATCTTGTATTTCATCAGTACGCAGTATTTTGCTCTGTGGCATGCTGCGGGTGATTGCGGTATTTGAAGTGTAAATTATAAATGAAGAGTGCTTTAGTTTAGCTGGGATTCCTGCTGCTGTTGAAATAAAATATCAGACCTGTGCACCTCTGAGTTAATTTACACAGCTGATGTGTAGAAAATATTGAGAATTTATTTTATCCTATTTCCATTTAACTCAGTGGCAAAACTTTGATCAGCTTCATTTGGAAGAGGGTGGGTGACTCATCCATAATTTTTTAGACCTTTATATTAAAAAAATTGTTGGTGCCAGAAAATATATGTGGGTAGCAGCCTGTTCAAGTTAAATGTTCACGTTTTGAGATTGTTCATTTATGTTGTCATTGACGGAATAACCCCAACTATAAAGATTTTATGAGCCTCTCCATTCCAGTTGTACCTTCCAGCTTACCATATTTCACCTGATGGGCACGGGCTGATTCCCTGCATGATGTGGGACTCTGCAATAGGCTCAGGGGCAGTGAAGACATCAGCTTTATCATTAGGTCCTCTTACAGTGGAGAAAAGAAGTTGTGTGCTAGAATGGGTTGTGTTCTGGCAGAGCTTTTTGAAAGTAGTAAGGTTAGACTGTTATTGCAACTGTGATGGTCCAGAAAATATGAGAGAAGCAAGGGGGTTTTAGTGAAACCAGCTCCATAGTAGGGAGAGATGTTACACGTGCTTTCAGGCCAAGCGTGTCCAACTTCTCTTCCAAATATGCAGTTGGTCCAATAAAAAATTTCAGCAACCCCCCCCAACTCTTGCTTCTTATACTTCTGGAAGTCAGAACCAGTTGTCTTTCAGGCTGCTGTAAATGCTGTGGGCTGGTGGAAAACTAGCTAGAGAACCAAGGAAGGTACAATGGCTTCCCTGACACCTCACTGTGCCGTCTCCAGTGAAACAAAATCTAGACCAAAAGGGAGCCAGTCCCTTCATGTGCTAAACATTTGCAAGATGACATCTTTATTTTTATGTTCACTTTACCTTTGCTATTATTCACTGTAGCTTTCAAAAACCCACTAGAGTTTGTGCAGTCACTGATTCCTGGGTAGAAGTCCTAGAAGTTTTGGAGGCCTTAAAAATTGCTTACGTTTGCTTGACCTGAAAACGTGCTTAAGGACAGGTATAGAAGGGTGAAGATGGAAAATGTCTGTCATTTCTTACCTTTATTAAGATAGTTGTTGTACTTAGTGGTACCAAGGGCTAATTAAACAGAGAGGTGGAATGGTGATAGAACCACACTATATAAGAAGTACTTTTATTATTACTAATTCTTTGCAACATTCATAATTCAGAACTTAGTGAGAATTATTCTGCCACCTCTTGCATCATAGAACAGACACAAGAGAGCATGTAGTTAAAGAGAAAAATTAAAAACCTGTTGGTTTCCCTCAGGCATGTTTTATCTTGTTGTTCAGCTCAGTTCATTTCAGTGCTTCATTTTTAATGCTTCATTTACTTGCTCCAATTAAATTTAATGTTAATAAATTACTATCTTTGAAAAAGTTGTGTTTTGTGACTGGTAACTCAACATAGAGCAAAGGCTTACAGGAAGGTTGGAGACCCATTAGTTTGGCTGAAGTTTTGTGAAATGGGTCCAACTATTTTGTTTTTAATTCCTGATTCAAGTTCCTGATTCAACTAATTAACTTTGAGCCCATGAGCTCTTCCACAAAAGCCAACAGGAGTATTTACATGCTGAAATGCTGTGCTGAACTCTGTACCTATTGATGATATATCCATTTTTATTTTATCTAGTGATTGGATCCCTTCTAAAGGTTCTGAGTTTAGGTCCAGGCCACAGATTTAGATGGACCCTTCTGGGGCTGTTACCCAGTATTTCCCCTTTTCTCTCCTTCCAGTGACTTAATCAAGGAACAGAGGATAGGATCCCACTTGTTTCTAACTTTAGAAAAGATTTGAGTTGGGTTGGGTTGGGTTACAGTGAGCCATGGACTTCTTATATTTAGTAAACTCAAATAGCCATTGTGCATTTTATCATTGAATCATAGGAAAGCACGGCTGGAAGAGCCTTTTGGAGGTCATCTAGTCCAACCTCTTGTGCAAGACGGGGACATCTCTATCCAAATCGACCCATTCAAATCGATTCCTAACCCATTACTGAAACTAGAAAGTCAATCCTCTCGCACACTTACAAGGCACAGGTAAAGCATGGGAACAACAGGTGCTCCAAGTGTTTTTAAAACATACTTCAGATCCAAAGAAAAGGGCCTCATCTTCCACTACATTGGAAGGCAAAAGCACCATAATATATACAACTGACCATGGAGTAAAATTCCTTTCTGACCCTATATGTGGCAATCAATCTGACCCTGAGTGGACCTTCTAGCAAGGAACCTTTGAGTTTTAGTCCTAGCGGGAACATTGGCACAACTCAGTCAAAATCCCTTGTCTTGGCTACAGTACAATAAAAATGTATAGTAACAAGTCTTACCAAATGATACGCTCCATGTAGATAAGACTTTAACTTATATAGAGCAGCTTGTTGACTGCTTATTAAGAATGTGTGTGGACCACAACTTTCAACTACAGAGCTGTTCAGTTTTTGGTCAACCCATGAAAAAAAATCATGGTCTGTTTTCTGTTCTTGATGGCCAACTTTTCTCTTCCATTGCCACCTACTATAAATTCATTGGCCATCTCAAACTCCACCCCTTATAGCAGCCTCTGAGGGATAATTGAAATACAAACCTTTAGGGACTTGTTCTCCTGAGAAATCTCCATTTTTAAAGAGGCATAAAATTGCTTAAGCACCTTTTTCTTGTAATGTACCATGACTAATGAACTGCAGTAGGTTTTCTGTATTGTTGCTATTTTTACCTTTTGAAATACAGAAACTTCAATCATCATGATTATAGGCAACAAGACAAGTCGACACTTAAACTGTTGAAATGTGTCCTTTTATTATAACTTCTTTTTGGGTATATTTAGGAATTGCCATTTTTGTTGTCATGTTTCTTAATACACTTTATTATATAGAAATGAAAACCCCATCCCTGAACTCTGTGTTCAAAGGAGGACCTGGATCTGGACTTTTCATCTCAAGTGTCCGCTTATGAGACTACTTAACCTAAAACCCACTGGACCACAGGTATAGATGGATATACCTTGTACAGGAGGGATCATGTTGCAAGGAAGGGCAGGAATGTAGCTCTGTATGTGAAGCAGCAGTAAACTTCCCTACAAGCAGAGATTGGCACCCAAGGAGGGCAACTTGAGATCCTCTGGGTTAGAATTATGGGGAGAACGTGGTGAAGGGGATGTAACTGTAGGAGTCTGTTACAGATCTCCTAACCAGGAGGAAGAGATTAGACATGAATTCTCTAGGGAACTGGCAGAGGCTGCACATTCTCAGTACATGGTCATCATGGGTGTCTTCAACCACCCTGACATCTCGTGGGAAAAGCATTCTGCCAAATCTGATCAGTTGCAAAGCTTCCTCACTTGCACTGATGATCTCTATCTGAATCAAGAAGTCTACAGGCTAACAAGAGGTAAGCCTCTGGTGGATCTGTTTCTGGCCAAAGGGGATGATCTAATGAGCAACCTGAGGATCAAAAGGAAGCTTGGTGACAGTGATCATGAGTTGATCACTTTCTCTATCCATCACAAAACTGGGAAATCAGTCAGCGATGCAGAAATCCTCAACTTCAGGAACTCTGACTTTCACAAGCTCAGGAGGTTGGTTGTCAAGGCCCTGAGAGGTTGCTCTTTGACAGGGAGGGAAGTCCATGATGAGTGGTAGCTCCTTAAGGACACAGTCCTAAAAGCACAAGGGAAGTCCATTCTGGCCTATAGCAAAAGGGCTGGGAGATACCCTTGGCTAAGTAGGGAACTCATGGGCCTCCTGAATCTGAAAAGAGAAGCTCGTAAGGGATGGACATTGGGAAATACCACTGAGGAGGATTATGCAGCACTGTCCCACACCTGTAGGGAGTGGACCAGAAAAGCCAAGGCTGAAATGGAACTCAGACTGGCTATGGGAATCAAGGACAATAAAAAGTCATTTTTCAGATACATGAGAAGTCAGAAAAAAAACAACGGCTACATTGGACCGTTGCTGAACCAAATGGGGCAGCTGACAACTGACGCCTAGGAAAAGGCTAATCTTCTCCATGGTTATTTTGCATCAGTTTTCCACTGGTCCAAGGGGTTCATCCTGTCTGACAGAATTCAGAATTACCAGGGTAAGGGTGATCATATGCCCACAATTGGCAAAGATCTTGTGAGGGAACACCTTGAGAGGCTGGACATCCACAAGTCAGCTGGCCTGGATAGAATGCATCCAAGAGTGCTAAAAAAGTTGGCTGACATCATAGCATGACCAATGGTGAGGATATTTGGAACTTGTGGTGCTCAGAAGAAGTTCCAGAAGATTGGAAGAGGGCCAATGTGATGCCTATCTTCAAGAAAGGAAGGAAGGAAGGACTTTGACTTTTAATTACTTTATTCAGGGGCTCAGGTATACAACAATGGTGGCCGCTTACAAAGCAAAAACAAAAACAACTCACTACGAAACCAAACCAAACCAACCAGCACATCACACCGTGACAGACACCTTCACTGCATTTCACGTCGTGTCTTACATGCTAATTATGTGGTCGGCGTGCCAGCCACACAGTCATAACTATATACATAAACAATTCAGACCCTGCTCCATCCCATCATACATGTAACAAAACCTTCAACTTCCACACAAAAGAAAGCAAAAAAGCAGCCTGGTGAGGGCCCAGGATGTGGCACGAGCTGGAAGTCGCAGTTCGACACCGAGACAGCCCGGTTGCCCAGACTGGTCATGACATCAGAGCGCGTATTTGAGATGGCCATCCTCCACCTGGAACAGTGCTCCCTCAAGGGCCCAGTGCGTCTCAAAGGCGGGCACCACCCGCTGGAGCACAGCATGCTCAAACTCCAGTGAGAGGCGCGCCTGCACCAGGAGGTGGAAAAGCCGCAGGGCATCATCTGAGCCGGTCCCGGCAAGCTGGTTCTGGCAGCTCTTGAGGACAGCCAACTTGGCCTGACCCAGTACAAAGTTGGCCAGGCAGATGGGGCCCTTTTCAGCTGCCCAGTATGGGTAGGAGCACACGTAGGTGGTCTCCAAAAAGCTCCTGCCCAGAGCCTGCAGCAGCGGCCCAAGGGTGACAAAGAGTGGCTGCAGGCACGGGCAGTCCAGGAAAGCATGAAAGAGGGTCTCCTCAACACCCCCCGGGCAGAAGGGACAGGCTGTCGAGGTGGCTGGGTCCAAGTGGGATGCAAACGTGCCAGTGGCTAGGATGCTGTGCAGCAACCGCCACTGCAGGTTGCCAGTCTTCTTGGCGATTGGTGGCTTATACAATGTGTGCCATGCTGGGTGGGCCGGTGGGAAACCTGGCGGCCCCAGGCGCCGTCGCCACGGTGTATTGGGGCAGCCCGCCAGCACTTGGGCGTGGCAGACATGAACCACCCAGGCGTATAGATTTCTACGTGACAGAAAAACAAAAGGACAACCCGTGTCACTGTCAGGAGGCACAGGGAGCATCAGCAGGGTGCCAGGGCCGCCGGCCAGTTCGTTGGCCACGGCTGGGGTGACTGGTAATGCAGGGAAAGCCTCACTTGGGGCATCCTCAGTGCAGGGGACCTGGCCTGCCCAGAGATGGTCCTCCAGGGTGGCTGCCACCTCCAATGGGAGGGCAGCCTGGATGTCACACAGGAGACAGCCCACGCTGTGAACGGAGCGCATGCCCAGCTGGCTGCTCAAGGCCTTGGGCGAGAGCCAGGCTGACCGAGCGGGGTCAAGGAGGTGACTCAGGCGGAGAACATGGAATGAGAGCGGCCATGAGACTGGCAGAGGCCAGGCTCGGCACGGGGCGCCTCAGCGCTGCGTTGTGCACCAAGGTTTCCCCCAGCAACTGCAGGAACTGGAGGTGATGGGCCTGGGACTGGAGGTGGAAAGTGGCTTGCCAGGCTCATACCATGCTACGGTAAAAGGCTGGAAGCACCGTCCAGTTCAAAAGCGTAAGGTCCAACAGGAAGAGCTCCTGGTTAAAGCCGAGGGCCCCCACCCTCTGCAGAAACCGGCATGCCAGGTGTTGCCAAGGTGGGCGCTCCTCGCTGTACAGGAGTCGCTGGAGGGCCTGGAGGCAGAAGGCGACTACCCTGCTCGCCAGGTCAACCAAACTCTGGCCCCCCTCAGTCACAGGGAGGTAAAGAACAGGTCATGGGAGCCAGTGGCACCCGTCCCAGAAGAAGTCAACCAGGAGGCGCTGGAGTCTCTTGAGCAGGTCCTCCGGCGTATCGAGTATGGCACACTGATGCCACAGGGTCACCGCCACTAGGTTGTTCACGATGAGGATGTGTCCACGGTAGGAGAGGCTGGGCAGGCGCCAGTGCCACCTTTGTAGGCGGGCCTTCACTCCTTCCTTGAGGCCATCCCAGTTGTGCGCCATGAAGGTCGATGGCCCCAGGAACACACCCAGGATCTTAAGGCCCTCGCGGCGCCAGGTGAGGCCCCCGGGCAAGTCCGGGGGGGGGTCGTGGTGACCCACTCTCCAAGCAGCAGGGTATTGCTCTTGGCCCAGTTGATACGGGCCGAAGAGGCATGTTCGTAGGCTCGCTGGCAGGTTGTCAGGGCCTCCACGTCTTCCTGGGTGTTAAGGAAGATGGTCACGTCGTCTGCATATGCTGAGAGCCGCAGCGAAGGGGCAGCGGACTGGCCCATGGCTGGTGGCAAGGCCACACCACTCAGACGGTGCCGCAATGCATACAGCAGTGGCTCAATGGCCAGGGCATACAGCATGCCCGACAGGGGGCAGCCCTGACGGATACCTCTGCGTGTGGGGAACGGGGCACGGAGCACTCCGTTCACCTTGAGCAGGCTGGAAGTGTCTCGATACAAGACCCGGAGGGCACCAGTGAAAAGAGGCCCAAAGCCAAAGGCCTCCAGGGTCCGAAAGAGGTAGGCGTGATCCACCCAGTCAAAGGCTTTCTCCTGATCCAGAGAGATAAGGCCAATGTCCAGGCCAAAGTGTTTGCTGGCTATAAGTAGGTCGTGCAGCAGAAACAGGTTGTCTTCAATGGTTCTGCCCGGCACGCAGTAGCTCTGCTCAGGCCCAGTGACGGAGGCCATGACAGTGTGGAGGCGGGTGGCCAGCGCTTTGGCCAGGATCTTGTAATCCGCACGCAGCAGGGAGACCGGCCACCAGTTCTTAATGCGGCCAAGGTCTCCTTTCTTGGGCAGCAGCATGAGCATTGCACAGCGGCAACTGATCGGCAAGACCTTGTCGGCAAGACTGTCCTGGAAAACACGCAGGAGGCAGGGGCCGAGAAGAGGCCAGAAAGCCTTGTAGAACTCCGCAGGCAACCCGTCAAGGCCTGGGGCTTTGCTGGAGGCGAGGCCAGCTGCGGCCGCCGCCAGCTCTGCCAGAGACAACTGCTCAAGCTCACTGGCCTCCAGAGCACCAAGGCGCGGCAGGCCCACATGGAGTTCCCGCATGGCGTCAGGGCAGGATGGCTTAGCCGCAAACAGGTCACGATAGAAAGCAACAGCATGCTCACGTACTTCACCTGGGTCAGTGATGACCTGGCCCTCAGAGGTCTTGAGATGGTCTAAGACTTTGCTCACTGCCCGCCGTCGCTCCAGGTTGAAAAAGAAGCGGGCTGGGGCATCCCTTTCGGCCGGCTCTTGGCAGCAGGCATGGATCCTCGCTCCACGGGCCGCACTCTCCGCCAAGTTACACAGGCACGTCTTCCGGAACTGGAGCCTCTCGCACAGCACTGCATCGCTGCCGGCTGCCATCAAGGCAGCCTCGAGCTCTACCACGTCTTCCTCCAGCTCTCTGATACGGCGGCACAGTTCATTCGTGGCCAGCTGAGTGTACTTCTGGCAAAAGGCCCGGATCTGTACCTTGCCCACATCCCACCATAGCTTCCAGGAGGAGTAATTCGGTCTTGTGGCCTCCCAGCCCCCCGCCAAAAGTTGGCAAAGCAGTCTCAGAAGTAAGAGTCTTGAAGCAGGCTGACATTGAAGCACCAATAAGGTGCTCATGCGCAGGTTCTCCCTGGCAGGCTCAGTTCACAGAAAGCCAGGCCATGATCTGACAGGCCCGAGGGAACGATGCGGCCGCTGCGTAGGAGTAGCAGGTGGTGCCTGGTGACATAAATGCAGTCAAGGCGGGCCATAGTGAGACCCCTGGCACTCTTCCTGGCCTAGGTGTACTGGTGCGCATCGGGGTGCAGGGGTTGCCAGACATCGACGAGGCCTGCAGTCTCCAGGATGGACTGCAGCTTACGGGCTGAGGGCAGGTGAGGCTCGGGCCCCATACGGTCGAGCAGGGTATCAGTAGTACAATTAAAGTCCCCACCTACAAGAAGCAGGTCGTCATCCTCGCTGACATCGTGCAAAAGGCTGGCCAAGTTCTCAAAGAAAGTGACCCTCTCCTGGCCATCAGAAGGTGCATAGATGTTGACGAGCAGCAGATGGTGCTGTGCTAGGATGACGCGGACCATCAACAGGCGGCCGGGGACAACCTCCCGTGCCACTGCCGTGTCATGCTGTAGTTGTGACGAAAGGAGAATCACAACCCCGGCGCTAAGGTTGGTGCCGTGACTCAAGAACACCTGGCCTTGCCAGGCGGCACGCCAGGCCAACTAGTTGTGCTTGTTGGAGTGCGTCTCCTGAAGGTAGACAGGTCACGCCAGCCGACAGCCAGCCGCCTCTGGCGCAGGAGCTCCAGGATGGCCTCTCGCTTCACCGGATCTTGACAGCCGTTGATGTTGGAAGTGCCAATAGTTGTGGCTGCCATGACTGAGTATGGGAGAGGAAGAGCGAGGTAAGGTGTAGATAAAAGAGCAAGCTCCCAAGAGCAGAGCAAAGGCAGAGACAGGTCAAAAAAGAAAGGCCTATCGTGCCCTACTCTAGTCCAGGGACCCCACCAGGCCCCATTCATCTCTCACCCGCTGGGCGAGCTTCTCCAGACGATAGGCCATCTGCCTAGTGCCCAGATCTTGCTGCATGAGCTTGGCTGCAGCCCTGGCAGCCTTGATGAACACTTTAGGGTCCATGCACCATTGGGTGATGCGCGCCGCTATGTTCTTTTGTCCTTTCATTTGCTTTAGGAAGGTCAAGAGCCCCCCATAGTCAGGACTGACCCGGGGGGGTCTGCCAACATGGGCTGCACATTTCCCACAGAGGAGTGGCGAGGCCGCACACTGGCTGGGAGCGCTGCGTCCACACCCTCAATATCTAAGCCCATCAACCTCCTCTGATTGTCTAGGTCAAAGTCTGCCTCTTGAAGAGCAAGCCCCACCTTCTTGCGGGGGGAGATGTCATGTCGCTCTCGAGGTCGCTTGCGACACTCAGAGAGCTGGATTTCCATCTCACAAGCCTCCTTATCTGATTCAGTGGCCTGGGACGTGACCAAGAGGTCGGCAGACTCTTCTGCTGCTCCCTGGGTCAGACCTCCAGAAGTGACACATTGTGCGTACGTCTTCTTGCCCCCCGTCTCCAAGAGCTGGGTTAGGCGTTAATGACCCCTGTCTTCGCCTACCCCACCTCCAAACTGCCCTCATCCCTGGTCAGCAGGGTCGCTGACGTGACAGCCGGAGCAGGGCCGGGATCTCCAGCAGGAGCTTCCCCAGCACCAGCTGAGGAAGGCCTCAGTGGGGATGGGGAATCGCTTTCTTCTCCTTGTTGTTGTTCTTCTTCTTCTGCTTTGTGGCAGATGACCCATCCTTTACAGAGGATGGGCCAGCCTGTGTCTGGCCTGTCTCCCCAGAGCCAGCCACCTCAGCCAAAGCCGTGGTGGAGGGCAACTTGCAGGAGGCCTGAGCCCCGTCATCTGATGGGGCCTCAATGCCATAATTGCTGACCACCTCAGCCTCAATCGGGGAGGTTAGAGCAGGCAGGGTGGAAGTGGAAGCATCCGCCTCTCCCCCCGGTGGCGTCTCTGCACTGGTGGGGGTGGGCACCGTAGGTGGAATGAGTCGGGGGGAGGGTTGAGGTCTAGCCCCAGCCCCTCCACCGGATGACACTCCCATGCCAGAGACTTCAGCCCCCTCAGATGGAACAGGGGCAGGAGGAGGCCGGGAAAGGCTCCTGGCCTCACTGGGTGGGGCCTGCGTCCCAGAAGTGGATGGGCCGTCCGTCGGTGTCTCTGTAGTTGCTGACATTTTGGCCAATCCCCCCCGTGGGCACTGAGCTGCTAGGTGGGAAGAGCTCCCACACTGCAAACACGTGGTCTCCGCACAAGAAAAATAAATCACATACCTCCGCCCGTTGGACAAGAGGCTCAAGGACTGGGGCAGAGACCGTAAGCCCTCCCTAAAGAGCTTGAAAACCTGCCTTCGAAAAGATAGGACATGCCTCAGTTTGGGGTTTTTACTCCCTATGGTCAACCGGCAAATGGGACTCATAAGCACCCCATAGGGCTCGAGTACCCTGGCCAGGTCTCGATCGGTCACATGCGGGAGTACATTAGAAATCACCACCCTCACCACTAGGGTGTCTAGGGGGGTGACAAAATAATGTGCGCCTGCAATGTCCAGGCCCTCTACGCACACCCTGTGAACTAGGGTGGGATCACTCAGGTAGGTCATCGGGACCATGTTGACACAACCTGTGTAATGGATGGTCTGTTGTCCCAAGAGACTAGCCAGAGCATCCACGCAGACCTCAACCTCAATGAAGGGAGGGGTGTGCACCCTCAACCCATAGGTAATGGGGAGGTTCTGGGAGGCATCCTCATGCCAGCTGCTGGGTGTAGGAGCAGCCATTCCTGATAGGACAGGGTTAATTCCCAACTCTAAGCAAAGCAACAACAAAAAAAGTTTATACTAACTGAAAAATAAGTGTCCGGGAAAGCAGCCACAAAACTCTAGATGGGAGGGGGGAAGGGGGTGGAGAAAAAAAAAAGTGGCTGGGGTTTGAAAAAGTGGAAAAAAAGAGAAAAACAAACGGGAGGGGGGAAAAGGGGTAATTTAGAGCACCCCGCGGAAGGCAAGCTAATGGAAGATAACTCCCCGCTACAAGCAAGCAGAAAAGAAAAGAAAAGAGAGAAAGAGCGAGAAAGAGACAGTAAAAAAGAAGGCTGCGAAGCCAAAGAGATCGGAAGTACGGGGGGATGGGACAAAGACGAGAGAAAAGGGGGGGAAAGCTACAAAACAGCAAGAAAAGAAAGATAAAGCGAGATAAACTGAGGCTAGAGACCTTTAGACAGGTGGGAATGAGAAAAGAAAAGAGATAGGAAGCCGGGGAGTCTTATGCTTGGGATTGCCCCACGCAGCTCCAAGTGAGCCTGGTCCGGTGCGTCCAAAGCGGAAGGACTTTTGACTTTTTAAATACTTTATTCAGGGGTTCAGGGGTACAACAATGGTGGCCGCTTGCAAGCGAAAGCACCAACAACTTACTACCAACCCAAAAACGAGATCGGACAAGTCTCTTTGTCCTCGGATCCAGAACCCAAATTGGGCAAGGGAAT
>NW_017728924.1:2130550-2167873 GCF_001723895.1 Crocodylus porosus | reverse complement strand
CAGAGGCTAGAGACCTTTAGGCAGGTGGGAGTGGGAAAAGAAAAGAGATAGGAAGCCGGGGAGTCTTACGCTCGGGATCGCCCCACGCAGCTCCAAGCGAGCCTGGTCCGGTGCGTCCAAAGCGGAAGGAAGGAAGGAAGGTTCAGGGAACTACAGGTCAATCAGTTTGACCTCAATCCCTGGAAAGATCTTGGAAAAAATTATCAAAGAATCCATCAGTAACAGGCTAACAGAAGGCCTGAGAGAGAGCCAACATGACTTTGGCCATGAGAGAGAGCCAACATGACTTTGTTGCAGGTAGATCTTGCCTGACCAACCTCATTTCCTTCTATGAACAGGTGACACATCACCTGGACAAGGGAGAAGAATTGATGTCCTCATGGTAAAACTGGGGAGCTGTAGCCTCAACAACCTTATGGTCCAATGCTGGGGAATTGGTTCTGTGGTCAGACCCAGAGAGTGATAGTTGATGGGACCAAGTCAACATGGTGAATAGTGACCAGTGGAATCCCCCAGGGCTCAGTACTTGGACCTGTACTCTTTAATACATTCATAAATGGTCTGGATTCAGGTGTCAGAAGTGAACTGGCTAAGTTTGCAGATGACTCCAAATTATGAGGAAGTGCAGTCACACTAGAGGATAGATTCAGGCCAACCCGGACAGGCTCGTACATTGGGTAGATTAAAGCCTGATGACATTCAACACAGAGAAATAGAAGGTGCCACACCTTGGGAAAAAGAACCCACATCATACTTCTAGGCTCAGGAATGCTACGCTCACTAGCACTTGGGGGTCATGATTGATCACAAGATGAACATGAGTCACCAATATGATGCCACAGCTGGCAAAGCAAATAAAACTCTGGCTTGCATCTATTCATGCATCTCAAGCAAGACCCAAGAAATCCTTTGGTGAGGCCATAGCTGGAGTACTGTATCCAGTTCTGGGCTCCACACTTCAGAAAAGGTGAAGCAACTTGAGTGAGTCCAAAGGAGAGCCACTTGCATGATTAGAGATCAAGAGAGCAGGCCTTATGAGGAGAGGCTGAGAGGCATGGGACACTTCAGCCTGGAGAAGTGAAGACTCAGGCGGACTTGGTGGCAGCTTATAAGTATATAAGGGGTGTGCATCAGGAACTGGGAGAATGTCTGTTCCCCAGGGCACTCTAAGGGAAGATGATCTAATGGTCACAAATTTCTGGAAGACCATTTAGACTAGACATAAGGAAAAACTTCTTTACTGTCTGAGTCTACAGAGTCTGGAAAAAACTCCCCCCAGAAGTAGTGCAAGCACCTACTTTGGATACCTTCAAGAAATGCCTGGATGCTTATCTTGCTGGGATCATCTGACCCCAGCTGAGTTCCTGCCATTTGGGCAGGGGGCTGAACTTGATCTTGCGAGGTCCCTTCCTGCCCTAATGAAAAGTGCCTCAATGAAGGTTTCTACACTTGCCTATTTTTTTTACAATCAAGATGTCTTATTTCAGACCTCAATAGTACTATTCCAGATCATGTATAGGGCCACGTCAAGAGGTGCTTGGTAGGGTCATGCAAAGCTTCGATTACTGGTTTGATTCGGAGAAGTTACAGCCTGATTGGGCAGCCAAATCTCCAAATCTGAATTGAATCAGCTCCAAATCAGCTGGGGAAAGGCAAGGTTCAAAAAGGTCCTAATTGAATCCAAAGCCTCTGAATCAATTCAGAAAAGATTTGGAAAGATGCAACATGATCCCTCCAGTACAAGATAAAGCCATCTATACCTGTGGTTTAGTGGGTTTTAGGTTAAGTAGTCTCATTTAAAAAAAAAAAAAAAAGCCCTGCATTCACTGGCTGCAGCAGTGGGGATCAGGGCCTCTGAGGTCTCATGGAAGAGCACCTCCAGCGCAGTGGGGGGGCAGCAGGGATTACCCCTGCACCTGGCACCTGCACAGCAGCTGTCCCATGGCACGGGTGCAGTTTGGCTCAGCAGGGCACCGCAGGGTGTCTAGGAGCTGGGGCCACCGGGGCTGAGTACTGCCAGGCTCCGGCTGACTGCTAGAGCCGCCCCAGTTCCCAGACAGTATGAAGCACCCTGCTGAGCTGTGCTGCACTCATGCCATGGGGCAGCTGCTGTGCGGGTGCCAGGCAGGGTGGGGCATCCCTGCTGCCCTGTGCTGCATGGGGGGGCCTTCTATGAGCTCCCAGAGGCCCTGATCGCTACTGCTACAGCTGGTGAGTGCAGGGCTTTTTTTTTTCTTTAGGGTGCCAGGAGGCTGGTGAGGGGATAGGGTTGGGCAGGGCAGCCATATGGGCTTCTCCCGTGGCTCCCCCCACCCAGGGAGAGGCAGGCACAGCCAGAGGAACCATGGGAGAACCTGCAGCTGCCCAGCTGTGCCTGCCTCTCCTCAGCCGATCTGAATGTCTGATTCACAGGTGAATCAGTGCCAAATCTCTGATTCTGATTCAGCCAAATTGAAGGGGGACAGTGATTTGAATCACCAAATGAAATCACTGTCCTCTGAATCGGTTGAATCTGAATCAAATACTTTTCTATTCACACAGGCCTAGTGCTTGGCACTTTATATACAATTCAGGCTGGGGCCTCCAAAATATTTCCAGTCCTGAGAGTGAAGAATCATACTTGGGAATCAAACTTGGTTCTAGCCTGCCTCAAAATCTGAATGTGTATTTAGGATGCTTTACTTATCCTATTTGACCTCTCTCATAACACATTTCCTGTTTACTCATCATAAACTATCCCTTGTTACGAGGATGACGTCTGCTGTGGGTGGGATTACAGGTGTGTTTTAAGGTGTCTGAGGAGTTGAGCTAGCATTGCTTGCAGCTGTTTGACATTTGATAATGAGAGGCTGATCTCCATAGTCCATGTTGCTAGCTTTGTTGATCAAGGGAGAAAATGAATTTGGTATAAGCTAATGCCTTCACCTTCTACTACAAATTAGGTCATATTTTTCTTTATCACTAAAATGTCTAACAAATCTAGCCCTATGTAAAGAATATAGGTTCAAACTTCCTACAAAACACTACATAGCATTAGGCAGAGGCTATGATGAAGCTTCTAATCCAATATAAATTAAGTTTAGAGGAAACATTGAATTTAAAAAAAATGTTTTTTCTCAATGACTAAACAGGATATTGTCTTTACATTCTAGTTTTCAAGGTCTTCAATCTGCTGAGATGACTATTCTCATTAAAAATTTTCAAACCATTGAACATTACGCTCTGAATTAACAAAATAGAGCATGCATGGATGGTTTCAACTTTATGTACTAAATATATTATTTTTAAAATGCCCTTTGGAAACAAAACAATAATTACGTAACAGTATTTACTTTTTTTGTATTCAAAACACATTTTTCCTTCTATTTGGTAAAAACAAAGTAGACTTCTATTTTGGATACTGAGAAAAATAGACCTCTATTTTGGATACTGTTTTAGTTATAGAGAGTTTTATTAAAAGTTAATGATTCTTACCCTGGAAAATTATTTTCCAGCTTTTTTATTCTGTTAATTAAAAATACCTGGCATTTATGTCTTGAAGGTCAATCAGCAACACCAAGCATGAGGTATAACAAACAGCCACACATACTAGATCTGGAGATGTTGTGTTAAATATCCTCCAGTGACTTGTAAATTGGGCAATTTACTGCAATCTACAGAAAAGCTTTAAAGCTGATCTGAGAACACAGCCTGAGTTAGTCTAAACAGTGCACAGGATTGTAGAAATCACCGCGGTGAATCAGGTTATCTTTCCTTTCAGAAGAAAACATCAGATGCATCACGGTATAGCTTCAGGTAATTTGTTCTTCGTGACAGCATCAGAATCATGGCTGTCCCCTTGAACTCCCTATGACTCTCCTCCATAATACCTCAGAAAGGAATTAATGGCCTTTAGTTTTGTTCTCTTTGCAGATTAGGTCATGTAAGTTTGACTATATAGCCTGTATCCGTAAATAAAGTGATATTTAGGCATGTACTTAAGCCCTCCCTTCTTGGTTCTCTTTGAGTGGTATAGACTCTTTGGATGTGTTTAGATCCATCTTGTGTTTGTATCCTTGTCCTTTCAAAGTGAGGAAAGTTAGAGGGGAGGCCCTTGGCGAGCAGAATAGGCAGCTCCTCCTTAGAGGAAAGCAACGTACCTGCTGTTTAAAGGAAGCACACTTCCAAGGTGTGCAAGGGGCACTGTGGGAAGCTTGTGCCGAATGAATGGAAAGGCTTCCTTTATGCTGATAACACCCTTAATATATTTCTTTCATGCCTACGTAAGATAGTTTTACTAGCGACTTTGTCAGTGTTTGGATTGGACTTGGGATGGAAACAGCTAGAGCAAGTGGTTCACAAACTTTTAGGCACTCATGGATTAACTTGAGGCACCCCTTGGAAAATGCTCTTAGATTTTACTCTTCTTTTGCCTACAGAAAAATAATACAGCAGTTTTTCTGTTGCAAAGACCTGAGAAAAACCCCAACTGTGGATTTCTATTTGAAATCTCTGGGTTTCTTTTATGAATCATGTCTGCATACCTAACAGTGCTAACATTGCATGGCACCCTGTGGCACCCTTGAAAGGACCTTAAGGCGCCCCAGGGTACAGGGCACCCTGGTTGAAAATCATGGAGCTAGAGGCTATAGATAAGATGGCATCCGTCATGCATTACTATCATTTCAAACTTGGGGTGATTTAAATAGCAGCAGTGACCACCTCTAGGTATGCCTACACTGTAGCCAAATATTTCACTGCTGCTTGGGTACTGATAACAGCCTGGGTTTTACAGCTTGTTTTAAGGTCCAACTACACTGCAGTCCTTTCCTAAACGGTCTAGATTAAACCTGGCTCTGATGTCAGGTGATGTAGCTACACCAGCTGCATACTTTTGACTATAAGAGACTACACTCTCTCTAGTTAGCAGGCTGTGCCCCTTTTCCAAAGCAAAGCTCCCCAGAGTAATCCATACCTTGGTTGGCTTCAGATCAGATCCCTGCTGCCAAGGGGACATTGCTTCAAAGCCAACCACACACACACTGAAGCTAATACAGAACTGTGCAGCATGCTTTCGAGATGGGTGCCTTACCAAGAGCATGTGACATGTGGGCACGGAGACCTTATTGACTGCCATTGGGGTTCTGTATGAAATGTAAGGCAGTGGCTCTACAGCCTTATAGTACCCAGAAACTTGAATACTTACAGCCTCTTCCCCTGTGTGATTTGGCTGCAGTTGCAATGAGTAGACACACCTAAGCTGAACCTCCCTTGCTTATGAGAAGGGACTGCTATAATGAGAGAGACTCCTTCCTCCATTGGGTTAGAAAAGCTGAAATATTTTGACCTTCTAAAGATGGGTAAGGCCCATGGGTAAGGCCCATCTTTATCGAAAGAGTGCTTGGTGAGTGCAGAAGTAGTAGGAACATAAAGTTTGTTCCTGAAAAAGCAGGCCACGAGGAATAATTTCTGCTGTATTTTCTCACTGGTTGGTGGTTTATATTTATTTGACTGTTCTGCCACTTTTATTGTTATCGATTTTATTTTTAATGCATGTAAGGACAGCTGGAGGCTGAGAGATAAATCTTGGATAGTTGATAGATCAAAATAAATTAATAAAAATATGTTGGACTAGATCATTTGGGGTATTCAACAAATTAGTACCAATAGGAAATTATGAGAGCATTTGTGTTTTTGTTATTTACGACTCTTATGATATGTTATTGCTTTTGACAGTGACATGAGCTGTGCATATAACATAAATGTCCTTGGAGGAGTGTAAATTATTAATATTTTTGTGTAATAGCAGCATTTCTCTTTTCTAGTTTGCAGCATGCAGAAACCTCCTACACTTAGCCCACTGTACCGCTTAAATAAATTACAGACTGACTAATATATGTACATCAAACTTTGAAGGAAGACAAAAGAAAATTTGCTAGCAATCTGCTCGACATAATTTATCTGCCAGACAAAAATCCTTTCTATGGTACATCCCACACAAAGACTTACTCTTTTTGCTAGAACTCTGTATCTTTTGCAGGTGGAATATTCATTAATCCTGTACCAGAATTTCTGCTATGTGTAGGTGTCATATAGGTTTGTCAGGGGTTTTGTTTCTAATCAGAGAGAAAAAATGTATCCCACAGGTTTCACTTCCCAGAAAAGCCCACTTTCCCTCTCTTAGGCTGACATGCTTCCCATGAATTGAACTGTGTTTTACTGAATTGAAATGGTTTTCCCATTTCCCACAAATATTTTTGAGATTTTTGAAATTTTTCCCATATCAGGGTGAGCCATAAATCATTTTAAGTTCTTCAGGAGCAGTGAAAAATGGAAAAAAGGAGAGTCCACAAGGGCCCAGAATAAGTAATAGTCTGGGGGTAAGGCAGTCATCTAGGATGTGGAAGACCCCATGATCCAAGTCATCACCACTGAACTACCAGGGTGGAGATATTTATTTTATCCAGAAAGAGGTACCTGATGTACCTGTTATCATGAGATTGGTATTTAAACCTCAGCTGAAAGGCATAATATGGAAGATCTATAGTGTTTCACAGAATACTTTGAAATCTATCACTTCCTCACTCTGATGCTATGGTTTTGGACGCTCTTTCCTGCCCAGGACAGGGGGGCAGACTCGATGACCTGTTGAGGTTCGTTCTGACGCTGAGGTTCGTAGCATCTATGAAAGATCTCACAATAACCCTCTTCCATACTTTTCTTCTATTTGTATTGTGTGGAGACCTTAAATTAGAGCAGTTGTATGAGTTGTCTGCAGAGATGAACTAGAATTGGTCAACCCCACATATTTCTGTTCTGTGAGGGATTCTGACAGTTTTGAATATTTTTTATTCTGAATTGGGCTGAAAAGATTTTTTTTTTTTTTTTTTTACTTTTGTAAAATAAAAATAGTTGTGTTTCCTGTGGAATTTTTGTTGAGAGGGACGTTATTTTTCAAGCTGTTGTTTGATCATGTTAGTACTTTCTGATTGAAAAGTGTTTCAGTGAAAATATTCTGATTACCCGTAATTTAGGTGTAATAAGGCACTTCAGAAAGATACTGATCTTGGACTAAACCCACAGAACCTTCAAAGCTTCCTGAAACCCAAGTCTACTGTGGACTCCACCATTTTATTGTCTTTATAAATATAAATATATCTGGGTTGAGTTGTAAGAACTCTTGACCTCTTTATCCCACAATACATAAAGCAGGGGTGGGCAAAATAGGGCCTGCAGGCCAGAACCGTCTGCCGGTTTCAGCTGGCCCGCAGGTGCCTGTCAATTAATTGCACCCTTCCCAGCCCTTCTACCCACGAGGGTGGGAACAAGGGGCCCCACACATATACACACCCCAACATACCCTTTGAGTTTCGCTCCCACCGTGGTGACAGGCCAGCATGCAGCTTTTGGGTGGGGGTGGGGATGGGGCTGCAGCTGCTGTTGCTGCACCCACCAGGGGACTTGCTTGGCTTCCCTGGTGTCCTGCTTGCCCCGGGAATTCTGAGTTATTATGCAATCATCTCTATATACTAAGGGTGCACTCTCCACCCCCACCAAAATGAGTATTTCCAGGAGGTAAGGGGTGGGACTTCTGGTGGCAAAGGCCAGGGGTTAGGGGCAGGACTTCTGGTTCCAAGATGGTAACCAGATGGTGTCAAGGGGCAGAGCTACCCATGTTACCCTTGACAGCTCACCAAACTCATTAAGCTGCCCTCCAACCAAAATAGTTGCCTGCCCTTGACATACACATTTCACATACACCATTAGGGACAGCTAAATGTAATAGTTAGATGCATATATCCCTGGTATATGCTAAATCAGCCATTTGCTACAATATTTTTTCAGAAATAATATAGATAGAGAAATAATATAGATATACTTTACTTGATTTTATCAAATCACCATTATAATGACTAAAAGAACACATACTGCTTAATGGCCTTCACTAATATTTGTAAGTTCTTAAACTTCAAGGTACTGTGTAGAATTGGCAAACACCTAATAACACTATGCTCACATATGATACTGAACTTGAAAATAGCACGTAATGCTATAATGTATGGGAATGTATTTACCAACTGTTCTCACTGCAGTGATGTTAAATAATTTAATATCAATATTGCATTGGATAGTAAATTATTAAAGACACATACACATATTTGTATTCCTAGGAATTTCCAAGAGAGATGGAATACTTCTTACTGGATACCACATCTGAATTTATTTAGATACTTTAGATTACCATCAGAAAGTAATGATGATTGGATGTAGTTCATTTATGAGTTTGAAATTTTGATCACAGGGAAATTCACAAAAGCAAAGATTTTATTTTGTAAGAATATTGAGGGCAGCAGGTAACCTGCATAGTGAACTTGAATAACAAAATCTACTCCTGTAACTTGGTGTTACCTCTTCTGTACAGATGTATAAATATTTACATTTACCTTCATACTTGACTCTTAACTAGACTTGGTCAGATAACAAAAAGGCACTTCACAAATATTTTTAAAGATATTTTCATCTCTTCTGTTCTTCAGTGTTTGCAAGTATTTATTTGACTGCGTGTTACATTTATAAGCAAGTCTGAGTTGTAAAATTTACGTGTACTTTTTCACAAAGCAGATTTTTGGAATTCATTGTTTGCCTGTGTTTTTAAAAAGTTATCCAATCAGGGAGCTGAAGCAACACTGTTTGAATGATCTAGGTACCCTATGCACCATAGATAAACTGAAATGTTCTGGCATTAATGAATCAAGGAATTCTTGCAAGTAACACACAAATGAAAAGAAATTGGGATAGGGAATTGAAAAAGGGCCAGTATTTACTTTAGGACTTGTTCACGATAATACCAGCTCTATTTGTAGATTATGAATTAAAATAATTGTCCAGATATTGTCACATGTTCCTGTTTTCTAAGTCTAAGGACCTCATGTGCTAGAATAGCTCAGTACAAGAAGACTGAATTATAGGTGCTGCAACAACCTTTTCCCTGCATTTGCTTCCTTTTATGGGTTTCTCAGATTCAATCTTACATCCACATACCTTTCATACTGAATCTGCTTGGCAACGTGCTTCTCATATACCTCAAAAAAATGTTCTTGACTACATTCATTTTAGTTAGCACCTGAAAGGAAATTTCCAAAGTGGACTCTGAACTTCATGTGCAAGATCAACTGACAATTTATTTTTATATTTTGTACCTTCATATAGCTTAATGCAGAATAGGATTTTGAGAGATTTCTGCAGTTCTCTTATCTCATCCTCTAACTTCTTCATGCCCTGGTTTAAGTAAGTAGCTAATTGCTGTAGTTTGCAGGCAAACCATTTCCTCTGTAACTTGCCATTGCATTAGGGAGGATGGTCTTTCAAGCCACTACAAGGGCATGTTGGAGATCTAGGTTCATTTTGGTCTTGCTGTCAAACAGGCTCAGATCAAATATTTTTGAAATTTCTTGCAAATTAGGAGCTCCCAGGACTCTGCAACTCCTCAAGTCCTTGGCCCCAGGGCAGATCCATTGGGATTCCAGGTATTGTTTCACTAGAACTCTGTTTAACATTTGGCTCAAGTTTCTTGAACCCAAAATGTCTCAAACCAGTCATTTTGGTGCTTGTAGACTAATTAATTGAGGCTGCTGGAGCGTGCAAATTGGCATGCTTCAGCAGCCCCAGCATCTCGTGCATTCAGCATCTCCATGCTTCAATATGGCGGCAGGGACACTTTAACTAAAGCTCACTGAACGAACTTTAGTTAAAGCATCCCCACCACTATTTTCAAATATGGGATGCTGTGGGCATTTTAATTAAAGCAGCTCCCAAGAAGCCTGTCCTATTGGGTCACTGCACTTTTGCACATTCTTACCCAGAACAGAAGGCCATATAGACATCACACTGAGGCATGCCTAGTAATGCATTCAAGACTTCCCTAACTCTATCCCAACTATGCAGTTTATCTAAGACATTGCCTTAAAAATCCTTGCCTCTCACAGAGTCCTTACATGGCATACCTTGTGAAAGCCTTTGTAGGATTCATGATTCTTGGGACATTAATAATCCCCCTCCCCCCCAAAATAAATGTAATTACTGTGCAAAATCAGCTTTTCAGTATTCCTGAAGTGGCTAATGTGAAAGATCCTACAAGGTTGTGTGCGCCTCAAGGAAAAAAAAAAGGGGACGGGGAGGGGGACAAGAAAAAACAAGTAAAACCCCTAACTCATTTTAACACTGATCAGACAAAGTGGGTGTGTTTACATTTGCATTTACAATGGCTTACTATTACCATGCAGTAAATTACTGCACAGTAAGCAAGAATAGGTTGGTATCTACATGTGAAGGCATTAAAATGTATTAATGCTGCATGTGGACTGACATGGGACTAAAGTTAGTCCCAAGCCAGTCCACACACCCATTGTTACTGCGCAGTAAGGCATCTATATGTGCATTACTGTGTAGTAATTATTAGGGTGTAAATTTGATACATGCATGATCCAGGTATCAAATTTATGCTCAGGTTGGCATAAGTCACGATATTTACTGTACAGTACAGGTATGCACGTGTAGATGTGCACCCATACTGCACAGTAATTTTGGTTACTGCATGGTAAATGCACACATGTAGATGTGCCCAGTGACCAGCAAGCTTTTCTGATTTTTTTTTTCCCCCCCCTATCTATATTCCATGTTTCATGAAACTAATGAACGGTTTGAGTATACAGAAAAAGACAGCCATAAGCAGACTGAGCTCTGCTTGTTTTCCTTTTGATTTTATCTCCTTTCTTCTTGAAATTACTGCATGGATAGATCACGCCAGTGTAGGCCCCTTCATTACTCGTAGGATCAGAACAAGTAAGGGATGACTGATCACACTAATGGGGTTCTCATTTGAGCTGAAGTGATTGTGAAAGTGATGGCACTTACAGCCTTTTTCAGTGCAGACTTCATAGTACCAGAAATGCATGTGTGCATCATATTTGCAGTAGCACTCACAGATTCTTTAATGTGTTATCACTTTCAGTGGGTTTACCTGTTCTTTTCTGTTCATCTTTCCCGGTAGCAACTGAATTTTCTCTCCTTTTCCTTTTCCTTTTCCCCAAGTCTCCTTCACAATGTCCCCACACTTTTATATAGTATAGTATTTGGTGTCCCCTGCTTGCATCAGCCTTTGAGGTTTGGAATTGAAACCCCAGGTTTCCACCTTCTAAATCCATTTAAGTTAATTTATTTTTATAAATTAAGTTATTTTCTAGTTGCTCTTAATATTTCCTCTCAGACTTCACTTCTAGTCTAAAATGCAGCTTTATTGTAGTTATGTAATTAGTGATGGGTGAATTCTAATATAATAAAAGCCTTAGTCTGTCTGCCTGTCTGTCCGTGATGCTTTATTTGCACTCTGATTGGTTGTCTCAGCAGCCAATCACAATGCTGACTGAAACAGCCCGAGTGCTCCAAGAGCATTCTGGACACGAGGTGGCAGTGGTGGTGGCAGCAACACCGCCATGGCAGCAGGGACAGAGGGAATGGAGTAGGGGGGGCAAAGCCAGTGCTTCTGGCCTCGCCCCCACCCCCACCAGCCCTGCTCCCTGGAGGCAGTGGTAGTGGCGGCATGGGGTACTGGCCGAGGGGTCCAGAGGGGACGGCAGGGCAAGCTTCCCTCCCCCCTGCTCCTGGGAGGCAGCAGTAGCGTGGGGTGGTGGGTGGTGGCGCTCCATCTGTTCCCCCCCCCATCATTCCTGACCAGCAATTGGCTAGCAGATAAATAAAGACCAACCCAAACTTTCATTTCAAATTCAAGCCCCTTTGCTGAGATTGAAAAGAAAAGGCTGTCCTTTTCGTTATAGATCTTAAGGTTCTATACATCCTGAATTCACTTTCCAGGTAGAAAGAAAAGGATTGGATTATGTCCTTTTTTCCAAGATATTTCTATCTCAGTTGCAGTTACAAAGTACTGGATATCACACAAGAAAGCCTTATTTCAAGAGATTTCCTTTCTGAATTCCAAAGCAAAGCATTTCACATATGCATAGGTAGGATTCCAGATATGTTGGTGATTGTGAATTGAATTAAATGATGCTTTAACAATTTATCTCATTGTTCTGGATTTCAAGTCCAGAATGGAAACTCCCAGTTTTTTGTCTGCTTTTTGTCTGAATCCAATTTAGTTCTAGGCATTGTGGCTCCATATCACGACAACAAGCTTCATTTCCTCCACCAAAAATGTCATATTTCCAGAGTCCTGTTTTTTCAGGAATTCCTGTCTACGTATGTACAGGCAAAGCACACACAGTCTTCATGGGATTGTACATGTAGGTTACAGTAATTGTGTGGATAAATTTTTGCCATGCAGCTTTTTGTACAGACTTCAGAAAATCTGACCTTAAATGTGTATGCCATGGAAATATCTACTATATTTTTAATATTCTTCAACATCATAAACACGAGACAAGAAGAAGGTCATGTGCAACCTCTGGAACATTGCAGTAATAATTAAAAGTATTCCTGTGATTAGGGAGGTTAGGTCATTTACTGAGAATGTGACCTACTTGAAATAATGATTCCAACTCTGTGAGTTGACAGAAGCAAAATTGGAACAAAAGTAGCGTTAATAACAGTTCTGTCTTTCCATCGTTCCATTTGCTAAGGTCTGACTTCTTTGAAAAACAGCCTCTCTACTTCAAGAAACGTATTGTAGCTTGTTGTTTGGGAGTCAGCCATTGCTCCTGCAGCTGGGATAAAATCTGCCACTGATGCACATAAAGATGAATGTATTGAAGCCCGCTCTAAGTTGCAATTACAGTTCAAAACAGGTGTTTTTTTCTTCAGGAGGCTTGCAGGCAAACATCAGATCAGTTGCTGAGAGCAGATTTTTCACCTGGCTTAAAGGACAGAACTATTTGGATACTTGTATAGCTGTGTGACTGGTTATTCTTACTGGTTTAGTTCTGGAGAGGAAATGTCAACGGGAACTACCTGCATACTTTAAGGTAGTTGTGCTTCTGTACTTTCCTAGATCAGTCACTGTGGGCTGGGCACCTTGCAGAATTGAGCCTTACATGAGCTAAGAGTACTTTACCACTTCCATTGTGACACCCCACGGACCCCTTCCTAGATGGACGGTCCAAAGGAAAATCTTACAAGTATCTTCTTTGAGTTTAGAAAGTTATTTTCTTGAGTCCAGCTGAATCTATTTGGTACACGTTCTACTTGAGCTCTAGCAGCAATATATTTGAAGCTCATTCTCTCTGTTATTCCCAAAATAAATCTAGCTTAATGGGATGACAGCAGAGCTCTAGGCCTAGGGACAGACATTCAAGAAGTCTGAGCTTGAATTGATTTAATCTTTGCAGGTTAGTCTAACCTGGCTAAGCTGAACTGGTTTGAAACTGGACAGACATTCTCTCTGGACTGAAGAAATTCAGGCACATGCCTGCAGTGGCTCAGGCTAGAAGCCCCGGGGGTGCTAGAGAAGCCCCAGGCTAGCACTCTGAGGCAAGGGGTGGTGGTGCAATGCATTCATCTGTTGATGATATGGAGCTTTTCAATCTCTCTCCCTGCTTCATCATACTATCTTTAGCAAACTGACAAGAAAGCAAGCCAGATGGAGACTGATAGTGTTAACAGTCTTTATCACCCAATTAGCAAAACAATCACCTCTCTCCATTACTTCAAACTTTTAAACAGCTTACTGGCTGACCTGTTGATTAGCTCTAAACAGCCCTAAATAGTCACTGTTCTGTCTGCCTGCCCACAGACAGATACCTCTCAGCATTAGTTAACATACCACATGCCTAGGGTCTGTGTGGTTGGGGTCCATGCTGTGGGAGAAAGGAGGGAGGGACGGGGGAGGGGGGGATTTCCTGCTTGAGCAGCGAGGGTGGGCTAGGGCAAGGGGAAGCCAGGCAGACCCTGCTGTGTCTGCAGTCACTGCTGGAGCCTTACACAGCATTAGCTAACATACCACATGTTGTCTATGGCCTATGTTGTGGCAGAGAGGAAGAAGGGATCCCTGCTTAAGCAGCGAGTGTTGAGGGGGTGGGGGAAGGGGCATGGGGAAGCAAGCAGACCCAGCTGTGCCTGCAAGTCTGCTGGAGCTCTGGCCAGGGAGCAGAGGGGAGGGACCAGCTCTGCTGTGGAGCAGAGCGCTCTGCCCAGCCCAGAGAGCATGCTGATTTAACTTTCAACCAGCAAGAGGTCTGGGACATGCCTTGCATGAACTGCTTTGTCCCAAATCAATTATGTCTGATACTACATTCAACCAGGTTTATCTCAAACCAATTTCAGCCATTTTCAAACTGGTTTATGTGCACTGAACATCTGTTCTGTTACAGGTTTAAATCAATTTTTGATCACTTAAATTAGTTTATGTCTAATGTCTGTCCCTAGCCTAGATATTGAGAAAGGTATGGCAACATGTAATACTTATTGCCTGTGATGTTCTGTTGGGCTAGGAACATAAATTACACATAAACAGGTATAAGTGATCAGAAATCTGTAACACAACAGAAGTTCAGTGCACAAAAACCACTTTAAAAATGGCCAAAACCAGTTTAAGGTAAACCTGGATGGATGTAGTATTAGACTTAACTGGTTTAGGGTAAATCAGTTTATTGAACTTCTGTCCCAGATCCCTTCCAGATTCAAGTTAACCCACAGTCCATCAGTGTCCCAGGATGCTTTGCACCTCCCCCACACCCCTAGCTAGCTTTGGCCCAATCTATCTGATCCAGCAGAGTTGGGAAGTGTGCTCTAGCTCCTCCCCCCCGCCCCAGGTTCTGGCCTGAGGCACCGCAGGCATGTGGCTGTATTTACTGACTCAAAAGTGAATGTCTCTTCACTTGCTTATCAGTTCAGTCTATACAGCTTAGATTAACCTGTGAAGATTGAACTGATTCATCTTCGGGCTTTTTGACTGTCTGTACTTAGTTGTGGTGACCAAAATGCTGGGGCCCAACATGGTAGCAATAATGTAAGTTCATGAAAGGAACGTAGATGAGGGTGAAAATGACATGGGACCCCTGTGAAGGGGTTGTGGGTGAGGGGAGTTCACCAAGGGATCTGGAACCACCAGGGTAGCTTTGTTCTCTCTAAAAATGTGAAGGTTGCACACTGGGAGGCGATTGTTAATCATTCAGCCAACTAATTAATATGGGGAAAATGTTATTCTCCTCATTCATACAAGTCATCTCATTGATCTGCAGAGTATGACTCGGTTGATTAATGACTGCTGACTTGAGGCCAAGGTGCTAGTAAGGTTGTTTGTAAATATGTTGTGGTACTGAGACTATAATATTGCTTCTGGTACATTGGCAAAACAGTGAGTCGGGGTCCCTGGCTTTAAAATAGAAGATTTATAAACTACCCACTCTTTCCCAGGTTAATGTTACTTCTAAAAAATTAAAACAGATTCTCCAGAAGGAAGGCTCCAGCCACTGGACGCATGTTAAGAAAGTCTCTATGGTTACCATTACATTTTCCAGATACAAACCCAAGGCATTTGGTAAAGGTTTTAGTTTAATAGTTGAACTCAGTAAAGGACTTTTATGAGACTCTTCCTTATGAGCTCCCCTATGGGGTTGGAAATTAGGTAGCAGGGGTGCAACCTGCTTCCTACCCTTACACTAAATCACAAACCCCACACTGCTGGTCTCCCCCCACAAAAGCCAGAGGTTGAACACCCCTATCCCAGAATAGAACAGAAAAAAATTGTTTGGGTTCATCATGATAATGAATAGCATGCTGAGAAATTCATTACTTAAAATGGTCTACGACACATTATGATCCAACTCCTTAATTTGCCTTATAAGGACCCAAGTTTGTATCCACTTGCTTTGGTAGGGAGTTTACCTAAAAAAAAATTATTTAAATTGTCCTTGACAGCTTGGGGCATAACACAGAATAGGGGCCAAACCCTGCCATGTTCAGTCTTCGTGAGTTTTAACAATGCAGGATTTGACCCCTGTCCTGCACAGTGTGGTTACATCCCTAAGACAGCATGTTCTTGATGTTTACTTGGTCATTTTACTCTCAGGATGAGAGCGGAAAACCTGACTGAGTATAAAACATTTTACAGCCCAGCATATGCTGCAATATACTGAAGCCTTAGAAAAGTTATGCTTTGCATCAAGCTGCAAAAATCAGCCAAAAAGTCATTTGCTTTATGGTTGCTCATTAGTATGCCATGCTTGTAGGGAAATGCAGTTGTATAGTTTATTAGAGCTTGGCCTCAAAATCTTGCAGTACAGTACTTGCTAACCAGCTTTTTTTTTTTTTTTTTTTTACTAAAACCACTGTTTCTACCCCAAATCCCTTCAGTACATTCTCAGACTAGCCTTCAGATTTATTGGAAACAGTTTTTACTTCTCATGAGGTACAGAAATACCTATGGAAGATGATGGCTGACACCTACCATTTCTTGGTGAACTTTTCAAAGCCTCCCTTGAATTATTTCTATGCCATAGAACATAACAGCGACATAGTCATTCAAAAGCTAATCAGACAGATCCCCTGAAAACTGCAATCTGGATTTCAGTTTGTGACAGACATAGCAACTGGAATGTCTACGTCTCATGTGTCACTTTTTGCTCTCAAACACACACCTCAAATTAACACAGATGATACACCTGTCTTTCTATTATGTGGCAGAAATTTATTTGCTCCGCTAGACCTAGTGCTAAAGCCATCTGTAAACTTGCTGTTGGATTCCATTAGTGACTATAAATCTACTCTGCAACACTCGCTTAAGACCGCTTATCCATTCGACAGTGATAATCACAAAACCTAAAAATGATGAGAGCAGGAGAAGGATAGTTTTATGTATGGAATGATTTTGTACAGCGTTATGCAAAACGATGATGCTCTTTTACTGCCAAATTAGTACCTGCTTGTGCTATAATGTGTTCTGACGTTAACAACCACCATTTTAAACATCAGGAGGGTACAGCTGGAATATTTCATAACAATAAATCTATTCAACTGGACTAGTTAAATGAAATAGCTCAGTGATTACATTGTTGAAAATGCAGTTCACAGGATGGGGAGTGATGGAGAGGGCATTCAGACAATGATTTTGTTAGTGCTGTTAATTAAAATGTGATCTCTTCGCCATTGCTGGAGTCTGTCTGTTTCATTACATTTGTGGGAAGGTTTATCAAAAGCACCCAGAACTGGAGCTGACCACACATTTGTTTGTTGCAGTTTTATGACGAACGTCACCTGGTGGTGCTGCCATCCATTATCTTACAAGCTTTTCTTTTCCATTTGTGGGGTAAGCAGGCATTTAGGCTTGGAAGAGATGCTGTTTATTTTTAGTGCTGTTCTGGAAGAGGCTGTGTAGGGAAAGCTGTGTGCCTAGCAGGAGACTTTGCCAGCTGCCTTGATCTCTGCTTAGTCGATTCTTGAGGTGGAGATGCTTCCTTAGCACCTCATTTTTGATGCAGGGCAATCTCTTCTTTCAGGAATCTCAGCCTTGCATCTCTGTTCCAGGATTGGTGCATAGGCCTAAATAACGCAGCTTGAATTTAGGTGATACCCAGACTCCATGTCACTCATTTCTACACCAGAGGGAAACCAAGTGGTAAGGCCTGCTGTCTAGCATTTGGGGGACACAGATGTCAGAACAGGGGTCTGATGTTGGAAAAAGGAGCACTCTTCAGCAAAAAAATCAAGTGAGTGAAGAAATGTACAAGTCCTGATATGAAACAAGCAAAGGTTAAAATGGATTCATCCACAAAACGTGTACGTATGGTCTTGGACTACAAAACTCTTTTGCAAATGGATGAGAGTGTCTCTGGACCTTTTCTTTGTGAAGCCCTGATTTGGCTAAGTGCTATGCACATGGTGAACTTTAAGCAAATAAATAACCTAGTTGAGTTCTCTAGGATTACTTACCTGCATAAAGGTAAGCACGTACATGAGTCTGAGAACAGGTACAGAAATTTGCTCTCCCAGGAGAAACTCTTTTGGCAGTGATTTAACCTGGTTGTTCCCAGATTGTTTTTCTCCTGGAGCAGCCATTTTTATTCCATGAGAAAAAGCCTCAACATCTGTACCC
Source organism: Crocodylus porosus (assembly GCF_001723895.1). NCBI lineage: Eukaryota > Metazoa > Chordata > Crocodylia > Crocodylidae > Crocodylus > Crocodylus porosus. The sequence continues at coordinate 2,149,851 of NW_017728924.1, read as the reverse complement.
ATGGTGTCTCCTGGGAAAGCAGTGACTCTCCCAAGAGAAATTGAATTTCTGTACAAGGCTGAGTTTGGAACCTGCATGCCCTGCACCCACACCAACTTACAACGTACCCGCAAAAAAACGAAAGTATTTCTTCTGTCTGCTGCCTAATGGTCTTAATGCTGATGGCATCAGACATTAGCACCAATATAGTATGTATTCTACATATATCACTTCCCATGTTCTCAATATCCCAACCCATTGTAATGGGGAAATATATATTACTTAAAAAATAATAATCACATGAGACATAATTTCTAAGTACTCAGCCAGCAAAAACATTTTACTTTTACAGACACAATATATTGCTCGCCTTTTTTGCAGTGCTTTACATTCCTTTTTCTTGCCCAGATTGGCTGAATTGTGCTGAAAAGCTGCTCATTTGTGCTGACTTCCATTGCATTTATCAAGGGAAAATAATTAGCTTGCTTCTAAATGTCAAAGTTTTCTTACACTTTGAGAAAGCAGATAACCTACTGACATTACAAACCCACAAGAGGCTGGTGCCGAAGAGAGGAAGAGCTGGCAAAATAAAGGGTATCAAAAAAGCAAAGTGTGTTTCCTGAAGGAAAAAAATACTTGAAAAAAGGCCAGTGCATAAATGACAGCTGTTAATGGGCAGCTGTAACTTGCACTTTTTCTACTTAGGTTCTTATTTAATTCCTACCAGATATATTTAACAAGAAATAATTTACCTAAGCAAACCATGCATAACATATGACCTGTTTAAGAAACACCCACATATCTCTCCCTTATGAGAATATCTGCAGTCTCTCAGTATCTTCAGGGAAAATCTTTATGCAAAGTGTGAACAGGAAAACAATTTATTGGTGTTTTGTTTAAAAAAGCAATTCCCCCCCCCCCAAAAAAAACCAACTCAAACCAACCTCCGCCCCCAGCATTATTATCTTATGCAACACTTATTTGACTGGGATCATCCCAGAAGTTTACAATTACAGCAAATACCATTTTAATTTTTCTAAAAAAAAGAAATGTAGAACCCATATCAGAGTCTTTTATGCAGACTAAATGCAAAAGAGTTCGCTTGTTAAGTGACTATAGCTCAACTAGAAGGTCATCTTCATTGCAGTCCATTTTCTCTTTGTGATGTTAGGTTTTGGGATGCAGACCCTTCTCCATGAGTAAATGCATTGAAAACTACTGCCTTGTTTCAAGCCATTAAAAAGGCTCCAAATGTTCATACACAACTTTGGAATCGGGGACCTTGCAATAAAAGGCTCTGTATCCTTTTCCCGGTGTCCTGATCCACCCAGAATAGTTGGTTAGCATAAAGTATGTGAAATTATTTTGCATTTAAAATGTCACATGAAAGATATATTGCCTGTATTTCATAAAATGGCCAAATTGTTTTCTAGGGCATGTTAGTGCCTGTAGTTGAAGCTTCCAAAAAAAAATGAGTTTACAATGTTGTATCAACACACTCATTCCCCAGCAGCCACAGTGTCTCAGTAGCAGCAGAAATTAAAAAAACCCCAAAAAACAGAAATCCCCCCCAGCATATGATGAAAACAGCTTAGGGAGCCAGAAATGCATAAGCTGTCATGAGCAAGAGCTCACCTTTGCATCTCTGATCCCAGTTGCTTTATAAGGTGCATCTCTACCCGCTCCCTGTCTGACTTCAGATTAACAAAGCTAACTACCTCTCTTTGCTTATAGAGCCATTCTGTAACTGCTTCATCAGAAATTATCTAAAACTGGATAGTGTCTAACAGTAAGTTCATTCAAATAACCAATCTTTATGTGTTTCCCGGAGCTGCCCCTGATATAACGGTAAATAGCAGGTGAGCAGAGAGAGAAGGCAAAGCCGAAAACATAGATGGAAAGAAGGAAAACGGACAAGGTCACAAATGCCTCTCCAAGGGACAGTCGCTGCAGCAGGGCAGTTTACTAGCTCTACAGCAAAGCTGCCCTTGTTTGGTAAAACAAGATTTCTAGTTGCCAGGAATTTCCCTTTCTATTCAAGAAAAAGAAATGAAAATGATGTCCCTGTGGAGCAAACTATAGCCATTGGTCGCATTGTGGGAGATGTTTCCTTTTACTTAGAATAAAGAATATTTTTTCTAAATAAAAATAATGGAAGTAATTTAATTAGCGTGCTGTGGCTAAACGTTGACCTTTCTGCCTCCAGAATCCTCGTTGGTCTGTAAAACTCGGTGCCAGCTCCCTCCTGTACTTAATTACATTTTCTTTCTCCCTGAAGTTTCTTTCTTTCCCAGAATGAGAGGAAATCGAGTTACAGTAAGCTTATGCAAACCTCTAATCTAGTGGGTTTGTTTGTTTGTTTTTTGTTTGGTTTTTTTTTTTTTTCCTTTTTTTTTATCCTGATCACACTTAATTCCCCTGTGGTATACATAGTTATCCAGAAGTGAGCTAGGTGGGAGGTCTTCTAGCAGCAGTTTTATCATTGCTGAAGCTGAAGGTTAGAAATAGCATGTGCCCGTTTTGATATCCTGTAAATGCTACTCTCTGAAGTCCAGCTGCAAGTAATGATTTCCTGTGCTTCGGTTGCATTTTTCTAGGTGATAAGATAAAAGGTTAGCAGCATAGCCTTTCCACATGAGGCTGCGTACATGACTCAGCAGAACAATTAATAGCTGCCAAGCAGTTTGGTGAGGTGGTAGTGATACCTGAAGGTATTTACATTTACATTTCCTGAACTTGAGTTTTCTACATGATGGCTCCTAAGGGCTAAACTGTACACCTAATAGTATAATGTGTAAATAAATTTAGCTTCTCAGACATGCTAAATTTTACCACCCCCCCCACCTAGTTTTCTCCCATCTTTCAATATTAACCAGATGTCATGCTGGCTACCCAAATCCGGGCAGGGAAAGGGGTGCGACTAGTCTGAAGCAATCTGACATAGCTGTAGGTGACTTGCCCTTTCCCACCCATCACCAGTAACCTGTGCAATGGAGGGGAAGTATATATGTAGTATATTTTTGGATAAATCAGACTGAGTTGTTTGAAGAGCAAATCCTTCATTTGTGTCAAAAGTGAAAAGAAGTGGGTGAGTCGGCAGCATTTGCTGCATGGGATGATCTGTTTAAATGACAGCTGTTTATTTGGTTTGAGTGAATGAGTTGAAACACCTACAAGATGGAGCTGGGAGCAGTGGGCTGTTATGAGAAACGCTCCCTTGAAATAAATTATCCTTTTCTCCAGCTGCAAAGACAGAGGTTTCCATGCCTCCCTTGTTTCACCCCCTCGCCCCACCGCCCAAGTTTTTAAAAAATAGCATGTAATCATTATTTGTCGTGTGATGATGTGCTTGATACGGGTACCCACTCTGTAGAAACCGGAAATTCTCCAAGCACGGCTCTGCCCTGGTTTCCACACCACGTATTGCAGCTAGTAGAAGCGTGCGTCGCGTATGGTCCGTGCAGAGTTTAGCTTTGCCCTTTCTTTTCTCTTTTTCCGGCTCTGAAATAAGAGGGAAAAGCAATGCTGCAGTGCAGGGCTGAATTGTGGTGCAGAGGCCAGAAAAGGGATATAGTAAACCTACAAAACAGGCTGTAGTGCTTCCTAAAAGCAAGGCTTGCCTTTCTATTTGTGGAGTACCGAGGGGCTATCATCAGCACTCGCATCCTTCTGCAGTCCCTCTGCTGCAAGCAGGGCCTGTGCAATTAAATGCTTCTCCCTATCAACTGTGGGTTATGGGCAGGACTGAGCAGCAAGCAGCTTCCACCCCTACTTCGCTGCCTGTGGAGGAGACGGGCCAACATGAGAGCGTATGAGAGAGCCAGAACATTTTCCTGCATTGTGTATATTAAGCTCTGGCACAGCCCGAAAGAAGCACTTAATTTTCACTTCCCTTATTGACTGCCTTTCCTAGAGCCCATCTTTCTGAGCCTCCCCATAAATTCTTTCTTTCTTGATACGGTATGTCTGCTTGCGGGGAGGGGGGGAGTCTTTTATTTCCGCGAGGCAGTAAATAAGAAAAGGCAACCGCTGTGGGTCTGTTTTCTAAAGGTGCCATTGCTAAGAAGCCGTTAGCCCCTGCTCACTGTGAAGGCTTTTCTTTTTTTTTTTTTTGGATAATAACCATTGAGCCAGAGTCTCTGAAAAGACTGCAGTAGAAATTTTATTGTCTACTATTAAATGATGTCCTTAGGAGAAAGAGACAGAAGTTGAGACCGTATCAGTGAAGTCACGTACTTCGATAGGCATTCTGCAGAGCTGACTCCTCCAACCTGCCATCAGAGCTCACAAGCCCGGCCTTAGCTTTGTGTTTGTCAAGGGGTCGGTTTTATACTGGATGACATTATTTTAAGTCTTGCCTTTCTTTTTCTTACTGTATATTTTTTGCATGCGGTCTCAGCTGGTATGAATATCACCAAAAGGGCAATTATTGTGTCCAAATGAACATAGCTTTCTTATCTATTTTTGGGAATGGGATTTAATAATGTGACAGCATGTATTCAGTTATTTAGGTGCAAAGTGCCTAATTATTAATGTTGAGTCTTTAGAAATCTTGATTACAAGAATCAACAATCATTCTGTGTATAAGCATCTCGGCCGTTTAAACCCCTCTCATCTAAGACTACTCTGCATTGTTTTTCTAACTCTTCTACAGTTCAATGAACCCTACAAGCAATATCCCATAGTGCTCTAATTGCATGGCTTCTGCAGATACCGTATCAGCCGATCAGTGTTAATGCAGCAGAAACCAAGTACCCTTGTCTCTCTACAAAGCCAATTTAAAATATTTCCAGAATACTTTTTGGAGTTATTTTTCCCCTTTGTGTTATGTTAGATAACATTTTGATTTAAATAAAATTGCCTGAGGGGCCTTATAGTTTGATCTAAAACCGCTGTATTGTTCTGTTAGCTTAATTCCTTGGTGTTGCAATATATCATTTTCTGCCTGCTTTGTTTGCAGTTTTGAAGATCTTAATGTAGTTTCCACCACCAGCCTGTCCTAACTGACGGAGGCTGTGGTCTGGAGTGGAGGGGCGGGCAAAGGGAGCTTGTGGAGGAGCATTTTTCATTAACAAGGTACATTATATCTGAAAAGCAGTTTAGGTGCAACATGGAATGGAGGCTTTCTGAGAAGGAGGCAACACATTTCAAATTTCTTTGAGTCTATAGGAATGGACAAAAATGTAAAATGCCAATTTGAGTCTGGGCAGGCAGGAAGATTATAGAAAGTACCAGTATGTTAGGTGCATGTTTCTTAGTAAAAAAAAAAATGACCTGGTATATTTTGATGAAAGCTGCAGCTCCTCTATGTGAGTAACTTCAGATAAATGCTAATCTTTTGCCTGTGCCCTTGAAAGAACTCCCAGAGAAGCTTTTCTTCAGGGCTTCGCTGCTCTTCATGTAGTTTTAGCTTTGAAATGGGGCACAAAATTCTTCTATGCTTGTAATTACAGAAAGCAGGCAACTGCTTTTCTTCAGTAAAACATCACATTTGTGGCACAATGATGTTCTTTTAATGGGTACATGTATCAAAGAACTTAAAATATTAAGCAGGCTGAAGACACTTTTTTTTTTCCTCCTCGCCCCATTTCTAATAGATATGCGCAGCTTTCCAATCTTGTAATTACGGCTGCTGGTTTTTGGCATACAAAAGGCAAAAATTTGGCAAGCCTTTTTCGGCGTGTTCCTTTGTGCTGTAGCTTTTAATCTAGGGCAGTTTTTGGTTGGTTTTTTTTTTACATATGCAGACTATTTTGACGGCTGTACCTCTGTGGTTCAGGTTTGGCAATGTGAAGAACTGACAGGCGGCAGTGCAAAAAAAATTCTCCAGGAGAAGGAGGCAAGGAAAGAACTCTTCCGGATGCATTGATTTGTGGATTTCTTCCGCATATATCTGTTTTCGGGGGGGGGCGGGGAATAACAGAACGTGTGCTGTTAAAGACGGATGAAATCAACAACCTGTTTTCTTGATTCAGGTCTTGCTCTTGCAAGCAGTAATGCGTGATTTTTTAACTTTACAAATCTGGGACAGACATCTGATCAGAATTGAAGATCACTGCCAAAATCTCTCTCCTGAAATAGAAGTGAAAAGCATGAAAACCACATGTTGGAGGAAAAACAGTGAGAATCGAACATCCTTAACCTTTATTCTTTTTGTTCCCGAGTTCTCCCCGGGTCACCAGTGAGACAATATCTGTCATGTACAACAGGTGCAATACAGTAGAGCTAGTGGAGAAACTGAGATGAAGATTTCATAGATTTTGTAGACATTAGGGCTGGAAGGGACCTCGGAAGATCACCGAGTCCAGGCCCCTGCCCAAAGGGCAGGAAGTCAGCTGGGGTCATAGGATCCCAGCAAGATAAGCAGCCAAATGTTCTTGAAGACGTTCAAGGTAGGTGCTTGAGCCACCTCCAGCAGCAGTCTATTCCAAACCTTGGCAGCTCGGACAGTAAAGACGTTTATTACTCCCAAACGAGCAACCCCAAACCCTTCGGAGGGGGTGGGGATCTGGGCAACACACAGAGTTTATTTGGAAAAAAAGAGCAGCTGGGGTCTAACAGCATCATTTGTCTATTGGTTTATAATACAAAACCTTGGTAGCTACCTGGAATTTTAGACTTAGCTGCTCCACCAAACTTTCTGCCATCCACAGAGAAGTCAGATACTCCTGCTCTGAAATGCAGGCTGTTAAGAGGAATCCATAGAGTTTAACCGTATAGGGTCTATGACATGCTAGTGATGAGTTCCATTTGGATCCATCAAAAAACATCCCTGTGAGGGAGTGGGGTCTAGGAGCAGCCGTGTACTCCCTAGCGCCCCCTACCGTCACGTAAGGTGGACTCAGCACCCTCGGCTCCTCGCCCGCCACGACTTTGATGATAAATAGGTTTGTATGGGAGGCTGCCTTTATCCCCCGTGAACGGTGTGAATGCCCCTGCCCCTACTCCATATGGGGTACCTTGCCTTAAGGGCTATGCGTGCCTCCTACCTCCCCTTTAGCACGCCCCAAGCCTCGCAGTTGTTCCTGGACGTTTATCCTGTCCTGGTCCTCCGACCGACCCTCACTGGCACCCCTTGGGCTCGTCCCACCCTGGTGCCCCTCTCCGGCAACCCCGGGTTTGTCCACTCCCTGGCGCCCCTGGGGCTCACCACGCCCTGATGCCAGTCTCCAAACTTCCCGAGGCTATCACGCTGCCTGGGCCATCCTGCTAAACCTCGGCTAGTCACTCGAACGTCCGAATACTGGTGGATACCGGGTTGGGCTCAGGTGGCCGGAGCCTTACCTGGCCTCCCCGACCCTAATGGGTTCTTGTCCAAATACTAGTGGATACCGGATTGGGCTCAGGCAGCCGGAGCCTTACCTGGCCTCTCTGACCCTACTGGGTTCTTGTCTGACTACTAGTGGATACCGGGTTGGGCTCAGGCGGCCGGAGCCTTACCTGGCCTCTCCGACCCTACTGGGTTCCTAATAATCAGAACCTGCCCCACTCTGGGGCCTGTGCCGCGCCTCTCGCGGCTGGGGCTACAACCCCACACGGCGAGCGCCCTTCCGGCACCCCTTATGCTGTGCCCGCTGTGGCACTGTGCCCCTACTGGGCACCGGGAACCCCCAAGCTGCTGGGGAATCCCCATGAGGCCTCCTCTCACCCCTACAGCCTCACCCGGTCCTCCGGGGTAACTATAACTGAAACCCAAGCCACCTGGCTACAACATAAACAACACAGAGCCTCCCCGCTCATAAAGTACACTCCAAGCCCCTCTAGGGCTTGCAACCCTACCTCCCTTTAGGATGTTCTCCTCCTTAACATCATCGTAGCCAGTCAGCATGGCAAGGCTGCAACCACCAGCGCAGGCTACACTGCTCTGCTCTGCTCTGCTCTGCTCAGCTCAGCTCAGCTCAGCTCAGCTCAGCTCAGCTCAGCTCAGCTCAGCTCAGCTCAGCTCAGCTCAGCTCAGCTCAGCTCAGCTGCAGAGCTCCTGCTCCTGCGGCCGCCAGAAGGGAACTGCTCTCTGGCTCAGGCCTGGGCAGTTTATAAAGGCCCGGCCCTGCCCCCTTCTGGTCACCTGACCTATCCGGTTGCTACAGCAACCGGCACCTGAGCTGCCTCTGGTGATTGGCAGCTCCTTAACCCTCCCTTAGTCACAGGACATCTCCTTGATCCTATGACAATCCCATTGAGATAATATGGCCTCTGCCTTTGGGCATGAATAAAAGAGGATTGCCAACATGTTACAGTAGTGTCTGAGAACAGAGTAGAGCTCCCATTTTAATCTGGTATACCTGGAAGTACATGCTCATTTCTGCCCCATAGCCATATTTAATTGGGAGGTCACAGTATTTGTAGACTTGCAGACTACAAGTGAGGTTGGAAAAAGCAAGACAGTAGTTTAGAAACCGTTGTGAAATGTTCATTATGCTGGATGTCAGAGGGCAGTTCAGATAGTCGCAGTTCATTTACTTAAGATATATTGATTGTGATGCTTTTCACATTAGTCATAATGCAGAATGTAGGCTATCAAATGTGTCTTGGAGCCAAGGTTCATCTATCATAGTCCCAATGATAACAGAGGCCACGCTACCTCTCAGAACTAATGGAAACAAAATATAGTAAAATATATCATTCAAGTATCTGTTTAATTAAAGAGGGCAGTAATTGATTGCATTTTCTATAAGCTTCATACTTAATTATTCAAGATGGGCCTCAACCAACCATTTGCATTAATTCAGATTTATTGTAATTTGTTTGTGTCTGCATTTGTTTGTGCCTGGATTTATTGGAATTTGTTTGTCATGCGTTGTTTTTTACCCTGCACGGATATCTGAAAACTTCTTGAGAAGGTTTTTGCATGTGTGAGTTTTGGGGGGATTCAGTCCACATCAGTCACTGAAAGGATTTCAGACAAGATTCACCTTTGGATTTAGATATCTTTTTGCTAGACCTGGGAGGGGAGGTTCATTATCTGGAATGTCGTCGTATAAAGTGTCTATCAATTTCCATATATGCTTCCTTTGTTGGAAAATGACTCCTTGCATTTATTACCTGGTGTTTTAAATATCATGTCCCAAGCACTAAAGAATGACCATCTCATCTCTGAGTTTATAACTTCCACAGTTGTAATTGAGGTGGTCCCTTCATCCTGAGGGTGTTTATTCCTAAGTGCATATTGCTTAGTTATTTTTATTAACTCATCCAAATATTTAGTCCTCTGTTCTGACAGGTCTCATGCATCCAGAACTCAAGGCTTATGGATCAGATTCTTGGATGGGTATTCTCCATCCTCACCTCTTTATTGCCTATCTAGGAAATGTAGGTCTAATTTGTAGGTCCAAATTTGTTTAATTTAAATGTAGATCCAAATGTAGGTCCAAATTTGTTTAATTTAAATGTAGGTCCAAATGTAGGTCCAATTTGTTTAATCCTCATTAAATAAATTTATACAAGTCTGCATTTAAAAGTAGTTCTTGAGTTTTCAGTACAGTTTAATGTTGGCTGCCTTAGAAATCCCTGCCTGTGTTGCAGCATGCCATCTGCCTCTCACTGGGAGGGCCTATAGGAATGAAAATGTTATAAAAATAGCCTGAATAAAAGTAGGATCTGGATTGGCTAAAGTGGTTTCTAATCTTTCCCAATATCTCCTAACAAATACACGCATTGAAACCTACACTCTTCACCAAGCTGTTTCACTGAAAGATTAATACAATTAAAATAATACATTGTGACTTTCAAAACGAGCATCATTTCAGCTGATGTTGGCTATATAGAAAGACGGGTATCTGAAAAGTCCAAGCATCACATGATGCTGCCATCTACAGAAACTCCTTTCTAATGGGAAAACAGTAAGCCCATTATGATCACCTGCTGATGTATAAGGGATTGACAACAGGCCCTTAATTCACCAAGGGTGATTAGCTTGCTTCCTTGGAACACAACAAGGCCCCTTTGGCCCCTTTCTATACTGTTTATACTCTTTGTAGCACCTAATCCCTGAAACCATTTTGTCATTACTGTAGATGCCCGGCAATTCTGACATGGCCGCAATGGAGCCACGTGTTAGACCACAGGCGACTGGTAGGGGGTGCACGGGGATGCACATGCCCCCCCGATGGGGCTGGTGCCACCCCAATGGCCAACACTGATGCTGTCGGTAGGGCTGGTGCCCTCTCTGACAGGGCCGTCGCCATCAGCAGCTCCTGTGGGTGCCCCCCCAGATTCAGGAGGCACCAGTCACTCGTTTGTTGGAAATAAAACATTATTTTTCTACATTCTTTTTCCAAGACAGGAATGCATTTCAAAGACATACCATTTTGGCCATGAAAAGAGCACTTGGTCTATTCTAGATTTGCAGAAGTTGAATTGCCTGTCTCTGTACTTCCATGCCATGGCCCAAGCTAGCACTGCTGACGTTCTAGTCCAGGCTGGGTGTGCCACAGTGAGCAATTTTAAATGCTCAGTGTCATTGTTGTTGCTCAAACAGGCAAACCATCTAAGAAATCATCATCTATATGAAAATTAATGGATGGGTGGACAGGATGAGTTTCCAAAAGAGGCAGAGCTTGAAAAATAAGAGCTATTAATATATACTGTGAGATTAATGTGACAGAACATAAATTTCATGTACCCTAGATTCCTCACCAGTGATCTGCAGGCCAAGAAGTCTTTGCTGCAGCGATTGTCAATTTCTTTGCTTCTTTCTGCTTCTTTTTGGGAAAAGATATTCATTGAATAGGAATTTTGTTGTGAATTGTTCACTTTAGAAAAGAGATTGAGAATGAGGAACAATTCAAATGTGAAAAGGATCAGCTTAGTTGCAGCAAACTTTCACCTGAAAATCAAACTGAGCCAAAGCAAAAATACCTATTTTTAAAATTTCTTCTCACCTTCTTATTCCTCTGCTCCCCCAGTCTCTGGTGCTGTCAGCTGAATGAGGACTGGGGACAGAAGTGATAAAGGACCAAAAAGAAACTCGCTCTTGTAATATTTTCAGCCTAACTGCTATAATGCATCTCAAAAATTCAGAACATAAAAGACTAGGCCTGGACTATAGCCAGGAGGAGCTGGACCTGACATTTAAATTCCCCAATAGCTCAGAGTATTTTGACCTGAGAAATTATTGATCAAGCATATAAGAGACAGCATAAACATCACACTGTATTGATGTCCCTAAAACAAGCCATGAACTACAACACTTTTGTTTCAAAGGGAGCTCGGAGTATCTGTAATAAAAATAGTTATTTTCTGAAAATGCAAGAAAGTGACTTAAGTATTTGTCAGTGAAATTATCAGCAATTCTGAATATCCATCAGTCTATGTGTAAAATTAAAGAGTGATTTAACATGAAAAGAGGGCCCTGAAAGACCCTGACCAGAAATATTGCCTAGTTTAACAGTAAGAAGCTATTTCTTTCTTGAGAAAACAGGCTCCAATTATAGATTTTATACATGACACACTCAATATGCAGAACTGTGATCAGATCAAATGCCTGTGCGCTGTGCACACCACTTCAAAATTACTTTGGAACAACAGTTTGCAATCTTTATGTAAATTAGAATGTCTCTCTATCTCTATCTTTCCCTTCCAGTGTTTGGCGTAGCATGAAAAAATGCATACATCATCTTTTTTGAAGGGAAATAACTGATGCAATTTTAATAAAGGCTACTAACTGAGTGTTGTGAATCGGGTTGTATGAAATGGTAAGGGCTAGATGGTAAACAATTTTATTCTGCAACACTGCAAATTCTTTTTGGTGGTAAAAAAAAAAAATTAACCGGTGGAATGTGACCTCTGTCAATTGTAATATTTCAGAGGGTATTAAAAAAAATGCTTATGAAACAAAATTTAAAAAAGATGAGGCTATTTTCATTAATTTTCAATAGCAAGCAAAGAAAGTAATTTTAAGAATCTTGAGCATGCTTTTTTAGCTCAGGCTTAAAATCTGTAATTTCCTTTTCATATTGTCCTTTTGGCCTGGTCTTTATAGGGCTTCATTGAGCAGCATATCTTTGAGCCAACAGACTTTCCTAGCACCCTTTGCTTTTGTTCTATTGTGTCTGTAATGAACATAATGTACCGTACTTGGACCACATCGGGCAGGAAGCAGACACTGAAAGGCCTCTTGATCATCAAATTCCTGACTGCTGATGCAGTCATTTAGGGTGCTTAAAATTGGTGTTTTATTAAAGTCTACCAGCTCAATAGCTTTTGACCCTTAAGGCTTAGCAATGACTGGAGAAGTAATGTTAATCTGAATAAAAGGTTGAAGGTTTGTAAAGGTATGGATGGAAAATGAGAATGGTATGGAAGCAGTGACCTGAGTAGGGCAAAATAAGAGGAAGGAAGAAGACCTTGTGATGACCTCAGTGGGAACGGGCAGAGAAAGCACTTTGGTGTTTCTAGGAGGGGTTGGGACTAGATACAGAGTTCAGCTAAAGGGAAAGACCTGCAGCCTGTCGGTCTTCCTGTGACTTAGCTTCTCTTGTCCTGCAGTACTTCAGAAAGGAAAGAAAGGAACAGTAGTTAACCTCAACCACATAATGAACCACTCCAGATGTGGCTTGCTAGAAATGGGAGGCTAGTTTGCTCCCTGGTTTATATGAGCAAAACTCCATTGGCTTACATAGGTTTGTGTTAGTTTTCCTGGCTGCAAACAGATGTCACCTTTGTGTCGCCATAAAAATATTTATGGCGGCATGAAGCCCAAGCAACCAGAAGTCTGTGTCCCTCGTTGCATCACAGCTACCCAAAACTGTGGCCCCAACAGTTGAGGGTTAAAATGTATGCACTTTTTGCGGCAGGTATCTTTTTGCTTTACAACAGGAGACCATGAGCAGCCTGGAGCTACCTGCACTCTTCAGCCACCCTGGGCAGGCACTCCCTGGCAAGGGGATTCCCAGGGTACCCTGGAGCAGGCATCTGAAGTCCCAGAAATGCCTGCTCAGGTTGCCCCTGGTGGCTGGTGTTTCCCTGGGTGCACATATCATGCTGCTGCACCTCAACTTGGGGCGCACCTTTGCATATCGGGGAACCCCAGTGTTTTCGCCATTTGCAGTTGTTCCACAGGATTAAGCCCTGAAGCCTCAGGAGCAGAGGGCATCTGGCTCTGGGGGAAAATGGGCAACATCTGTGTCAGTGAAACACTTCAGGAGGGATGTGGACAGCATCAAGAGGGTCCAGAGGAGGCCACTTGCGTGATTAGGGGGCAGCAGAGCAGCTCTACAAGAAGAGGCTACGGGACCTGAACCTGTTCAGCCTCCACAAGAGAAGGCTGAGGGGGGATCTAGTGGCCGTCTACAAATTTGCCAAGGAGGGACCAGCAGGCATTGGGAGAGTCCCTGTTCTCCCGAGCACTACTGGGGGTAACAAAGAACAACAGGTATAAGTTGACAGAGAGTAGATTCAGGCTAGGCATCAGGACGCTCTACTTCACAGTCAGGGCAGCTAGGAGCTGGAACCAACTTCCAAGGCAAGTGGTGCTCGCCCCTACCCTGTGGTCTTCCAAAGGAGGCTAGACAGCCACCTAGCTGGAGTCGTTTGATCCCTAGCATCCTTTCCTGCCCATGGCAGGGGGTCAGACTAGATGATCTGCTTAGGTCCCTTCCGACCCTACTAACTATGAAACTATGATCATCTATGCTGGAACGTATCCTGGCACAGATGCCCCCACTCCATTACTGGCAACAGCAGAAAACAGGAAGACACGCGCTTCCCCTCTCCTCACCCTTCCCCAGAAGTAGCCAGGAACAGTAGGGGAACAAAGGAGGGAGAGAGAGAAAACAAACAGGGAATGAACTGGGATAAGGAAAGAAAGCTGATGCAAACCCCAAAAGAAACAGCTAATTATAAGGTGTTTCTGAACCAGGCTGTCTATGTGCAATACTGCCATCTTAATGAATAGGACTCTCCCAAAGATGCTTATACTTGCATCCTGTGTTGGCATTGTGGTATCTCATCTCAGCTCATACACATCCCTTCTGTTGTGCGTCCACATGTGTGCGCAAATATATGCATGCATATATGTGTGTGTACACAAATATTTAGTTGCTTATTTTTTATTGTGGCAAATGCAATATATATGATATATTTACACATAGAACATGTAAAATATACTATATGCATGCACACCATATTATATGCATAAATGTATATTTGTATCATCTGAAAATGAGAGATTAATCCAACCTAATCAAGAAACAGGGGATATCTGCCTCTTTTGACATCTGGTACAGTAACAAATTGCCCTGAAATTTCTTGGCATCTCAGAAATTGGTTCTATCTTCAGGGGAAGAAATATCAGTGAGCATTTTAGGATTTATGAAAATTACTTATGGAAGACATGAATTATGTAGGGACTTGAATTATGTAGGGACTTGTATTTGTCATGTTTGCATATGGCAGAAAGGGAAAAGAGTATTCCCTAAATTGTCAGATATCTGATATGGTTGTGGGCTACATAGAATTTACTGTCCAGAAACTGCACCAGCTAGGCTACTAGGTATTGCAAAGTGCTGGCAACACACTTATACAGATATTGCATTGGCACCACAATGCAGCTATTAGGTCTCTAGCAGATGTGAATGGTGCTACCACTTCATACAAATTGCTCTGCATATCCAGGCTAGCTAGTTTAAAGCTAGCTTGGGTATCTCTCCACACCACATAGCAGTCATTTATCTGATAGCTATATCAAGGTATAGCCTTAGACCTGGTTAAAATACAATGCATAGGTTTTATAGGGCGTGTCTACATGTGCATTTACAGCACATTGAATTTGCTGTACAGTAACTTACTGCGCAGTAAACAGGTTTACGCCGGTGTCTACACATGCAGGCATTAAAACGCAGTAACACTGTGTGTGGACCAACTTGGGACTCAAGTTAGTCCCAAGTCAGTCCACACACACAATGTTACCACGCAATAAAGCATCTACATGTATGCTACTGCACAGTAACTAATTGGGCGTAAATTTGTTACCTGCATAATGCAGGTATTAAATTTATGCCCAAGTCAGTGTAAGTCACCATATATACTGCACAGTACAGGCATGCATGTGTAGACATTGCC
Organism: Crocodylus porosus; assembly: GCF_001723895.1. Taxonomy (NCBI): domain Eukaryota; kingdom Metazoa; phylum Chordata; order Crocodylia; family Crocodylidae; genus Crocodylus; species Crocodylus porosus. Next base: position 2,134,812 of record NW_017728924.1, on the reverse strand, counting down.
CATACTGTTCAGTAATTTTCAGTTACTGCAAAGTAATATTGGTTACTATGCAGTAAATGTGCACATGTAGACGTGCCCGCCGAGTACCAAACAGGGTTGTCTCTAAAGGTGCCTTACCTGTTGTGGATAATGCTGAATTTTGTAGAGAGAAGAAAGCATTGGTTTTCTCTAAAAACTATAGCCTGTGAATACTTAAATAGCCAATTCCAGCAATTTATTTCCCTGGCAGAGCCATATTTCTAATATGCCATACAAATACCTGGGATCCATGGCAAAGACCCTAACTACAGTGGTATCCTGAGAATTCTCATTTATTAGATTTATAATCTTGTCCGTTTGGATTGCATTCTTTTGTTTTCAGGAGGCTTGTCAGGAGGCTTATTATTTCTTCTAATTGTAGGTATTTTCTGCAGATCAATTGCAAAGCATTTATTGCTTGAAATGCTCTCCTTTCAGGTGTTGTTTTTGAATCATCATCTCCTGCTTTCATTTTCATCTGATTTTGACCATTCATATATTGCCTTGGAAATTCAGAAATGCAGCTGTGAAAACAACATTAATAACACTTTATATAATGGCTGGGGAGAAAAAAAAGTTGTTTTTGGGGGGGGGGGTTCTAATGCTTGTCTCATCCTGTCTGATGGATGACCCCTTTCTCTTGGGTACATGGGAGACCACTGAAAAATGGACCCCTTCCAATAATAAACACCAATTATCTTATTATACTAGTAATGCACAGTTAATTGACTCCACAAGTTAATAGTCAAGCACAGAAATAAAGAGAAACATTTCCCAGAGGATGTACCCCCTAGAGGATATATGTGGGTTCAACACACAGGACATTCAGGGTTAATGCACAGAACTTAAAAAGAAGTCATAGAAAGGTTTTACGGTCTTTAGGAAGGGTATCATAGGTTTTAGGAAACTTCTTGTGGAATTTAATAAAAGGATACATTTATACTATGGAATGCTATAGGTCCTTTGGGAAAACTATAGTAACAGTATCATTCTCTATATTTTTTACAAACAGATTCCCTTATCTATTACAGACTCATATACAGATTTCTATGTCAAGCAGAGATCTCTAAATGTCTAGAATAGGTATTTTGAATGAAGACACACTCACCTGAGGGTAAACTGTTGGGGGCAGTTTGCCACTGGTTCCTCCTGGCCAACTTAGCAGTCCAGACTGGCAGCTTGTCCAGACAAAGAAAATCCCTGAAGTCTCAGACATGATGATACACATGCAGAAGCACCAGAGTAGCTAACAACCTGAAATATGGCTTCATTTCCTTAGAGAGAAACAAATGACAAACTAATCAACTGGCATTCACAGGGAAGGCTCAGCAAGGTGGCAATCAAATATTCGCTGGACCTTGAGGTTACAATCCCAGCCCAGATGTTAGCCCTCTTGAAGTATACCTTACTTAAGGAGCTTATTATTAGCGACACAGACAGAGTCTTTCACACTGGTGCAACTCCATCAAAGGCACTCTATGCCTAAAACCTTCTGGTGGGGGAGTTTGAAGCACTTCTGCCTTGACAAACTGCCAGATGTTCATCTGGTCCCTGACCCCTCTTACCAATGGAGTCTGCTGTTGGGGACCTACCTGATTTGTGCTGTACTGGAGGAAGAAAGCTGGCTTTTAGATGCCAGTGCTATTAACCATATTAACAGCATCAACACTGAACCTCACTCTTCATTCTTAGACAGTTCCACTCAATGCATCAAAATGACCAATCTTTGGATTTAAAACTTCTGTCCATGAAGTCTTTAAATATAGCCCTCAGCAGGGGCTGGCAACCTATAGCCCATGGGTTCTGGATCTGGACCCTGACAAGATTAGATCCAGCCTGCAATCTGGTTTGGCTGTTGCTAAAGGTGCACTGATCCCGTTACAGGTTAGCTGTTGGATACATCCTGGATTCACTTTCTGGAGTTCATGCGAGGCTGGCTAATCCCCTTGCTGCCAACTCCAATGGAGAGCTCCATAAGATGCATGTGATACCAGCTCTCTGCAGAGGTCCCTTTCAACACTGCAGGCTCTGCTCACTTAATCAGCAACTCTAAACTGTCCATCACTCCATCTTTCAGTGGAGGCTGCATGGATGGGGGCAGGGAGAGCTCAGCCCCTCCACACCGAGCAGGAATAACAGGGGTACAGTATTCTGCAACACTGCAGTTCCTTGTGGGTGCTGAACAGCGGCTCACAGCACTGTCAGGGTTGTAAGGGATGGCCTGTGGTTAGTAAAAAAGTTACCAACCTCTTGCCATAGTTACCAAACCAACAAAAGGAGCTGGGAAAATATTACTTCATTACCATTTTCTAGTTCTTCTTTCTATCAGTTCCTTGGCTTACTCTTTACTCTTCCTCTCAACTGTTTCTCTTCCATTATGTTGATCAGGAGTGAATACTGTATGGTTAGCTCTCCAGCGAGGCCTGTGGGTCACAACATGAGACCAAACAGAAACCTTCTTTGCTTTGTAAATAAATGAAACTTCTGTGCTACTTACGTTACGGAAGCTACGGTGGATTCACCCTTATTTCCAATTTTAGAGCTGAATAATGTTTCTTCATTGTTGTTCTAACACCTGCCTCTGTGCTGGAGACAACTGATCCAAAAGAGAGACCTCTTTAAAAGCCCCGGTGGCAACATGAATTCCCACACAAGTGAAATGCTTGCTTTGTAAATGGCAATCAACTGCAAAATCTTATCTTTAGTCAGATAATAAAAATCAATAATGAGCCAGCTAATGTAGAAAGGAAAGAAAGAAGTAGATATTTAAATTGGTTAAAAAGTAATCAGAAAGGGAACAGACAGACTAAATAGCATCTGTAATTAAACAAGCTAAAGACAGCTCTAACTTGAATGTGTGGCCTTTATGGTGTGTGGGAAGTGGGAACAAATAGATATACTAAGCTAAATTTAAAGTTTCCCTGGCAGTAACCTAGTCATTAGGAAATGAGTTAGTTCTGTTGACATCGATATGAATATTGAAGCAATTTAGAGATGAGAATATTTCATAGCCCAGTGAGTGACCATGGCAAATATTTCAGAATGACAGCAAGAGAGATTTTTGCATGAGTGATAAACAGAGTGCAAGGAATATGTGAATTCACTCTTTGCCAAGTTTTTCCTCATTCCCTGCCTGCCAGTTACCAGCAAACAAATTCTGACTTTCTCAAATACGATATTTCTCAAGTGTGTCTCTTCTCCCTCGCTTAGAACTGGATTCTGAGTAGACTGCAGTGGGCAAGGAAATAACAAACAAGAATCCCACCTGACTTCCCATCTAGCGTTATCCAGACCTTGGGTTTGGCTATTCATCTGCTTATGTCTTCCTTGGAAAAAGTGAGTGGAACCTTAGCCTCCCCCGCTGCACTCCCCGACTCACTGAGCCTTTATAGGGGCACAAACTAGCAGAAAACTTTTGTTTCCTAGCAGCCATAAGGAAGCATGTAGGAAAGTCTAATGCAAAACTTCATCCCTAAAGCACACCAACTCCCAGAGCTACCCCTATGTTGTAGTTTATGTACCATCGTTTGCTTAAAATTGTACCTAAGCTTCACCATCAAGGTTATGGTTGTGTAAGTAGTACGTAGAGTTTAGGGTATCTTCCATTTTGGGAGCGGGAGTTTAGAATTCATGGGCGTCTCTTTGCTATGTTACATGATGTTTTAAACAAATAATTCAGTAATTGACTACTGGCTTACGATGGATTAAGAGCAACAGAACGTGTAATTCTGAGAGTAATCCCTGTTTGCAAGCACATTGCTAAAGACTAGACTGATGATGAAGAGAATGAAACCTCAGAACATGACCTGTAAGTCACTACTCATACCATCTGTAAGCTTGTAACTCAGGACCAGGAATCCCAGTTTAAAAATCCCAGTTTCTCTGATAAAAATTCCCATATTCTCTGATTAAACCCCCAAGATCTGTGTTTTTTCATGAGTAAAATAAAATGACACTATACTTGCATATAGGTATCAGTTGAACGCAAATTTTTATTGATATATTTTAGAGGTGCACTGCTATACCAGTCCATATTATATCGGCACTAATAAAACAAAAATTGACATTATTGGCAATTGGCTTTTTACACCAAAGTGGCCAGTAATGTCACTGATAAATGCCAGATGCATGTGCACAGCCACAGTTTGCACATGGCCAGCCCAGCAGTGTGGAGAGCAGAACAGCATCAGGCTGCTAAGTCTGTTTGGGGGAAGGGGCAGAGGGGAGGGAAGGGGCAATTGGAC
>NW_017728924.1:2071114-2130450 GCF_001723895.1 Crocodylus porosus | reverse complement strand
GCAGGTCAAGGCCCCTATGGTGAGGGAGGGAGTGGGGCTGGGGTAGGAGCAGACACTACCCAGCTGGGATGGGGCATGGGATGGAGCCGTGAGCTCATCCAGGAGGCATGGGGAAAGGGGAGTGGCTCATGCCACTGCATGCACTTCCGGGGGAGGCACAGGGGTGTGTACCTCCCAGATCTGTGCATGGGGCAAAGGCAGGCTGCCTGCTACAGGCCTGCTACAGGCTGGGGCTGCAGTGGTGCTGATGCAGTTGGGGGGGGTGATTTGGACTGGGGCTGCACTCGGGGTGGGCAGCAGTGGTGTTTGGAGTGGGGCTACAGCCATCCCAAAATTCCCTGTAGCTACTGCTGCCCACCCCAAGTGCAACCTTGGCTTAGCCCTCCTACCAGGAAGATCCCAGCCTGCAGCGGCAGCCCACTCTTGCCTCGCATGTAGATCCAGGGGCACATGCCCCCCATGCCTCCCCCAGGGTGCACGCACCAGTGGGAGCTGCCCCCCCTGCCCTGCGCCCCCCAGACAAGCCATTTGCAGCTCCATCCTGCATCCTGCCTTGGCTGGGCAGTGCCTGCCCCATCCCCACTCCCTTCCTCACTGTGGGGGCCTTCATCTGCCCCATCCCATGCCCCTTTCCTCCCCTCTCCTCTACCTTTTTGCCCTAACAGACTTACCAGCTGGACACTGCTCTCCAAGTTACATATTAGCAATTGGATCAGCATCTACCACTATGGCTCATTAATAATTGGCCATCGGTATTGGCCCAAAAAATCTTTATCAGTGCACCCCTAATATATTTACAATTTGGAAGCCACAATCATTAGAAAATAAATTTTAAATACCTATATAATTTGGCATTTGAGTTTGGTTTTATCATCGTGGAAAATCAGAGCTCCCCCTTTCCCCCTTTGCTCACCAGGATGCAGGTCCTGCTGCAGCTGTCCCACCCTGAGCAGCCCTGATATGCCAGTGCCCTCCCCAGCCCTGCCACAGGGGGCTCCCAGCTGCTAGGGCTATGGGACCTAGTGGCTGCATGCTGCCTACTTCCTGCTTCATGAGCACCAGCTGCAGCCAGCCAGCAGCACCCGAGCCCCAGCTGCTGCAGCCAGAGCAGAATGCAGAGCTTTGTTCCCCCCCACTACCCCAGTGGGTGGGATGACCAGAGCAGAGCTGAGCAGAGCCAATGGTTTGGGGAGGATGTGGGCTGTCCACTGCACGCTCAGGGCTCCTTGCCCTGCAGTCCTACTCCTAGGGGCCTCCACAGCCCAGCAGGCAGGACCCAGCGTAGGAGAGTAGAGTGGAGCAGTGAGACTCAGTGCTGCCACTGCCACCACAAGAAGCCCCACACCAACCCTGCCATTATGGCAAGGCACCCCCTGCCTGTTCAGCAGCAGTGGGAGCAACATGGAGTTGTGCCCCCACTGCTGCCAGACAGGAGGGGGGCATCTCACCTTGGTGGTGTGGAAGGTGTGGGGCTTCTTGCGGGGAGGGCAGCAGTCTTGCCACCCCTCTCCACCCTCCCAAGACGGGTTCTGCCTGTTGGACCACAGGGGCCCACAGGGGGGAGGGCAGCCCCAACCCCACAGCAGGCAACCTGCATCCTCTCCAGCCTTGCACACAAATCTGGAGGGGTACATGCCCCCTCCATGCCCTCCTCCCTAGGAGAGCTTGCAAAAGTGGGAGCCAGCCCTCCCACCACCCTCCGAGCAAACCACCCATGGCTATATCCTGCCTCAGCCCCAGACACTGGGCACTGCACCAGCCCTAGCCCCAGCTGTCAACCCTGCCCCACTCTCTCCGTCACCATGGCCACCTCAGTCTGTACCCCCCACATTGCCTACGCCCCCCTCACCTCCCTATACATCACCTATGCCCCCCCATAGACTTACCTGCAGGCAGCTGGGGGAGCTGTTCTTCACTGGTGTCTGGTTATATTGCTGGCCACAAGCATGTGGCACCTCCCCCCAGTCCCAAGCAGCCTGCAAGCGGAAGCGCATGGTTTTCTGTGTTTTTCTCCTTTAAAGGAGAAAATCCATGTTTTTCCTTGGCAGATGGAAAACCCAGATCCCTGCTGATGAAGAGCGCGAAAAAGTACCCAGGTATGATTTCTCATAAAAAATAAAACTGGTCTTACAGTTCTATGGCAAAATACTCCTTTTGGTTCCAAAATATATGTGAATATTTTGGTTTTATCATCTTTCAGATAAGTACTAAAGTACTTATTTGCAACTGTAGAGCCCTGGGTGATTATATCTGAGAATTCATGGTTCCAGAAGTTTGGGAAAAGGCAAGTATAGTGCCTATCCTGAAAAACGGAAGATGAAGGGAATCACCAGCTCACTTCAGCACTTGGAAGAAAGGTTGAAATAAACAGATTATTTAGTCTGGGACGGAGAATGCTGAGGGGATAATGGCTTTGGAATATAAACAGAATATGGCAATCAATTGCTCGCTCTGTCCACAGGGGACAGAACAAAAAACAATGGGCTAAATTGCAACAAGGGAGATTTTTGTCAGATATTAGGAAGTACTTTCTAACTAGGAACATGGCTTAGTAAGGGTATAGCTTATTTAGAGAGACTGTGAATTTTCTGTCATTGGAGATTAAGTACAGAATAGATAAATACTTGCGTAGGATGGTTTAGACAAGGATGTGCCTGCCTAGGTGACCCCACAAAATCTCGTCCAGCCCAATTTTTCATGATGCTACATCCTTCATCAGTAGCGTTTTGCTAAAATATAGATCAGATGTTAAATAAGCCAAGAGCAATACAAAGTCTGATCTCCAAGTATTTGGATATATTATGGAACAGAAATGCAATGACCCCATGTCCCAGTTCTTATATCTGGTTTCAGTATCAGGCATTCTCTGGGACACCCAAAATGCTTTGTCTTTTCAGTTCATCACTCAGATTTTATTTGTGTGGGTGTTTTTCCTGCCTCCAATAATTACAAATTGTTTACGACAAATTACTGTACTGACTAAAACTTGCTCCGTGTTTACCAACAACAGCAAGTCCAATGAAATGAGTGTTCAGTGTTTGGAATGGAGAGAAAAGTTGAATGAGAGTTGACACTCTCAAAGCTGTTCTTGTACTCCAAGCGAATGCTAATGACACTCGTTTAGCGTTTCTGAAAAATCCTCTGCTGCTCAACATTCACATGCCATTGAGTCACAGGCAGTCACCACTAATACCCGCACACCGTTTTTTTGTGAATTGGTACCTTTCTCTCTTCGATGCGGATGTCATAACACCAAAAACATTTCTCACAAACATGTCCTGTGAACAAATGGGCACGTTAAATGAAGGCACAGCCTTCCCTTCCAGAAGTCTTGGGCTACATTCTTGCTGCTTCTCGCATAAGCTGCTAGCTCTGCTTTGGAAGGGATGAAAATGAGATGAAAGCAAACTCATGCTAAGCATATGGTGGTGGGCTAGGAGAGGATTGTGTGGGGAATGCAGGAAGTGAGTCTACTATTGTTCATTTCCTCCTGCTAAGGCGGAGTTTAGGGCACCGCCAGGGCCAGGATGCCTATCAGCCAGTGATCAAGTTTGGAAGAGCTGGTGATGAAAGCCTAATCCCTGGGGCAATCCCTAATCCCTGGGTTTTGAGTTAAGAGCTGGATTCACAGCACTCTGGAGACTCCACAAAAGCCTTGCAAATGCAATATAGTGTTAAGCTTCAGTCTAGCTAACCACTGGATGGACATTGTACATTGCCTGGTCCAGGGCATCTGACAAAAATTGCTTCTAGAAATACCAGTTCACCGCACAGCAATTTCTCACGTTGTGGGTTTGTATCTCACAGTGTTATACCTCCTCCCCCCCATGTTCACAATGCTGCCCACTCTTGGGATATCTTTGCAAATAATATGATTTTGGTCAGTCCAGGAACCAGTCCAGTTATGAAGAGTGAACCTCAAGTCCTATCATAGATTTTGGACCTGTCTGGTGGAAACCTTGTTCTGATTGGCTGCTTTCTCCATTTTTCTGATTCCTGGAAACGAGCACCCAAAAAGGAGTGTGGCAGGAGGCAGGCAAAGCTCTGCACCCCTAGGAACCAGAGGACTTTTTTGGGTGGAATAATTAAGTTATTGCTAATTTTACTGCATCACTTTAGTGAAAGCTGTAAATAAAGTACTAGTGCTGAATGGATCTGGGCACCATTGTCCCAAGGAGGGAGAGGGAAAAGAAAGCAGAAGTCCAGTAATTTAGGGCAGCTCTGTTCCCACCTGCCTCCACTCTTTCTGTGAAGACTGAGCCAGTCTGCTTTCTGCTCCTACCCATCCCGTCCTGCAGCTCCCAGGACTATGAAGGCAGATAGGGAGTCAAAAACCCTGGGAACAGCATCAGAAGCAGAGATGAGACTGGGGACTGGGTGTGGGGGAGGCAAAACTGGTTATCTGGCTGAAGAATGAGCAGATGTCAGGTTGGATTGGGGTGGACACAGAATTAATGAATGGGCATTTGGGGATTGGGGGAGAAATTTGGGAACTGGGGAATTTTGGGTTGGGGCAGCCGGGGAGAGCTCCTGCTGGAAGTGCCAGACCGTCTCCATTGGTCCATCAATACAAGAATACTGACAACACAAATGGACAAACACATACTGGACCCAGGCAGAGAGAGTGGAAAGATCAAAACAGATGGCAATAATTGCAGAGTTTGTAAATAAATAAACCTCATACATGTTGGTGGTCAGCTCTTGGTTACGGGATTTCTGAAAGTTGGCAATGGTTGTTGACGTTGTTACAGCCTTTCTTTCATGTTTAATTGTTAAAGTTGAGTAAAGAACTTTATTTTCTCTGATAAATTATGTAGCTTATTTGAGCTCAATGACATAGTTGAAAGGCATTGCCTAGGACAGACATGTTGCACTACGACTTGCTCAGTTTACTCTTTATATATGGGTCTAAGCCATCAGTTTGTGAATGCTTATGCACATAGATACCTCAGTGAAAATTAGGTTCATCTGTAGTAGATTGTTTAGACTGATCGGTTTCTGTTTTAAGTATCAGTGATGCCAAAATTAGATTGTATTTTGTGTGTGTATTTTGGTCTGTTCAAGTTGGTTCTCAGGATTTGCTTTAATGCTATAAAATAGCTACACAAATATTAATACTCTTCTGCTTACTTTTCAATAAGTATAAAAAAAACCTTTTCAGTGGTACATTTTACATTTCATATTTTTATGATATTATAAATTAAGGTTATATCTATCTATAAAAATACATATACAGATCCTCGTAGCGGTATCTATTGCCATTTTATATACTGCACTAAATCGGCTACAACACATTTTATTAGAAATAGATTAGTTAAAAAGGTATTTGTAGGTGACAATGTATATGAAAAACCTGGCCATTTCTTTTTTTAATGGGGTTTGTATGATTTCTGAGGGCTCAATTCTCCTTCCTGCATGTTCTCTCTCAATGGTAACTTATTCTGAGAGGAGTCCCAGTATAAATAGAGGAGGGAGAAAAGGACTGCCAGTAAACTAGGCAGAATTTATTTTAAAATGTTTAGAATCTTCTCATTTAAAACAGCCATTAAAAAAATGGGGAAAAAAATTCACATTGTGGGGGTTGCAGCATATTTATAAACATAGCTACTTTTGTTACTAGGGAACCTGTCTGAGTCAGCGAAGCTTAGCATTTCAGCAGTTTGTTCTTTCCTTTTGCTGCTGTTGTTCTCCATCTGATTTGAAGCACCTAATGACCTAACGTACTTTATTGAAACAGGAACAGTTTGTCATGGTTCTCTTCAAGTTCTGATAATTGGAGAAAATATTTCCATCTTGTGTACCTCATACTGTGTTTAATTCTCTACTAAAACAAAGGAGAAGCTTGTTCAAATGGTTCTTTAATAACCTGGCAAACAGGAGGATTTTTGTGTTAATGAGAATTATCTGGTCAAGTTTCAACAAATTGGGATGCAAGTCTAGCTTGATGGCAGTCCAGGTAGAGAAAATACGGCCTTTTCAGATCTTTTCACAGTAAATATGGAGCACCCGTAAGTTCAGCTTGTGTCCCTCCTCCCCGTATGCACACACTTCCCTTCATAATCAAGCTGGTTCCCTGAACAAAGCTATAACGATAGAAATGTTTGCCTAGACACATATGGCCTTGCCTACAAGGCAGCAGCTCAGCAAGGACAGAGACCCTTGCGAAACAAGACTCCACCAACTGAACAGAAAGATCATTTCCATTAGCTATAGCAGTGTTACAATTTTTATTTTTTACCCAACAAATACCTTCCGTCGGATCAGTTTGGATTTGACCATTGCAGATCCTGTTATTTAGAAAAGGCCAGTGGATTTGACCTCCAACAACAACAGGCCATGTGTTACCTGGATATTGGGGCAAGTGCAGTCTTTGCTGATTATGACAAAAATAGGAAGGATTTTGAATGAGAGGGGGCACCCAGACAGACCAGGACATGGATTTGCTTTCCCAATGTTAAGACAGCAATCCATTAAACTAAATGGGCCAGAATCTGCTTTCAGCATCTTAAATCAGGATTCATAAATTTCATTCAGCAAGTGGAGTTTCATTGCTAAAAAGCTGGAGACTGTACAAAAATGATTGGGCCTGATGAGTCTAGCAGAAACTTCTCAAACCTAGAATTTGATTATGTGTTATTACAAGACAATGGAACTGTGATTTCGATGGACACCTTAGGGTAGAGTGTTTGCTGCTGGAGGTATAATTGTAAGGTGTCTTCACTGACCAGATCATGGGTATTGATCTGGCTTTAAAAAAAACATTACTTTTCTGTAACCCTAATGTTGGTGAATGAATTACTGTGGACCACTGGCAACGCATAGGGGGTGTACACGGGTGCACATGCACCCCCTGAAATCGGCAGTGTACCCCCTGTGATTGGCCACCGCTAAAGCTGCTGGTGGCACCTGTGGGCAATCGCCACTCACCCCCACCTACTGCTGACACCACTGGTGGGGGATGGGGCCAGGCAGGGCAAAAATTAGGGGGCTGGGGCATGTGGGCCTTGCAGGGGAGTGGTAGTCCCTGAGGGGCCATTTGGCCCCTGTTGGGGGGCAGTTACCCCTAGTGGCGGGCTGTAGCCCATGGCAGGGGGGGCATAGCCCCTGGGGGGAGCAGCAAAATATATATTTATGTATTTATGAATTCATGAAACGTGTATTTAGAGTTCACTTTATTATTATGACAGAGACACTGGTATTCTTTCAAATTGCATTAACACTGTAGATATATCAATAAAACATTGCCCAACTCTCTCTCTCTCTCCCCCTCTCTCTCTTTATATATATATAGGTCTTTTTGTTTTAATTCTGGAGAAACATGGATTTCAGGGTATTTACTGAGTGACTTTGGGATTTCTTTATCAGGGAATTTTCAGTTTTCCAGTAGGGAACACCAGAATTCCTGCTAGGGAGGCCAGTGGCAGGACGCTGCATGCTCAGAGCTGGCACCTTGGACCCAGTTGGCTGTGGCTGACCTCCTGGCCCCATTTGGCTAGGAGGACATGCTTTGACAGCTCAAAGCAGGCCACCACACCCAGAACATCTTCCAGGTGATAGCTGCCCAGATGGCTGGGCAGGGGGCACACATGGCAGTAGTGCTGCACGAAGGCCAACTCTGGAGCCACAGCCCACTGGCAGCTGGCCCAAAGGGGCAGATGCCTCATCCAGGTCTGGCAGGTGTGCAGCAGGTCACAGCCAGGCAGCAGCCCCCACTGCCAGACTGCTGCAACAGGTAAAGGGGGCAGGGAACTCTCAGGGCTGTTTCAGCAGTCCGGCTGGCACGGGGGTTAGTGTCCCCAGGTATCAACTGGCTGGCCCCAAAAGCTCCTGAGATTGAGTAGCCCTGAGCTACTTGCCAGGGCAGCTTTTTGTACTGATGGGTCCAGGGCAGGGCAGCTTTTTATACTGCTGGGGGCAGCACAGGTGCTGGCCCTGGGCTCTAGCTCCCCCTGGCTGCAGATCTGGGAGGAGTCAGGCAGGGTTATTTTGCCCCAAGTGGCACAATTTGCTTCACAACAAAGTGCATGTCCAAGCACGTGCGCTGAAGCAAATAGCCCCGGCTCAAATTTGCACCGCTTCTATTTGAGCTGCTGCAAGCGCGTGTGCTTGCATGTGTGAACACGCCCCATGCCATCTTCCAGATTGTTAATGAAGACATTGAACAAAACCAGCCCCAGAGCTGACACCTAGACATTGAGTCACTACCCGTTGAGCCTGACTATGCAGTCAGCTTTCTACTCACCTTACAGTCCATTCATCCAACCTGTACTTCCTCAGCTTGCTTGCTTGCTCTCTAAAAGCTTCCTGGATTGCCTGTGCGCTGCTGTATTGCCCTTCCAGCAGATGTCAGGGTGATTTAAATCCTCCATGAGCCTGCCTGTCTGCCTTCCTTCCTTGCTTCCTGTGTTTAGTGCAAAAGGATTCCAGATTTTAAAAATGCCCTTGTGCATTTTTTCATATTGTGTCTTACAGATATTGTGGTTATTGAAACATTAAAAATAAATATATAGAATTATAATAATGCAGCATGATGGTTCAGAAATGTAGCATATGGCCGATACTTGCAGAAAATAAGTGGTATGCACTGTCAGTGTGGGTCTGTATAGTGCTGTCAGTCTTGCAACAATCCTTTAATTTTGTGGAAAATATTTCAGGTGGTAAACAGTATGACCTGGAGTAATGGATTTTGTGATTGTGAGATTTTTTTTTTCTACTAACAGTGACTGAAATTGGAGGTTAACCTTCAAAATTACAGCTCAGACAAATGACACGTTTTCTACTGACATGTTTCCTGCATTGGCAGATTATGTCAATCATACCGGGCATTGTCACATTAAGTGGGACACAGTGCACAGGAACTAGAGATGTTAGAAAGGTGATAAGAAATGTAGTCTTTATCAAGCTATGATTTTTTTGATAAACTTATAACCCATAAATGTCAGAAGGCATTAGCACTTCACAGAGCCAGCTCCAGACTGCTGGTGCAAAGGATACATACCCAGTAATCTGTACTGGCTATCCACACCATGGCAGTTTTCACCTGAACATTTAGGACATAACTGTTGTTTTGTTTGGGGAATAAGTAGATATTGGGGTCTTGGTGCTCTGTTGTCCTGTACATTAGGATGATCTGTATCTCTAAGGCACAAATGAGCACATAATAGTAGCAACTAAAATTCACTTGTTGTGAAAGCAAAAGGAATGGAAAGTAGCAAGTTATATTAAGAGAGACTGTCCATAAAACCAAACGTGGGTGTTTAGCTACCCTTCCTAGAGGGTTTAAAAGAGCCCCTTGTTTTCTGTAGTAATTGCCTGCAGTAATTAAAATGAAGAACGGTCTCACTATTTCACAGGGCTCAACGTTTTGGCTTTCTGTGATACAAACATTTGAATGATATAAAATGTATAAGAACGTTCTTGAAACAGGAAAAGCAAGACTTTTTGTATGCTTCAACAGCTGTGGTGGCCAGAAATAACTAATGATGTCTGTGAAGCAGGGAAGATCAACCAGAGTGCAGTATTGCTGCTCCCTGTACCCAAGCCAACTCATTTAGAAATAGAGATTAGGAAAAAAAAAGTAGATATTGAGAATGACTGTAATTATATCAAGGTCTGAGGGAAAAAGATAAAATAACTACATTTTGGTAACTTACGTATGGGCCTACCAATAGATCTTATAGATCCATCCAATAGATACTATAGGTGCAACAGTTGGATTTTTCACTATGGCCTCTCATTAAAATAGTTCACTAGAACCACTCTGCCTTTCAGGAAATGGATACTAGCAATCTCAGTTTTTACCATGGAAAAGATCACAGTGTTGTTAAAATTCAGAATACCTAAAAAAGGCTACAGGACAGGGGTCAGCAACATTTTTGGGAAGAGTGTCAAACACCCACAACATTGACTTGTAAGATGTTGGCATGCCAAGGGCAAATGGTAGGGGAACTATGACAGGCCCAATCCTTGTTGTGGCAGTGCAGACCCAGCCCCTTCCCCTCTGTCCAGAGGTGTGCACACCAAGCAAAATGCCCTTGCATGCCATGCTCTGGCACCCGTGCCAGGTGTTACTTACCCCTGCTATAGGACATAGGCCATGTTTGTTAATTATCAAGGACATAGCTACTTCATCTCTGCCCCTCACACTTTAAAAACATTTCAGGTCTATACCCACTTTCTTTCTTCATATGCACTCGTTCTTTTTCTCTTCCTCTACTTTGCTCTTCTTCCTTCATACAACTCTTGACTTTGAGGTAAACACTTAAGCAAAGAGTTAATGGTGTGGCATAAAATAGTCTTGCTTGCTGATTAAAGTCTAGTCTCTTGTCAAGAATTCTTTACCGTTCTACTATGTCAAAAATAGGGCATAGGGTACTTTTATTTGTATACTGTAATATATTGGAACCACACATTTGCTTATTAATTTCTTAAAATAAAACAGGAGGAGAACCCCTTATTAGGCAGTGTAGGCACGTAATACTACCACCTCCATTATAGAGATGGGAAACAATGAAGACTCTTATCCACATACCCAATGTCGCATAAGGAGGGAATATCACAAAGTCTGTATTTGAACCTGGAATGGCCAGGCTCCTATGACATGAGCTATAGGGAGGAATTCAAAAGAAAGGCATCCCACATATTTGACTACTTGGCAGGTCCTATCTTCCTATCTTGCCACCCACTGTGTGGCTGAGGAGGCAGCAGTCAGTTGAGGCTGTTTTTTTTGTCTTTTAATTATCTATAAACCAAGCTTTAATGTGGCAAATTAATTGTTTTTCTCTTTTAACATGCTGTAGTCCAGATGTGGCGTCTTCATTAGACATATCAGTAAAAACAATGAACTTTATATATGACATTCATTTCCTCAGAAATTTTCTGACATCGATAGCTAGAATTAAGTTAGATCCAAACACCAGAGTTTAAACCGTGCACTCACTTTTAAACCTTTACGTCTAATTAGCAGTCATTGTAGCATAAGAAACCCTCGAAGCTTACCGCCTGAGTCACAGAGCATGGCCATGGTTGGGAATGCTGAAAATTAAATGTCTCCAATAAACGCTTAATTTAGATTTAGTAATTGATACGGAATGTTTAGAGAGGTTAAAACATAAACTGGAGGAGGAAAAAGCTATTAACTAAACCATGCAGTTGGTTTGGCAGAAATTAAGAACCTGAAAATGTGTCAAATGAAGATTTACATTCTAAATGTATCCTAAAACAATTAGGTAACTATTTAAAAAGGTTGAAGCCAAATCACTTGTGAAGGGTAGTAAGGTTTTCTTAAGAATAGGGGGAGATACTAGAGTAGAGTGTTACTTTATTAGCTTGTAACCCAGCAGTGCTCGTAGGTGCAAAACTGTGCTTCCATATTCTTGTGGGTATTTGAGCCGGCTTGCCAGTTCCAAAGGTAGAGAGAGAATATTGTGGAGTTTGAACCACAGCCCCAAACCTGACAGTTCATCTGTCCAAATGGAAATCTGTGTTTGAATTTTGTAAATCTTTTGAATAGACTAGAACTGAGATCCTGATGTTAGCTGGTCAACATGCTATGCTAAAAAAAGGGTGGGGGAAGTTATGAGAAAAGTCATAAAAAGCTTAGAGAGGAAGGAGAGAAGTCCAGTTTCAGAGTCCATCTGATGATGTGGACTGGAGAGAGTAGGAAGAGTTTTTCAGATGAGAAGAGGTGCTGAGAGGATGGTTCTTGCCTCAGAGGGAAAAGGAAGAGAGAAAACTTTCTACAAGAAGGAGAACAGGGCCCAAAAGCTATTGACATTATTTGGTTGGGTTCTGATTTCAATTAGCTTTGGTTAGAGAAATCTCTCTCTGTATTTGCCCAGGTTAGCAAGCAGCTACCCATGTAAATAACTTGTACAATTGAACTACTAATGTAAAGTTTACAGGGTCTGTTCCTTGGTTCCAGGTTGGAGAGACATTAAGTTTAAATTCTTCCTTAAACTATATTTCACTAACATGTGTGGCATTGGGAAGAATCAGATGCTAACTAGTAACTGTTGTTCCCCACAGTCACGGGTATCTAGGCACTTGGATCTGTAAGGTTTGCTCGTAGGCTACGTACAATGCAATAAACTAGAAGCTGTTTTAATTTCCAAGGAATAAGAAAAAGAAAAGCAGAAGAAAGAGCCTATTTATTTTTATATAATTTAGATTTATAGTCAAGCTGTCAGATAACTGGATGAAATATTTTTAACAGGCCTTGTGCCCACTGACAGTGATATTTATTTAAGCAGCAGAGTATTCTCATATGGCCAAACAAACACTAGACTGAAGAAAATACGAATTTTCTGATTATTGGTGTCTTTTGCCCAGGGTCTCTCTAGGTACACTCCTCACTAGGCCTTCTGATGACTATAAAATTTGGAAGTTGTGACCCTGGCGCTTCATTGAGTCACTTATGCAATGCAACCTGCGCTGGTGGGGACTTGGCAGCGATCTTATCTGGGCTTTTGCTATTGCTGGACCACCAGATCCTAAATTATGGCAGACCAGACTGTACTCTGGAGGACAGATTCGTTCAGCCAACCCAAGGACTCTGTTCGTGGGTGTTGTGCTCCTTGAGCATTGACTTAGAGACTTGATGAATGTGATGAAAATAAGGGCCCCTTCCTCCCACCTTTGTGGGGTGCTGAGTATTGGCAGAAGCCCCTCAGCGTGTTCAGTGTGCTGTGAGTTCATAGTTGGATGTATCCATGTAAATAAGCCTTTGAAGGTGCTGGTACCAGGTTGGCCTTTAATGAATAATAGGTGGTCCTGTGGGGCTTCTTATCCAGGTGCCTCACGGGCTGCAGTAACAGTATAATCCACTAGCCAATGTGTTCCCTATACAGCCTACTTTACAGAGGACACTAATTTGTTATAGCTAAATTGGAAGACATGCCTCTTCAAGCCCAAATGTAGAGCCTCATGATCTTCTCTTGAGATATCCCCAGTTAAACTGGATTCTGTCTCCTAGGATGGCATCTGTCTCCACATTATTTTCCTACAAAGACAAACCTGCAAGATTTCAAAGGTGCCCAGTTATGCACTGTTTTACTTGAATTTATCTTGACCCAGCCCTATAAAAGAAATGAAATAAACAAATCTTTGTCTTAATTGGTTATAAAATAGAATTTAACACAGTTCCATAATACAGTGAGATGGTCTCATCAAAAAAAAGAGGAGGAGTTACTACTTAGCTAATAAGTAGTTAAAGAATACTGGAGGTGGGAGCTTTCTTATTTAATTGCTTATACATTTACAGGGCAGTAACTGCAATAGTGCGATCAATACTTTCTGCAAAGGCAGGTAAAATGCATTGTAGTGTTAATTGATACAGATGGTAAACAATCTGAGATCATGTTAAGTAAAAGACGTCTGGGGTGAAATATTCTCCCTTTCCTATTGGTAGAAGTAAGAACCTGTTTCTGAATCTGAATTCTTTGTCTAGCTGAATTAGCAGCTGGGTGAGACCAGCAGAAATGCAGATTCTGCCAATTCTAAGATACCTTCTTACACAAGAGGAGGGCAGATGTTTTCCTAATGAGCTCAGTAACTTTGTCCCAACTTGAATCTTTTTAAAGTAGCTATTTTAAGTTTGAATACTGTCAAATAACTTGCCTAAAAAGGCCTAAGTTTTCCCAAAGCACTGAGAAAATATGGTGGAATTAAGAATTGAGAAATTAAGGTTGCATTGAACAGTTGTAAATGCTAGGTGCCGTACTTATTGAGTTGCGGAACTGTACGGTGCAATTTAAACATCTTGCAGTTGCACAAAATCAGCTTGGCCAAGCTTTTGCTCCAAAAAGAAAACTTGCTTTTAAGGCATTTTCTATTCATCCACCAATCCTAGGGGTAATCCTAGATGCAAGTGGTATCCATCGCAAGTGAGAGCTGGCATTGGCTTCCTAGTGGGCAGTCTTTTTTACCAGAACACCTTGGTCCTGGCCAAGAACACCTGTGCACTGATGGAGGCATCAGCTATCTGTTCAAGGCAACATAAATCCCCTTCACACCACCCTAGATGTCCAAAGCAGAGTTAACCAGCTTTGAGCATCTGCCTCAGTAAAAGCAGTTACGCGTTCCTGCTTCTGTTGACCCTACATTAGTGACTAGAGTGCACTTACCTTGTTCGCTCATATAATCACATAAGTGTAAGGGTACGTAACTACCCGCAATGTTAAATTTGCTCTTGTTGCTTTCCCTCTTAATGATACACCGTGGCTTCTGTCCCTGTTTTGTAGGTTAGGATTCTCAGTGTTTTTCCTCTCAGTTGTCTGTGGAAATGCCTATTCCTCCCCTCTGAGTACCTCATACATCCAGTGCCAATTTCTGACCTTCTGAAATTTGGCAAGGACTGT
Source organism: Crocodylus porosus (assembly GCF_001723895.1). Classification (NCBI taxonomy): domain Eukaryota; kingdom Metazoa; phylum Chordata; order Crocodylia; family Crocodylidae; genus Crocodylus; species Crocodylus porosus. The sequence continues at coordinate 2,116,093 of NW_017728924.1, read as the reverse complement.
TTTTTGATGTAATAGGCTACTCTCTGTATAAGCTTATGCACCAAAGCTACTTTTCCAAGCTGCGTGGGGATGCATGCCACATATGGGGAGGCAGGAATGAACAGTTGTAGACAATATAGACCTAGAGGGCTATTCTCCTAGGGGGTTTCCTTAGAGGGTCTTTTTCCAAGGTGTAGAGGGCTATTTTCCTAGATGGACTCTTAGAGGGTCTTTTTCCTAGACAAGGTAGACGTAGAGGGCTATTCTCCTAGAGAGTCTTTTTTCCTAGACAGTGTAGACCTAGAGGGCTTTTCTCTTGATGTGTGGGGCAGCACATAAATCCCCACTAATCAGAGTTAAGTTTGTAAATCTCTGCTCTGTTGACAAGAGAATTGATTTGTTAGTTCCTCACTTCTTTTTGGTTGATGAAGACCTCTGGATTGCCTGTAGCTATCTCTTGTTAACTTTTGAACTATCTTTTCTGTAGCCAGGACCTACGGGCTCCTGCTATTTTAAGAGAAGGAAGGATGCAGATGAGACACAGGTAGCAATTAAAAGAGACAGCTGACCAGAACGGGGCCAGGCTTGACCAACATAAGGCCAGGGCCTGAGCTGGGCAGGCAGTCTGACCTGGGAGCCATGGAGAGAGGTGCTTTTCAGCAGAAGGGCTGTAGCAAGGCTCCTGACTAATACATGGCCTGTGGTAGACAAGACTGGTGGTTTAGGGACTGAGACCGTGGGGGTGGTGAGGGTCTCAACTAGCCTGGGAGCAGGGCTAGGGGCCAAGGCCAAGGAGCAGGGCCACAGCCGCAGGATGGTGAGAGCAGGCAGGGTCAGGGACCTGCAGCCTGTGAGGGGTGAGAGCTAGGGTTTGGGACGCATAACCCGTGAGGGGCAAGACCAAGCAGGTCTGGGGGCCCGTAGCCCGGGAGGGGTGGAGTCTAGGGTGGCCATCATAGGGGACAGTCCGGTTGTCCTCTGTCCTCTATTGATATGAAACCGGACACCTTGATGTCCTCTGATTTTCTCTTGAACATCATGGCTACCCCTGGGGCTGGACCTGTTGCATTTTCCTGCGATCAAATGACCCCTGGGAAATATTATGACTTAATTGCACAGGCCTTTACATGGGCAAAATCAGAGTCTTTTCACTCCTGATTTCTGCATGCCAGATTTGTTTGCATCGACTGCAGTTAAGCACAACTGTGCTCGGACTGACGGGAGATAACACTGGTACCCAGAACAGGACTGGAGCGCTGTGCACCAAGTACTTTTTTAGAGGTTTATCCCCACCTCTTACCTCAGTTCCCCACCACTCACCTGTTCAAGGTTTCATGGTCTATGACCACAATTTACATTGCTTTGCTAGTCCCTCTCTACTTGGAAATTGATCTCTCTTGTCTGCATTTCTTCCAAGTATTTGCTCCCATTCTTTTCTGTATTGACTTCCCTCCTGAGCTGCAGCTCAGCAGCGTATTTCATTTTCATCAGTTTACCGCTTAATTCTTCCAGATCTGATGTATGAAGCAAACAAAATCTATCCTCTAGCTAATTAGAGTTGTATGAAACTCCCTGTTTTCTTTTCACAGTTTCTAGTGGCAAACGGCTAACCAAAGATCACACACTTTAGCTTAGAGTGAATTCTTTCTCAGCTGTGTTCAGAGAAATAGTGATATTTTTGTTTCTTTGTGTCATTCCCTGTCAGCTAGTGTCAAATCTGTGTGCAATATAGGGCTTATACTTGAAAACTCAACCCCCCACCACAAAAAAACCCCTAAAAACTTCTTACTCCTTGAACTGTAATTTCAACACCCTTGTCCCTTATGCCCTTTTCTGTAGGCTCCATCTTTCTGTAGAGTTGGTTGAGGGTGTTAAGAGCTGGGCCGTATGTTTTAAAAGATGCAGGTAAATGATATGTTGTTAATCTTTAGCTCCATCCTTTGCCTAGCCCTTTATTGATATTTTAAGTGTTCCTCTACTTTATCCTCCATTAGTGTTTCCTCTTGGTGAGCATAGGCATTTTCTGATCCATTGTGCCCAAATATTTTCTGGTCCACCATGTCTGAAGGTAATTATTTTAGGTGCCCAGTAAGCCACTACCCTGTGAGATAAGCATCATCATCTCAGCAACTCGGTGGCTTGAACTGCTCGGCAGTTGGGGCACCATCCTTGTTTGGATGCTTTTGGGGCTCCTAAAGTTCCTGCCTTTAGTTTATCTCCACCACCTTTCCTCTTCCCTTAGCACGGAGCTGACCAGGTGGGGATGGTGAAGGCACATTGCTCCTTCCTGGAAAGCTTGCTTACTCTGGACACCACGGCGCTATGGGATTTATTCCAATGAGGGATCTACAACACCAAAAAAATCCATCTGGTACCATTATGGTAGGGGCTGCTGTGACAAATCAGGGATAAACAACTGGAGGCATGACAGATGCTTCCAGGGTACCCATAGAGGGCATGCCCAAGAAGAGTACACTCCATAACATCATCTCCTCCATGGCTTGGTGCTGTGACGGGGCAGGAGGCTGAAAGATCTGTGCCTTCTGAGTCTCACCTCTCCTTCAATTTGCAGAGCTGAAAGAAAATGGATGTAATTTTTGCAGATGCAAATTGAACCTGTAAAATAAATGAGCCACCTCTGTCAGCATGTCTCCTTTCCATTTAAGCAAGGTACTGAGAAAAGAAGCAACAGTGAAGTGCAAAAAAAAGAGGGAAAAAATCAATTTCAGCATTCAGAATTGCAAGCTGAGCCCATTGTCATTTAAATGGCCATTGCTGAGCTGATTAAGCTGCTCTGATAATAATGACCCCAAAGCTGAATATTTACAATGGTCTGAAACTATTTGCAGTTTTCCTGGGGCTCCTCTTTTTCCTGGAGGATGAGCAATAAGCAGTCTGCTTTCATTCATGCTGCACTGCAGTCTCATTGTTCAGAAAGTAATGGCATTTGTGACATTGTGCTATGATGATGCAACCTGAAATGGCAGCCTGCAAAACCATCAAAGATGTGTGCAACACCAGCTTCCCTTGCTGGTATAATAACTCCATAAGACGATTTTCCAGAAACCTTCAAAGAATCACATTTGCATATTTTTTTATCCCCGGTCTCTGTGTTTCTTGGGCTTATTTACATTTTGTACAATATCCCTTACTTTATTTCCACCTTATCACAGTGTTCCTTAAACACAGTCACTTCATGGTTAGATGAAAGGGCTGGAACAAATTTCCCACTCCTGTTCCTTGTCAGTGTTTGTGTTTGTAGTTTGGAGCCCGCGCTACATACCTGCTTCCAGCGGTGTTGACTGACTCAATTTCCAAGCTTCCTTTTTTCCGTCTATGAACCATGGCACCAGAAAGCAGAAGGTCAATGCAGTAAAGCAAAGAGCATTAGTAGTGAGTCACAACGCTGCTCGCTGCAGCCAGTCTCTAAATGACAAGAATGCTTTTAATACATGCTTCCACAGCAAAGCAGAAGCTGTGTTTTCTCTAAATTATCTCAACCAGAAGACCACTTTATTCTGCAAGCAGGCATTAAGCGCTAATTGCAGATTACTTCGGGGGAGGGGGGAATCAAGCCAAATTAAAAGTCTTCCAATGGCTTCTAATCATGAATGTGACTAGATCCGTATTTTGGTAGTGGGGTTGTAAATACTCCTCCTTGATCTATGTTTTCGGTATCAAGTTGATGTGAACATCAAAGAGGACAAACCCAAATTAAACTTTGCGCGCTTCAAAACTGTGCGTCTGGAAGGAAAAAAGGGAGCGTCTTCTCTGAACTACAGCCATGAATCACTAGAGAAGGTGAAGAAAGATGCACTGTGCTTAGCATTTCCAATAAAACTAGACACAACCATCTTGAAAGAATAATTCAAAGCAGTTCCAATTCTGTGAGCAAGTTGTGCTGGTAGGTTTTCAGAGGCACTACAAAGCTCTTTGTAAATCTTTTTTTTTTTTTTTAAAGGAGAAATAGTAGAAAGGGCTCTAATCTATTCTTTCTGAAATACCTTAGTAATTGATTTTTTTTAAAAATATTTTTAAGGGAACTGACTGTAAAAAAACCTGAATATGGTGGTAGTTCACTGACAAATATAAGAAGTTGCATACAAGTTTCCTCCAGGGATGTTTCAAAGTATTAATCCTGATATCTAATCCAAGAAACTCTGCTATACAATTTCTGTGTTTTGAAATGTAAATGGATTCACTGAATTATTTAACTTTACTTTATCTGATGATTAATATTATAATAAGGGATTTAAGAATATTGAGAATTAAATTTCTTTACGGTTCTCTTTCAGAATAGCAATGTGTTCATTTAAAATTCCCTAATTATCAACAGTCATAAATGGACTGTCCCTGTGTATTACAAACTTCTTTAATTTAACTTAGTTTGTGGACAGGGTTTAGCTTTGCAGGGAAAAATAAGGGTCCTGTTGCACATAATTGATTTAAAGAAAAGAAATGCTTCTATTGCTGTCCCACGTGTTGTTTTATCTTGCTTATCTACAGAGTGTTTTAATCTTAGCAGACCTATCTATTTACTACTGTAGCAAGAATACATGTCCCAGTGGCTTAGGGTGTCCTTTTCTCCCTGCCTTGTAGCTTTTGTCCTCTTTACATTTTCCATCTCTTTTCTTGTGTACAGTGTATTATTTGTATAGTGAAACAGAGCACAACCCCGTGATGAAAGAGCTCTTCTTTCACTAGGAACTAATACCATCCATGGTTTTTCCAACCTTCGCATTTAGAGATAATGAACACTTTACTTTTGTTTATAAATAGAGATGATAAATCTTAATTTTACATTCAGGTCCTTATGTCTGTATCCAGCTATGCACAGAAATGTTCTTGATTGGAATAGATGTTCTGGTGATTTTTTTTTTTTTTTAACCCCAAATTGTATTCCTCAAGATCTGAGACTACCTTACATTTGCATGCACATGTCAAGTGCTATTCTGGAAACTTGTCCTGTTAACTTCTTTGGCATTCCCCAGTCATAATACCATATTGGATCTATGCAGGCTTATATTCCTTTTATGCCTAGCCTATTCCGCGTCAATTCCCAAAGATAACATGTAAGTGTTGGATATGAAATTTTATAATCCTCCTGTATTTCTTTCTTCGTGAATTTGTAGCACGCTCTGAAAAGGTGAGCTAGTTAAAAATGATTTCATATTTTAGTCAGGCTTTTTTTCCTGTGGATCTCAGTAAGTGTTCAGAAACACGTTTTTAAGCTTGTAGCTGAAAACAATTTATAAAAAGAAAGATAGCAGGATTTTTTTGCTTTGTTTTGTTTCTTTTTTTTTTTTATGCCTCCATGGCAACGTTGCTTCCTATGAAAAGGATTCCTTTGAGAGTTACATTTCTGTAGCAAGAACTCCAAGAAAAATGGTATTAAGCCAAAATAAATAGGCCCAATTTTATATTTAAAGGATTAATTAGATTCATACACAGAGGAGGAAGAACTGATGCTGGAGATAAAACTCTTCCACAGCTCATTTTTGATGGGGGAAGAGGATACCGATGCCTCACAACTCACAAGGAGCCCTCCTTGATCCTTTATGCCATAGCAAAGTGAGACATAAGGCAGAAATAGAAGTTGGGACCCTTGAGAATCCAGGTAGGTGTTCAAGGCCAGACTTCACACAGCATTATATCAAATAGCAACCGCGTGACACAAGCAACGGCTGTTGCTGCTCTGAGTAGGTCAGCGCTCCACACACGGAGAGAATTCCACCAGGAGCATTGGTCTCGCTTTAGATTTTGGGTTGGTTTGTGAACTTTGTCAAAGAGTCAGGAGTTGCCACATAGACAAAGCATAACCTGACCTGGTTAACTAAGGAAAGAAATCAGCTAGTTCCCTCTGTGCAAAGAGATTCTTTTCTTCATAGTCTGTCCAGTTCAGTCCGAAGGGCCTTTTGAGGAAGGCTGTTCCAGCATCCTGTTGTTTCTGTACGCCCAAGTGACGCAGGCTGCATGGTCCTGGGAGCCGAGTGTGTGCAGTGCAAAGGGAGTTACCCGTGCACGTACCTTCGCAGGACTGGCCACAGTGGACTCACTTAAGAAGAGCAGGGCTTTAAAGCGTCACGCTTGTATGGGGTTAAGTACTATTTTAGTGTTACTTTTACAGATTTACTCCAATTATCCATTTTTATATTGGCTGTGAATAAGAAATTCTCCCATGGAAGCTCTTGAAAACTGATGCAGCGAATCACTATTCACATACATAGAACCAAGAATAATAATGAATGCTGTGATAACCACTGCTGGCAAATTGTGCAGTATACATCAACATTGCTGAAATGGCAAATAATCCTTTTGAAGTGCAGTATTTTTTAGGGCTGTGCAAAGCTTCGGTCCCTGATTCAATCTGGCAGAGATTTGGCCTGATTCAGTGGCCGAATCTCTGAATACGAATTGAATCAGGAGACTCTTTAATCTCTCAAATCGAATCGGAACCCTCTGAATTGATTTGGAGAGATTCAGTGATTTGGCCGTAGACACAGCTTTAAATGTTTTTTCTATATACCTCCAGGTACCAGGCAGCTCATGAACACTGAGATGGCGGGGCGGATGGAGCCGCCCCTGTTTTTAGTAAGATCTCAAAGCCTCTTGCACTGAACAAGTAATGAGACTCACTTGCACAAAGGCCTTACTAAAATTTATTTCCCTTTTTATAGTCCCAAATGTTAACAGTCACAAAAAATACCTTCCACTGCAGTAAAATTTGGAGTGATTTGCGAAATGGTGACGTGTCAGACTAACTCTATTATAAGATTCCCAGTGATTTCAACTGGAGTAAATACTGAATGCCTTTGGAAATCCTCACCTCCTGGTTTTGACCAGTTTGCTTAATTAACAGGTCTTTGAAACTTATTTTTTTACGTATTTTTTTCCTGTGTAATTATTTGCTAAAATATATTCCATTGCATTTTTTTCTACAAGGTAGTTCTCACTCTCTTTTTTTAAGTGAATTTATGATCAGAGTTTAATTGCGGCTGGCCAGCAACAAATAACTATTCCTGGATAAAGGCCAAAAACCCACTCTGAGCAGCAGGGCTTGACTTCATTCACAGACTTCTCACATCTGGAAGACTGTAATTTGGAGATTGCGGTTGACAGCGAAGAAATCTCAAAGAAAAAGTGTTTGAGCCTGCACAGGTGGCCTGACAGTCTAATGAGAAATAATTGATTTTATAGGATGACGTTTGTGGTCTCTTAAAACATTTTTAGTATCCTTTCTTGCTTTGATTTTAAAACATTTTACAGAAGAAGCTAAGAAATTATTCTTCCCAGTTTCTAGGAGGGACTGCTAAGACAGAGAGGTTACATGGATTGTGCAAAGCATCAGTATGAGTCAGTGCTGGAATAGGGTCAGAACTCAGGAGTTTTGTATCCCAGGGATGGACCATGATACCCTGAAAATCTGCAGAGAGTCTTTCCCATCCATCATCTCTGATCATTTTTCATTCTTTTCCCTACCTGCCCCTCAGACCTGTCTCAGCCTTGTCTCTGTTTATCCTTCCCCTGCCTTCAGCATTATAGCTTCCCTTATGCGGCCTTTCTCTTGGGAGAGTTCCCTGCTGCTACTTACCTCCAGCCTTCATAAAACCTTCTTCCATGATCTATTCCTACATTAGCCTCTTTGCCAATGACTGCTCTACACCCACCTTTACTCTGTTTATATCTTGCTGGCACTAGATAGCATAAGATTTTGGGACAGAAGCCATAATTTATTCTGTGTTTTTGTGAATTTTAAGATACATTTATGGGACTCTGTCAGTCTAATAAAAATCTGATGATGATTAGTATTACTCCTACTCAGACCAGATGAAACAGCAAAAACAACTTTTTCTGAGGCATTATGGTACTTTTTGCTTTTGGCCCCAGGAGAGTCAATGTGCTGGAAAGTATCAAGGTAATGAAATATGTTTTAATAAAAAATATTTTAGAAAATTATTGTTATATATTCATTTACTTCTTGGTTCAATATGTGTTTTAGGCTCAATTTTGATTCTGACTGGACTGGTTCAAATATCTCATGTACGCTTTGTATACTGCAAGATCATTTGGGGCTGTACTTCATTTCAAAGCCAAGGAGAGGGACGGGAAATAGAAAAGTTCCATATGGATGGATAATAACTTGGTTCTGGGATGATGCCTTTAGGATTCTTGGGTGGAAATGATTACTGTATAAGGCCAGCACAAGTCCTAAGCATTGACTTAATTCCTACTTCCCACAGTCTCAGAAGACTGGAAAAGGGCCAATGTGGTGCCAATCTTTAAGCGGGGAGGAGGCAGGATCTGGGAAACAATAGGCCTTTGGTATTGTCTCCCATGATGCTCTGGGGAATTGTGGGATTGTGGGCTAGCAGAGTCCATGGTCAGGTGAGTTGGGAACTGGCTAAGGGGGAACCCAGAAAGTGTTAGTGGACAGGTCTCTATCATCTTGGAGAGAGGTGGCCAGTGGTGTTCCTCAGGGTTTGGGTCTTAGTCCTGTGCTGTTCAACATCTTTATCAAAGATTTAGATGAGAATGTGGAAACCCTGCTGGCCAAGTTTGTGGATGAATCTAAGTTATGGGGAAAAGCAGTCACACTAGGGGATAGGATGTGGATCCAAGTGGACCTGGATAGGCTGGAAAGGTGGGCAGAGCGGAACTGCATGTAGTTCAGTAAGGATAAATGCAGAGTGTTTCATCTGGGGAGAAATAACTGGTGACATGAATATAGGGTAGAAGGAGATGTCCTGGCCAGCATGATAGCTGAAAGGGACCTCAGGCTTATGGCTGAACATGAGCTGCCAGTGTGACACTGTAGTCTACAGAGCTAATAGCATACTCGGATGCATTAGCTGATGCATCACAAGCAGGGCTAAGGAAATGATACTTCCTCTCTAATCAGCCTTGGTGAGACCTCAGCTGGAGTATTGTGTCCAGTTCTGGGTGCCATACTTCAGAAAAGATGTGGAGAATCTTGAAAGGGTCCAGAGAAGGGTCACAAGAATGATTAAGGGCCTAGAGGACAAACCTTTTGAGGAAAGGCTAAGGGATCTGGAACTGTTCAGCCCGGGGAAGAGAAGATTGAGGGGGGCTTGGTGGCCATGTATAAGTATGTAAGGGGAATATTGGGAGCTGGGAGAAAAACTACTCGCTAGGGTGCCTCAGGGGAGGACAAGAAGCAATGGCCATGAATCATTGGGTGATGATTTCAGGTTGGATGTAAGGAAGAACTTCTTTATGGTAAGGGTGACCAGAATCTGTAATAAATTTGGAGGTGGTGCAGTCTCCAACCTTGGAAGTCTTCAAGAGGAGACTGGACAGACCCCTTGCTGGGATCATTTGATCTCAGCAGTATTCCTACCCAGAGCAGGGGGGGTAGGACTTGATGATCTTTCAAGGTCCCTTCCATCCCTTAATTGCTATGATCCTATGAACTGGTTTGGTTCATCTCTGCTGTCAGAGCACCTATTTGTTTGGCAACAAAGATAGTTTACTGTTTCTCACCTGCTCGGCATGTGTATCACAGCTGGGAGTTGCAGGAGTCCTAGCCCAATCTGTCAGTCCCATTTCAAAATAAAGACTCTGCAGTGCTGAAAAAAGGTTGTGGGCTGCAGCAACACGTCCCAAAGAATTGGCCTTCTGTACCGGATTCATTTGCCTGTCTCCTGCATCAAAGCAAGTGCTGCTGAGGCTTCCGATGCAAACACTGCAGAGTGGGAGTTTAACTTGCTGAGCTCAGAATAGCAGCTCAAAATAAAAGACTCAGTCATTGCCAGTCTGATGGAGTTCCACTCCATTTAACAAATCACTAAAGTGCCAGTCGGCAGACATGAGTGTATATTCCTGTTAAGGACAAATGACTTACTCGGGACCACATCATGCCCTTAGGATCCAGGCTTCTCAACACATATCTCCCTTTTGAACAGGACAGTCTGCTGCCTCTGCAGTACAATTTCCTCTTCCTCAGCAGGTCTGGGGCTCCAGTAGTCTGAGGGAGGGCAGCTCAGGGATGATGTGTTGATATCTAGAAAATAAATGCAGCCTGAGACTGCACTTAATTCCCTGTTGGAAAATTATAGAGGGTTTCATTGGCTATAGACACTAGCTGGGAGCCAAAGAAGACCATGAAGGCAGCTAAGGATGTTTGTGAAACAACAGAGCCACACAGATAACTCTTTTATCCCAAAGATTCTTGATGACTGTGGTTGAGACCACAGGGGGGAGGCTGAGGGTACAATTGGCCTACGAAGTCCCGTTTTTGGAAGATTTTAAGAGACTATAAATTGAATGTCTGCAGTGAGAGACAACTCTACAAGTTTCCTAAATTCTGTGTTGGTATGTCCACGGTGGGGTACAACACGGCCTTTTGGTTTTTACTCAGTGTTTACACAAACTCCTACTGAGTGTGAATGAAAGCTGAGTAAGGACCTTCATGTTTGGTTTGGAGATGGTTGGGGACCTAGCCACTCCAGCATTAGGCATGTAATGCATTGAATTAGATTAGTTCATTCCTTAGTATTTTCTACTGTGAGTGTCTCAGATGTGCTTCATTTCATTAGGTGTAGCTGCAGGCAGGCTACGATCCAGCTCTGCTGCTGACTTTATTCCACTACTGCTGAAGGCCAAATAATCATAATCATTTCGAGTTGATAGCACACTATATTTCCTCAAGGAATGCTACTCAAATTAAATCAGTCATACTAACAATGAGTTTATAATTATACAAGAGGAGCTCTCTGTTCTGGATATTTTAAAAAAAAATGTATCCTATCAAATGATTTGGCTAATTCCCTCAGCAATCCCTGACCTCTTCATATTTCTTAGCCACAAACGAAGGCACTTTTTGTATGTTCCTTTTTTTGAAAAATTCATCATTCTGATAATGACCATATTTAATATTAAAATAAAGTTTCATATGAATTACAGAATCTGTTTACAATGTCAGGGGGATGGTCAGCACTTACCCATATTAGACACTATTCTGTTGGCAATGGCAATAGGCCAAAATAAAAGTACAGCTCCACAGTCTAACTCATGGCACTTCAGCGAAAGTGCCATGAGTTAGACTGATCCTTCTGATTCAACAGACATTAGCTGTTGGGTCGGGGGGTGCGGGGTGGAGCTCCAATGTGGGTCCTGTGTCTCTGCATCCTCTTCCCCTAGATCACCCCTCAGCCCCCCACCTTGGGTAGTGGGAGGAGGCTCCAATATACCTGCCTCACCCAGCGCCAGCTGGGCCACACTCAGAATGAGTTCCCTCTGCTCCCTTCCCCCACCTCACATACCTGAAAACAGTGCTGGGTGCAGAGCCGGGCTGTGTCAGCCAAGCTCTGCTCCCAGTGTGTGCAGACACAAGTTAATGAAGGCTTTCTGCTTTGGAGCACTTTCATCTGAACCCTCATGTAATGAGTTTTCAGATTGTTGCAGGATTGTGCTCTTTTAAAGTCCTCTGCAGCCATGCTCTTGTGTTAGGTCATGGCTGTAGAGTGCTTTCAGGGGCCAGATTGGTCCAAAATTGTCACTTCTGTCTGTGCCCAGTGTGTGTTAGCATACGTTTAAATGCGTCATGCTTTCCAGAGGGCATGATTATGTTGAGAACTACCTTGCTGTGCAGAAAGTTCAAGTGGTTGCGGCTACTAAATAGAAAGCAAGATACTGCTGAGTGTAAGAAAGCAAAATCTGCCTCTGTGAAGTGGCTGAGAATTATTATTATTGCTCCTCTCAAAACCACAACCCCTCTGTTTCAGCACAGTGCCTAATTTAAGGCCTAGGAGTAACCTCACAGGAATGGTGACATACTAACATTAAAAAGGTAAGAACTTAGCTGAACAGAAATCACTTGAACTGGGACATAGCAAGGCCTATCTTCAGCATAAGCATGGATTGGTATTTTCTGTTTGTGTATGTGAAACACCAGAGTAATGCAACTGGTATTTGTGTAATGTTTATTCCTCAGTAATGGAATTAGTGCACACAATTAAATTTTATCTTCTTTCTCCTGAGTCGTGCAAATTGCTGGATGCTTATGATTCTCTCACTGAGGTGTACAACTGCTGTCATTAAAGGGCAAAGGATTTTTTTTTAGAATAGGTCCCAGGGATTGCTGGGGGGATTAGCCAGAATTGTTCTGCTATTTTAATAGTGTGATTTATATCTTCTTTATGACCAGGAGATAATGTTCCGCTTCTTACATTCTCTGTAGAAATAAAAAAGAACAAAAACTATGCACTAATGCAGACACCTTTAAAATAAAGTTTGAAGCAGATGTACATTCATGAGCAAATGACTTAATGACTGCTGACTTTCTGGCCACATACCAAAATAATACATGTAAAATTTCGTTTTTATATATGTGGTTTTATTTCATTGCTAAGCAGTAACTAAAACCTAATCATAGTGATAGTGTAGCCTTTCACTGGATTAACTCTGAATCACTGGCTCACACACTTTGATGACATGCAGGTGAATGCTGTGAGCACACCTTTCAGTCCCTCTTTTTTCTGTCTTCTGGTCTACTCAAATGCATGATGCAATGATTGATTTCTTTTCAGGCAGTCACAGAAGTTTTCTCAAGGCCCTAAAATGTAAGTGAAAGGACTCTTCATGGCAGAATGTAAATCTGAATTAAATTTTTCACTGAAATGGGACTTCTGGATGTTGTACTTTTGCAGTCAATTTAACCTGCTTATCTCCCTCCTTCCCTTTCTTCCATCATTTCATCCTCCTGGATATCAGTGGGGAGAAAAAGTGAAGGGATTGAATTTATGCGCTTTCTAGTGGGTAGCAAAATGAGAAGTGAATTTTTTGTTCCAAGTGCCACAGCCTGAGTCTTTTTGCCCTATTTTTGGAAGATCCTTGAAATAAAATGTCTCATACTGACACTTCTGTTGTCTGAGAAAAATAACACTGATTTAAAATCTTTACATGGACCTGTGGGTAATGAGATTCTGTTACTAACTTTGCCACTGACCTGAGTTTTTGTTTTAGATGACTTGACCCAAGATCAGCCAGTTCCTCTCCATCATTCATCCCAAGGTTCTTTGCAAACTGAAACTGAGTCAGACCATGTCTTTAGTGTTAGTGACTTGGAAATGAGACCACTAGTTCCTAGAAACTAGTTAACAAAAATGCACAGTTCCCTTTTTTTCCTCCATTTCAATCCCTTATTCTCCTTCAGTCCTAAAATCTTAGACTGCATAATATGCTGAGATAGTTCTGCAAACTCGCTTATAGAGGTGTTTCTATCATGTTGCTATCCAGTGCTCTAAAGCTGTGCAATATATCATTGCCTTCCCTGACAGTACATGGAGAGTCATATGATGGAAAAAAGAAAATGGGAAGGGGCCAGATCCAGGCCCTTGCTGTGGCTGCTTTATACGAACTCACTGTTGCCCCTCAACTCTTGACTTTCAAACAACCCCCTAATCTTGCTCAGCTCATCATCAGAAGCAAATTCCCCACTGTTCCACAAACATCAAATGGCCTTGCCTTAGTAATAGGTGCCTTACCTGCCAACACATCTTCCTCTCCCACAATGAACCCATTAGAATCCATGGGTCCTACACATGCCTTTCCCAAAATGTGATATATTTGATCCACTGCACCAAATGCCCTCACAGTAACTATGTGGGTGAAACTAAATAGCAGCTATGCACCAGAATGAACTCTCACCATAAAAGTATAAAGGACAGACACACACATACATCACTAGGAGCACATATTTCACAAATAATCGCTCCCTTTCTGACATCACTATCCTTGTGCTCAAGGGAAATCTACCAAACACCTTTAAAAGATGAGTTTGGGAACAAAAATTCATAAGCTGGTTGGACACTAGGAACAAAGGACTGAACAACCGATATTGGTTTTATGGCCCACTGTAATCTACCCAATTCCTGAAAATTCCTAGAGATCAGCATATAATAACGGCCCTCCTCCCTTTTGATAGGTCTTGATCTCCCAATAATAAAGCTTCCTTTCTTCTGCTGATCGTTTGTCTACTACTCCCAGAATCTACCCCCTACCCCTGCCCCCAATGGCTCTATTCTCTGTTCTCTGTCAACTGCTGCTGTGCTCACGTCCCTCCTCAGACCTGGCGAAGAAAGCCTCAGGTTTGAAAGCTTGTCCAGATTTATTCATCTAACTTAAATTCATCCTCTGAGTTAGTCGAACAGAAGGTATCACCCCAAAAATCCTTGCCTCTCACTTGTTTATTGAATAATTTTTCTAAAGATTTCTCCCTCAGTAGCCAGTTTATGCATCCAATTATACCTTTGCTATAACAATATAACATAAAAGTCACTGAGCTTGAATGGGCCATGGTTTGAGACAAATATTGTTTTTCTGTTCTGTGATGTACAGTGCCTACAGAGGGCTCCTAACTGTGATGAGCTCTTAGATATCTCCAGACTATACATAATATAATTATTGACTTTTCAAATAAGATCTGAAAACATAGGTGTTACTCATCCAAACTTTTTATGTCAAAGGTTCACTGTATGCCTATTGGACATCAACGCAGCACTGGCCAACTGGCATGCTCATGTGTGGAGATCTCCTACACCAAGAAAACTGCTTGAAACATGGCTATTTTTTTATTTATTAGCTGGTAATTGCAAACCTGTCTCGTTATCCACCAAATGTGTTAATTAAGCATTCTCTTAATTACAGTGATTACAATTTACTTCATTTAGTGACATAGTCCTAAGATTCCAACTGACTGTGGAACCAGTTTATTGCTTTCTTTTCACCAAGCAGTCACAATACTTCTTTCCAAGTTTGGGGATTCTCTCTAGATATATGTTTTTTCCCAAGTCTCTTGAGTGCACGGGTAAGTTGCTAGCAGTATTGAGTTGAGCAAGTTCAATTTAGTTAACATCTGAAATGTATCATTACTTCAATGTACCATCAGGATAATGGATAGTTGTGATAGTTCAGAAACTTGAGAGAGGCAAAGATTTTTGTGGCTGATAGGTACAGTTGGGAGGGACACAGACAAGCTTATGGGTACCACAATTTCTGGGAGAGAAGCAGACACAGCAGAGCTAAACTAGCAGGTAGAAGAAGGGCTGAAAAATAGTACAGTTGTACCCAAAAGCTTATCTGTGATCCTCTTGACTATACAATTGGCCCAATAAAAAATCATTAGTCCCATAACCCAAGTAGGTAGCTAAAACTGCAGGGTCTTATGGATTGTTCCACAATGGAGGAGAAACTTGTGATGAAGTCGGATGCAGTGCGTTTTTACTGGGATCAATTTATTTGATAAGAATGTATAAAGTTCTGTTTCCCAAAACACAGAATCAAACAGACAACTAGAGATGATGTCTTTGCCTACAGTTCAAAGCCTATTTCAGCCATCACTCAGGTCAAAAAGCTCTTTCTAGGTTTTTGTTTTTCAGGACCATGCTCCCAGTTTTTGTCTTGACTGCATCCAAGATGTTTTTCCATCCCCAAATCCTTCTGTTGTGTTTCTTTCTTTCTCTCTCTCAAGCCCACCTCTACTCAAAACTTACCCCTCCCTCTATGTAGCTGGAATTTCTGAACAGCCTCATATGCGCCAGGTACCTATATTTTTAGCAATGATATGTACCTAAGGGATTTTTTTATTTGTTTTTATATTTTGTTGTTGCTGTTCACACATTTCCAAAGGGTCTGCTTTGTGAATGCTGCTTGGTTCTGCTAGGAAATCTTTTGAAATGATCTGTACAACTTTATAAATATAGGTTGAAAGGTAGTTTTGTTGTGGATTATCCTTAGTGCCAGAGGACCTCTGATGATGCCAACAAATGAAAAAAATATGAAAAATATTTTCTTCTGCCTCTCAGTGCTTTAGCATGTGCATATACATATGCATGTGTGCATGCCCACACCCAAGCACGAACACAATGGTGCATGAAATTTTAAACCCTTCCACCAAGTCAGTGATACTTATACCATAAAAAACGGCAGCTAGCCCTCTGAGTTGTGTTGCCTAAAATACTTGCTAGAACCTCTACTTGTCCTTCTTTCATATTGTTATTTTTTTAATTATTTGCACTTACTTTGTCTTGATTACCGTATTTGAACACGAAGAGCTAAAGAAATGAGGCAAGGTCAGCCTCTACCAAATAAACTGAAATCACCATACCCATCACTTAGGCAACCTAAACCTATGGATAATGTGAGGAACTGAGTTCAGACAGTACCATAAAACTCTGCCTCAATTCTGTTTCCCATACCCATCAGTTGTCTCATTAATATCCTCTTCACTGAAAGCAGTACTTAATGAAAGGCTGAATTAAAGAATGTCTGAGATGATGGAAGGGGAATCCAAGAGCAAGAAGTTTAGATTGGAGTTGGGCCAGAGCTTCTAATGACTTTATAGTGGTGGGAGATGCTACCATGGAGGCAGTTCAGGGATGTGATTATGCCACCTCTATTTCTGTCATCGCTGCTCCAGCTGTGGGCTTTGCCTCTGGCTGTTTAAAGCTGCTCTTTTGGGTTGCTGGCTCTTTGGAAATGAATACTTCTCACTTTTCAATCAAATAGTTTATTTCATTAAGATGTGCTCATTAGGACCGTGCGACACTTAGGTCCCTGATTTGATTCGGAGGAGATTCAGCCCGATTCAGTGGCTAAATCTCTGAATCTGAATTGACTCAAGACACTCTTTAATCTCTCTGAATCGAACTGGAGCCCTCTGAATTGTTTTGGAAAGATTCAGCGATTCAGACATAGAAACAGCTTTAAATGTTTTTTTCTACATACCTCAAGGTACCAGGCGGCTCATCAATGCTGCAGCACGGGGGAGATGGAACGTCTTACGGGACCACGGGCGGCTCCCCAGCACGCTTGGCAACAGACCCAGAAGTGGACCAGAAGCACTTCTGGTCCACTTCAGGGTCCACCAGGGAGTGCACAGGAGGCCCTCCCCGCCCCCACTCCCCTGGCTCAGTGACTGGTACCTCCTGGGTCTGGGGGATCACCCGGAGTCCCCCTACAGCCGATCAGTGAGCTGGGGGGGTACAGGGGGCAGGCCCTGTGCTCTCCCCAGCAGACCCAGAAGTGGACTGGAAGTACTCGGAAGTACTTCCGGTCCATTTCCAAGTTTGCCACTGAGCATGTGGGGGCCCCCCTTGCACTCCTGTGGGACGCTCCATCTGCCCCAGCATCACAGCATTCCTGAGCCACACCTGGTACCTTGAAGTATGTAGAAAAAACATTTAAAGCTATGTCCAAATCGCTGATTCTCCAAATCAGCTTCGAATCTTCAGATTTGGATTCGGCCAAATTGAATTGGGGACAGTGATCTGAATCAACAAATCGAATTGCTGTCTCCTATTTGGGCTAAATCCAAATCCAAATCAAATACAGCTCATTTCGCACACCCGTAGAAGTGTTTTCTATATACCTTGAGGTAGCAGTGTGGCTCGTGATTGTTGTGGTGCTGAGGTGGGTGGAGCATCCCACAGCAGTGCAGGGGGCTCTCCAGCATGCTTGGCAGCAAACCTGGAAGTGGACCAGAAGTACATTGTTTCATTCTAACACTTTGGAATGTGAGGCTCAGAACATATCAAAAGGAAACATTTCCCCTGAAACAGTAGAAATTTTTCATTTTGACTTAATTGTTTTGAACTTTTTGTTTCATAGAAATTTTTGGTATCTTGACTTTTCATCCCTGTTGGGACTAGAACATATATAAAAATATCAAGATTTCCTATAAGATGGAAATTCAATTTTCCAGAAATTTCTAGTGGATATTTTGAAAAGAGTTGCACTTCCCTTGGTATTAAAGATGGTATTGAATCATAAGATTGTCTTACAATTGGTTGTAGGAATTTTGAACATTCAGAATTGCTGCGGTTGCCAGTGGACTTCTGTATACCTGGTCATTTAATGTGGATTAGCCCAATTTAAGTCACATTGGGGTGCATGTCTACACGTGTGCACCTTTAAAGCAGCAATCTTAGGCTATGTGAGCCTAAATTTGATACCTGCCCAAACCAAGTATCAAATTTAAGTGGGATTAGTTAATGCAGATTAAAGCATGTATAGATGCATTACTCTGCATTAAAGCAGGGAATTTAGTCCTGGGTCTGCCCACCCACTAAGGGGCCAACCAGAGCCCAGCCCCAGGGCTCCTAGCTGGGTGCCTCTTCTGTCCCAGGGCTGGACTGCTGTCTATATAGTTTACCACTTGTAAGTGAGTTTTTTATTGTTAGTGGGTGGGGAGGGTAGTGGAGGGGCACTGTTTGTTGTGTGGGGAGGGATGGGAAAGGGTGTTGTGAGAGTAGCAATTTTTTTTGTTTTGACCATGTGTGTGTCCTAACAGTGGTGCTGGGGGTGGGCCTGGGGTTGAGGGTGTGTGGGCAGCAGGGCAGATGGGCTGGAGCAGAGAGTGTAGGAGGGGAGGGGGTCATCGAGGGCCTCCTGCCCTTGCCCACACTGGCAGGTGCACGGCTCTTCTGGGCCTGGATCGGGGGGCAGTGCCTGCTGGGGGCAGTAGGACCAGCACCATGGCCAGCAGCAGTGTGGGGCACTGGCTGTCACTGGCAGGGGCCAGTCTGGAGCAGCAGGGTACTGGCCATTGCTGGCAGGGGCAGCCTTGGTGCAGGGAGGCAGCATGGGCAAGGAGAGGCACATGGCTCCTGGGCTGGGAAGGGGCTGGCCAGGGATCAGAGGGTGGGGGTGTGTTTCCAAGATGTCTGCCAAATGCTGGAAGCTGGGTCTGGCTTCAGCATGGCTGCCAAGTGGTGGCAGCCCTGTATCCGGAGGCTGGAGCTCCCTCACCACAGGGTACATGACAGGGCTAAAGCGACCTGGGACTAAAGTTAGTCCCGGGTTCTATCATGTGTAGACACCTGCAAAACCTGCTTAATCAGCATTAGTTTAATGCACACTAAATTTAAGCTCACTTGAATTATATGTAGATGTGCCCACTGATTCACAGTTCTTCCTACAATTTTAGGAGTAGAATCCAATCCATATGTCCTTGCAAGGTAGCTTTTTCTATATTTAAGTCAGCCTTGCAGCTTGAAGATCTGAGAGGAAGAAGAGAAAGAATGAGCTAGAGCCTATTTACATGTTTGTTACCCACCCTCCCAATGTAAAAATTATGCTTAAAATTCATTTAGCTTTGGTCTTTGTAAGTAACAAAATGGTGTTCTCCTAAATGAAGGACAAAGGGGTCATTGGGCTGAACTGAACAAGTCTTTATTGAGTAGTAACCAGAGCCATAGCCTTGGTTTTGAATATCACTGAACAGCTCTGAAGTGAGGTAGCAAGGGTAGTAAATCTTCATGGAAGCTGCAGAGCTCAGTCACAGAGATATGTGAGAGCTGAAATCGCTATGGATAGATTCGGTATTAAGGCC
Source organism: Crocodylus porosus (assembly GCF_001723895.1). NCBI lineage: Eukaryota > Metazoa > Chordata > Crocodylia > Crocodylidae > Crocodylus > Crocodylus porosus. Next base: position 2,096,763 of record NW_017728924.1, on the reverse strand, counting down.
TTCTGACTGGGCATCATCGCAGTGGGAGATGGCACAGAGGTGACATGGCAAGAGAGAGTGCCGGAGTAGGCAGCTGTGAAACTCTGATCAGGACTCTATCACGCTATCCTATCTGGTGCCAAGAAATATAAAATGTAACTGAGCTATGTGATGGGACCTCAGGACTGGAACAGACAGCATCGTCTAAGGCTGCAGGTACTTACACACCTGGCCTCTGAGACTGCCAACCACTGACACAAACCATGAACTTGCTCACTGATGGTTAGCACCCTCAGGCAGAGAACTGAGGTGAAGGCCTACTGCAAAACATATTGTGTAGTTGGGTGTTTTTTCCACTACGTGTACACATACACTGCTTTTCCAAATTAGTTCTGTGTTTCCTTTTCCCTTAACAAAGTTTCTCTTGTTTTTATATGTGGACTTAGTGCTTCTGAAAGAAACGCTATCTGTTAAGGGAGCTCAGGGAAGGTATTTTAGTTGATCTTAGGATTCTGAGTGTGGTTTTTAATTAAGACCTCCCAAATACTAGGACCTACACCCTTCTTAAAGCCAAAAGCGTTTGACAGAAACATTTTGCTTCTAGTAAGATCTCAGATTTGACCTTCCATTATAACTTTGTGACAACAACATGATCCTTCTAAAGTATGAGCAGTTGGCTGCTCTGGATGGGTAATAAAGGTCATTTTGTTTGTCACTGGAAAGAAAATTAATTTGTTTCTGAATAAATTATTACAAGGGAACCCATTTACTCCAGCAGTCCTCTGTGCCAGAGGCTAGTTCATTTGTGAAAGCGTTTTCACCTTCAAGGTATCAGGTAAATCTCAGATGGGAAATTACTGTTGAATATACCTGGGTTCTTGTTGGTCATGGCTGTGCAGGGAATGCTGAAGACATGATACAAGGATTTTCTCCCTTATTTCATTGCTGTACTGAGGTGGCAGTTGCTACTGCTAGCTGTAAGGATTCGGTGACCTTCCAGGTCTACAAACATTTTCCCTTGGAAATAGGCTCATTGTATTCAACAGGCTTACTTGTGTGAGTGAAGAAGGAGAGTGTCTTTGCAGGACTGGGACCAGATATAGGAATATGTCTGTATTGATTCTAAGGATGCTCTATTCAGTTCAGGTTCGGTCTCTGCCTTTCATGGAAGTCACTGCCATTTTTGGCTCCTACTAAAGTCAGCGGGAGCTATTGTATTGTGGAGGCCATTAAAAGCTTTAAAATGTTGCCATTGCAAATATTAAGATTACACTATCCTTCTAATCCTTACGTTAAATAACATTGATTAGTTGCTGCCGCAGCATTTTAAAGGAATTTAATTGCAACTTCTATCTCTGTGTGTATTCAGGGCAGAACCTAGACCATAGTTCATCAGACCAGTCACGTAATATAAATCAGGAGAATGGGCTTTTTTCATTTTGTTTGCTACCATTTATTTGCAGTACCCACTAAAGGAAAATAAAGCAAACCTTGAATAGTGCTTTGGAGGTTATTTAGCTGAGCAAAACTCGCACAAATTAAAAGGAGATTCTGTCTAAAGATTTTGTATAGCCCCAAGCTGTAGTTAAAAAACAATAAACAAAGAAAAGAAGTTTGAGCTGGATCATTTTTTAAAGAACAACAAATTAAAGTGGTATAGAAACTTTACAGCAAAGGCATGGCATCATGATCATGTTTTACACGTGCACTATGGACAGTAACCATTAAAATGCTACTTTTTCTTCTCGTGTCCTGTCTGAGCTGGCTGATCACAGGTATTTAGCAGAATTCTTAGATCCACTGGAATCTGACAGGGCCGTGACATGAGCGCTTCTGTTATGGCCGTTATGGCAGTTGGAATATGCAATACCATTAAACGGTAATAATATTGGTGTAGAGAGACATATGTATACTAATCTACACTGGAAATAAATGCCTTATGTGACACACAGAAAGCAAGCCCCAAATCATTTCTACGCTTGGCGGTGTCAATAGCATAGATTAGGCCTTATGGATCATTTTGAACAATGAAGCATTTTCCTGTTTCCTGCTTGCTAATAATAATGCTGTCCTCTTTATAAGGCCTTCCATTCAAGTACCTCAGTTTTCTTGAGGCTATGGTGCTGGTTAGTATTGCCTCACAGGATACCTACTGTTGTCTATAGATGGTATCATCGCCATTCTGCAGATGATAAGCAGAGGTTAAGTCAAACATTTTTTAAAAAGGGGAAATAATTGTGGTGATTCAATTTTAATTTAGTTATTTTCCCCCTAGTTGAAGGGCAGCTATAACCCCAACTTGCTTGTCCTTGTGCATGAAAAGTGAAGATGTTTGGGTCCTCTGAATATCCAGAAACTTGTTTACGTAGGCATGGATTTAGTAACAGTAGACCCGCCGATTTCAAAGTTTGAATCCAAGCACATTGATGGTGCTGTACAATCAATGGTCACAATAATCATCCTGTTTAAATGAGTAAAATTACCAGTATACTTTTCAGGCTGGTATACTGTGTTTCCAGGCTAGATTTTTTTTTCATATTATGCTTAGCTTTCCCAGAATCCAAAACCTGGAACCTTTCTCTTTTCCCCATTATTCTTCCCCTGTTGCACCTAGATAAGTCTGAAGTCCTTGGCCCCTCTAGACACTCTTCACCAATGCCATTGTACATGTGTTATTTCCACCTCAGATGCTGAGTTAAAAGCCTTATTTGGGGGCGGGGGGGGGTGCTAATGTAATAAGTAACTATAGACCTTGGGAAGAGAAACAGTCATATTCGAGGAATGGTTTCATGACATGATCATATTTTACTTGTCACTATTTTGCTGCCATTATCTCTGAGTGGAAAGAAAAATAACCTCTGTCCAGTTGTGCTCCTCTGTACAGTTATTTTTTCAAGATGTTCAGTACAACATCTTAACAAGATCAGACAAACACCCTTTCAACGGACTCAACAGCATACGTCGCCAATACCACTCAAGAAAATAAACCTAATAAATCTCCTTCCTAATAAGTAAAGAAATAATGTTATTAAGATAAAAATAAACTTCGAGTTCTAGACAAAGTTGGTTTGTCCTTTAGCTGCAAATAAAGATTACAATTAATTTGATTCTTCTTCATTATGATGGTAATACTTCAGGTTGCTTAGAGAAAAAGTGTCATGTCCTGGAAGTGCCAAATGTTTTACATTTTGTTAATTAATGAAGCCTCACAACACCTGTTGAGAGAGATACCCTCTCCTACATAGTAATGTTCAGACGCTTGCTCAGAATGATATATTGAGCCAGCAGTAAAGGCAAAAATACAGCCCAAGAGTCTTGATTAACTAGACATCCCTTAAGATAAATGAACCACATAAACTCACTCTTAGTTACCTGTGGTTTGTTTGATTATGCAGGAGTGATTTTCCAAAGAAAGGGAGACCTCTTCTTTGTTGACCCAAAAAAGTATGGCCTTGAAGGGCTTCAAATCCAGTGCCTGCTAACTGTGCAGGATGAATGTGATGGAACACCTTCAATGCCCACCACTTTAAGGGCTGAGAGCAAGCAGCCGGCAAGTGTGGGCCAACCCTGATGAGGTGGTCATTTTAGACTCAGGCTCTCTGGCCAGGAGCAGTAGTCTTCTGCTAGCACCCAGGAAGGCAACACCCACCTGAGCTGCTGCTCACAATACTTTGGAGGTAAGAGAGGAACTGTGGGAATGGCAGGAGGTTCCGACGGGCCTGGTGGGGTCTCGAGCCCCAGGAAGAAGGCTGAGCCTATTGAGAGCAAGGCCCAGTCTAGCAAGGGGGGCCAACAGCTTGTAGGCTGACTAAAGGGCTACACAAGCCTCTCATTAGGAGCAAGGCTTAGGGCTCAGGTGAGCCTAGTTGAGAGAACAGCTGCTCCATTAAAATCTTCAGGTCTCTAAGCAAGCTCAAGGGGAGATGGTAGGTCCCCTGTTGTCCACAGAGGGCTGCTGCTAGACTAAGTCTCTGATCCCTTGACTGGTCAATGTAAGGGGGCCAGGGCCAAAAGGCCAAAAGCCAATTGTGGCCACCATGAGAGGGGTAGGCCAGGGCTGTGGAGAGTCATCTGACTGGCCTGGAGATGAGGCCAGGACCTCAAACAGGCCAAAGGTCTTCTCAAGGAGGAAGATATCACAGCCAAAAGAGGGTAGGTTTTAGTCAGCATGCATGCTTCTATGAAGATGGCAGCCAGCAGAAGGAGGCTGCCATAGAAGGCCTAGGAGGAAGAGCAGCCCAGGAACAATATATAGCACAATAGGGACAAGACCAGGGCAGGTACACCTGCTTGGTCCTGGGTAAGACGGAAAACTGTACCCTGCTGGGGAAGGGTGGTCTGGTGGGGCTGTCCATGGCGGGACGGTCCCCCAGAAATGCAAGGCCAGTTACCTCCCTGGTAAAAGGTGCATAGGGGTCCCCGATAACTTTGGCCCCCACTACCCAGCTGGCGTTGGGGCCAGGCACACTTAGAAGGAGGAACCTGAGCCCGTGGAGGTGTAAGACCCTGAGGACACAGTATAGGGGCAGAGTATGGGCCCCAACAAGGGGGCAGAGTAGTTACCCCAGTTAAGGGGTGGAGTGCATGGGGCTAGAAGCCTAGAGAATGGCAGAGTGCCCACAGGGTGAGTGCGTGGAGCTCCCAGGCATGTGTTCAGGCCCCGGGAAGGGGTCAGATAAGCCCAGGTAAGTCTTCGGATGCCTGAGGCTGTAAGTGGGCTCAAGGTTGAGTGGCCAAGTAATTGGCCATAATTAGCCAGTGAGTGAGAGTGATGAGTTACCCAGAGAAGGGCTCATGTCAGAGCTCTGCCCTGGGCAAAGTGAATTGGCTAGCCACTGTTCAGATGAGGGTCACAAGAGGGCCCGAGAGGTTGCGCGCCAGACAGCCAAGGAAAGCCTGATGACCTATGGGAGCAGCTCAAGGGAGCAGGGCAGGTAGAGTGTGGCCCAGCGTGGGGCAGCATGTAAGAGACCCAGTGAGAGTGGGCAGAGTACGAGAGGCTCCATGAGAGCGGGTGGTGTGTATGGGGCCTGTTGAGGCAGAGAGAAAAAATGAATGTATGAGGCCAAGCAAGGAGTTGAGTTTGGCCCAGACTTGAGCCGGGGCATAGAGCAACTCAAGGACGCCACCTCCAAGGCATGGGACATGATAAGGGGAGGTCAGAGTTGTGTGTACACCCCTAGACATCAGGGGCTTAGATGGGCAGCCTCCCACTTATTGTAATGCCATTTTTCATTACATCAAAGGCATGGCAGACAAGACTGAACAGACTGTCCTAGACAGGCAGGCAGGCAGGCAGGCCAGTACTGTGACCAGGCCCCGGGAGTTACCCCGTCACAATGAAAAAGGAAGATGGCATGAAGTGGAGGAGGGAGGGTTTGGAATGGCAAAGTCAGCAGGACCAGACCGTGGGGAAAACTTTTTGTAAATGTTCACCCTGAGAAAACTGACTTTGAGAATGTGCCTCAGTAATTTGTGGCAGTGGGGCCAATGTGTTAATTATGGATCATGCAACGTTTTTTAAAACTGTTTCAAATGCATTACCTATTCGTTTTCCATGCTTATCCCCTTGTATGCGTATTATGAATGCAAGCCAGAAGAGTTGGCTGAAAATGGAAATTTCATTAAAAAATTTAAATTTATCTTGGAAAGTAACTGAAGTTTTGGGGGTGGTTTGTGTGATAAATTTCAATACAATATTGTCTGCTGACTCAAAGACTGGAGACTTTAGCATAAACCTACCTTAATCACATCCTGGTTGAGAGAGGAAAGAAGGAAAACAATGCACAGACTAAATACAAGCTTAAGTGGTAAAATCTGTAAACATCCACTACTAAGTCCGTTTCAACTCATGTTTATGCTCCTCCTTCATTTTGTGCTATGTATTTTAACAATTAATGTTCTAAGATAGATTCTGTCAAAGCAAATTCATTAGTGTGATCTGCAACCTACCTACTGTTCCAGTATGCCACATTATAGGATGTGGAAGATGTGGGAAAAGTTATTCAAAGGAACAAATGTAGCCTGCTGATCTCATTCAGCTTGCCACCTAAATGACCTGAACCCAGGTCTTCAGAAGTAAAATAAAAGCTCTGAGAACAACTTACCCACACATCTCCTTTGAGTTTATATTTCCTGCTGCACAAGTAATAGTAACACACATCTCGCTCCCTTCCTCTCAATTCCTAGTTTAACTACTCCCTACCATAAATTACTAAATCCACATCTGTTGAAACTTTCCCAGCTGAAAAAGGAAAATCAATATTCATTTGACATTCACAACTGGTACCAACACTAGATGGAAATGTAATGATTTTTGCTGTTGTCAGCACATCTCTAAAACAGAACTGACAAACAAAAATTCAAGGAACAGCCAAAAAAGCTTGTTTCCATTACTTCTTTACAAGCTGAAGAGAAAGTGGGTGTGTGGGTATTTTCAGAAATAATTGTTGATGGAAGGCATTGGTAGTAAAACTCCTGATGCAAATTGAATTTAACAAATTGGATTTGTAAAGCCAGTGTTTTAATTTAACAAACACAATGAGACATTTCAACGTTTGTCTTCTTGGTTGAGGGGAGGAGGGTGCTGCAGAAACATGACTTGCCAGGTAAAGACCTAGGTCAGTAGAAATCAGTAGAAACCTGTTTCTTATGGTGACAGCACAGAACTGGGATTCATGAGGTCCAGCTTCAATTCCCAGCTTTGGCCAAGACTTTCTGTGGTCCTCAGGATGTACATCAACTCATTGTCCATATATGTCCTTAGGAAAATTTCTCAGAAGTATGTGTGTGACAAAGTCTTGTTTTTAAATGAGTCTAAATCTTGTTTTCCAAAGAACCTACTTAATTTAGGGAATGGGACTTTATTGCCTACATGACTTGAACACTTTTAGCTATCGTCTCGGGCTGCATTTCAGCAGTTTTGAAAATGTTACCTCTCATGTAAAATCAAGGGAATACGTCTCTACCTCACTTTATCATTGTGGAACATAATAGCTGACATTTGTGACACATTTTTAAAAGCTTGGGGAAAAGGTATTAGAAAACACTTGGTAGAGAAGGACTTGAGTTGTAATGTTAGGGTGAGCCTGTGAACTTCCTCACAATTCAGGGGTCTTTAGATCTCAGATTTCAGTTCAGCCCATTATGAAAATTAGGGTCAGCTGCAATAAGTCATTTATGTATCTGTAAGGCTGCATTAACAAAAGCAAAGACAAGTCTTCTATAGTGAAAAAAAGAGATCTTAAAAAAAAGCAAACTCCTCCCCAATCAATATTTGTAATACAGCTTCTTGGAGCTTCAGATGTTTTAAGGTTCCCAGCTGTTCTAATGAAGTTTACATTCAAACCTATCTGCAGTGTTAAGAATATATTTTGAAAAAGGATCTTGTAACAAAATTAAAACATGAGGGCGCTTCAGACAAACTTTAGGTGACATTATTAGTATCCCATGCTACTGGGCTACTTGACAGGTGACTTTCCTTACTATGAACAGATAGTCAGATATAGGTTCCACTAGTGAGATGATTCATGTCTTGCTCATTTCTCCACTGCTCTCCTCCTACAGAATAAGAGGAGGTACTGTATCTTCTACACAGATCTGTGGCAGTGGCTCTCATGCACCTTTTTTTGCATATGGTTAGGCAAATAATAAAGATTAGTACAGTTTAAAATATGTTGCACAGTGAAGTTGATAGCATTTCAGTAAATCTGGTTAATTCTATTTATTCTGTGAACTCTAAGAACTTTAAGAGTAATCTTCCGATTACTGCAGTCTTATGTTAAAAAATTGGTTGCACTTTGACATGTTTTGAAGATGAATTTGTTTCAGTCTTTTGAAAACAAGCTGAGCATATTGTTGAACAGGAAAGGAAGTGTTTTACCAAGCTAAAAGAGCTCTGGATTGATTAAAGCAATGAAGGTTCTTTATGTAACTTTCTTGGCAATACATTGGTCTCATTTCAATTGTTTAAAATACTGCACAGTGTAGTATAATGGCTAGGTGCAGGCGCTGCACATAAACCAGTATAAGTGATTGAAATCTGGTGTAAATCTGTAACAGAAGGAAGTTCAGCATGCATAGCCCGGCCTCGAACGGCACAACTCATTCTAAGATGGACTTGAATGGATATAGTATCGGACTTCACTGATTTAAGTTAAATCAGTCAAGCCAGCTAAATCACTTTAGCTCTCTGCCCTCCAGCATCCCAGGCCCCTCTTGCGGGGCGATGTGTTAGCTTTGGCTCTGCTTTTCTGCTCTGAGTCAGCGCTGGGCCAGCCTCACCCCTGGGCTGGCACAGACAGGTGCCAGAAAAGCCTCTGTCATCTGCCTGCATGAACAGGCAAGGCGAGAGGAGGGGGAGGGATGGTGAGTGGAGCCCCTCTGCCATGTGGACCCTCCTCCCAGCTTGCTTGGTGGGGGAAGGGGAAGCAGGCTCAGCAGGGGGCTGCGTTGCCCCACTCCCCACCGCCCCAGCCTCTGACAACTGTGGCTTTGATCTGCCCAGCTTTTCACCACACTGGGAACTGGAGGCAGGGGGTGGCAGAATGCATCCCCCCACCATGTGGACCCAGCCTGGCCCCCCTCCAGACCCAAACCAGCAAGTCAGGGGGGTCCGCACAACAGGGGGACTCAATTCCCCCATCCCTCCCACCCCCAGTTCGCGATGTGGTGAAAAGCCTCATTGCCCCGAGCTGCAGCTCCTGGCTGCAGCCATCAGGAGGCTGGGCTGCGGAGGGAGGGGGGTGGTAACAGAGCCCCCCACTACACAGACCTCCCCTAGCCTAGCCCCCAAGACCAGAGCTGGCATAGCTGGGGGGGTCATGCAACAAGGGGGGCTCTGTGCCGCCCCCCCAGGCATCACTGACAGCTGAGACCTGGCAGGAGGTGGGGATGGGGCTGCACTAGCCAATCAGGGCCAGCCGGCTGCTTGGCTGGGGTCCGAGTTCTCCGACAGCCTGCTGCGAGCACCCCCAGCCGGCTGGCCGCATCCAGCGCAGGCTGCCTCTGTGCCTCCCCCGCCCCGGATGAATGTGAGTTCTGTTTGCTCCCAAACTAATCTAGGGCCTTTGGAAAAAGCCACAGAAGTTACTGCAAGCCCATCTCAAGCTTTTTGAATCTTTGCATCTAGCCAGTGAACACAAAGGGCCAAATACTGCTTACACTTACACTTCATGCCGTGTCTCTGTAGTGAATAGGATTTCCATGTGGAATGGACAGCAGAATACAATTCACGATGTGAAATATTTCCCGTGCGTATCATATGTAAATAGATTACAGGCGTCTTCTTGGGGGTAAAAATAGGAGCTTGGTACTTGCATTTTCTTTTTATCACAAAAACACACGGTGGAGATGCATATATTATTTAACAACATGCCTGTTAATATGTGAACAGTGAGTGTTTTGGAAAGCCATCCTCAAACTAATATTTTAATATTTATTAATGGAATACATTGACACTGGGGTACATTTATCCAGTAAATTGCCCTGTACTGACATCGGGAATCATCTAATATAATGACAAAGAGCTCTTCCAAAGGCTAAAGTGATTCAGCTGACAAACTGGCAATTACTCCCACAGACTCTTCAAGCCTGTCTTTAAATAAAACATTTGTTAAAACATTCTGCTATGTGCCTTGTGTCACCTGCAGCGAGATTAATGCTACATTATATTCCGTCAGTTCCTTTCAATTAAAGATATTTCAAAGCATGTTGATGTAACTGGAATGCACACATTTCAGATTCTGGAACCATGAGATCTCATTTCTGTGCTGGCTAATGAACATTATCTGGAAAAAAAAAAATAGGCATGTTATTAAGCAGTGTAATAACTCCAATTTTTTTATTCATTCATAAGAAACACAAATGCCATTGATTATTTCATGATAACCAGAGCTCATTACTCCTGGTATTTTCATAGAATCACATAGGCCAAACTATGATGCCCTGACTATGGTGGGCCTGACCTGTATTGCCTTGAGCCACATGTAAATATACGTGTACACTTTGATCTGGTTAGCACAGCAAAATGGGTGTACATGATACACACCCTACAGGGTCACTGTGAATCAGACCTACTGATCAGGAGTACTCTTCAAGAATTTGTATTGACTTCAAGGTGATTACTTATGGGTTTAAGGTATGAACGAGGGTATCACAATCTGCCACTGCCCATACCATATAGGAGGGTAATCCAGATAGTTGAACATCCTTCACTGGGAAGTTTGTTAGCGATTCCTTTGCTGTAGATACTATGTGTTAGACACCACAGGAGTGAGATCACCTGGTTTCAAAGGCTGGTACAACGCATGCCTTCAAATTCCATCAGCATGCTCTGCAATATGTTCATTTCAAAGTACTCAGCAGAATAGATATGGGTAAGAAGCAGGGATCCGGGTTTTCTGTTTGCCATGGAAAAATCAAAAAAAGGTGAATTTCCCCTTTTACCCAAGAAAAATGCGGATTTCTCATTTTAACAGAGACCCATGAGGATTTTGCACTTTTGCAAAGAGCTCTCTGCAGGGGGGAGGGGGAGGGGGAGGGGAAGGAGAGCAGTCAGGCAGGGGTGCCATGTGCATGTACATGCTCACGGCCGCCAGGCAGCCTGGACAGCAGCTCCCGCAGGTAAGTCAGAGGAGTGGGGGCGGGGGGAGGATTGAGGCTCCCATAGGGACGGAGGGAGGGAGTTGGGCAGGGCTGGGGCTGCTGCCCAGCCAGGCAGTGCCTGGGGCTTGAGGCGCAGGGCTGCAGTGCACAGCCACAGGGCCCCAGTGGGGAGTGGGATGGGCCGTGGGTGGCTCATCCGGGGGGGGTGAAGGGGTAGAGCTAGTTCTCCACCAATGTGAGCACTTGTAGAGAGGGGGGGAACTTGTGCCCCCTAACGTGTGTGCGCGGGGCAGGGGTGCAGGCAAGTGCAAGCTGCCTGCTGCAGGCTTCGGCTCCTCGCCCTGTTGCCCTTCCCCGGGCCTCCATGGCCCAGCGAGTGAGACTTTGTGTGCAGGGCAGAGCAAGGCTGGGAGGGGAAGCTTCTTGCCACTGTGAGCTCTGCATTTTATTATAGTGACTGAGGCACTGGTAGGCTTCCAACTTGCTTTAAAATTGTATATATATCAATAAAAGATTGTGTGGCTACATCCTCTGCACTGGTTTGAAAATCTCAAGCTAAATGCCCTATTCACATGAGTAGTCCCATTAAAGACAATGGGCCAAATGCATCCCTGACTTTGTAAGCACTTATGCTGGGAAAGATGTGGTTTAATGGGACAATAAGTGTAATGGATGAAATTCAGACAGCAATAAAGTCAGTGGTGATTTGCTCATTGATTCAAACTAGAGCCAAGATGCAATCAAAAGTGAGCAAGATGGTTTTTTTGCTAGGCAAAGTGTACCTTGAGGCATGACTTGACACCATTTTTTATTTAAAAATCACCTTCCTTTAAAAAGTATGTGCAAAACTGTTCATATCAGAACAGTGGGTCTGAGTCTCAGCATTTAGCATTTGTATAAAAAATGAGGGCAAAATGCAATCACTAGTCTACCCGCAGAATGGTCTACCTGCTTTATGCTGGTGGATCAGTACCAAAGGGAACTTGAGCAGAGAATCGAGACTGCCTGTTTTCTTTACCTGTGCTGATGCTGTAGTGAGGAGGGTTGTGACCAGGAGGGCAAGAATAATGTCAAAAGAGTCTTAAGACTTTCCTTCTCCTTTTTTTAATTTCTTCCCTGACAAAAATGTAAGGAAGGGAAAATAAAGGCTGCAATTGTTGCTATGCTACTGTAACTTTTGCATTAAAGAGAAATGGCCCAGTTTCTGTGCTGCCCAGCAGCTTCCCTTTCCTGGAGAGTTGGTGTATCCAAGAGCTGAGACACAAACAGCGAGTTTGAAATGAAACAAAACAAAACACAACAAAAACAACCCCAAAACAACGCCCCCCCCAAAGTTGCTGAGATAAGCAGAAGTTAAATAATTCATGGAGGACTGCATTAGAGGAAAGGGAACATCTCGAGTTCAGAAAACAGGTATTTCAATTTAAGAGATACAATATGTGTTTAGAAGAGAGTGTTTTCTGCTGCGTTTCAATAGTTTAGGACAAACATCTTAGTGCCTGATAACACTCGAACATGACCTGAGTACAGTTAGAGAAAAAAACTTTGAAATGCTTTGAAATCTTTCTGTGCTCCCTAGGAAGCTGCAGGAGGAGATTACAAAGCATCAAATAACTCTACTTTCATATTGATTATCAATCTATAAGCCTATTGGTCCCCTACATTTGGCAAACCGTGCCCCAGACGGTTTTTAGGCATCCTCAAAGCTGATTACTTAATGTATTTGTAATTCTATGCTCAATTATCATGAAGCAATGTGGTGCCAAAGTAATATATTAAACACTCTAATGGTGAGCTGAATAATTTATACAGTTGAATCTCTGTGGGAGAAGAAACCTCGGATGGCCTTGAGATACTGTGAGCAGTGGCTCAACAGAAGGGTATTCTGGGTAACAGAATGGCTAAGCCCCCAAGAACTCTACAAGTTATTTATACAAAGTTCATTGTAAATTAAGTAAGTAATTACTTCAGGACAGCAAGACTATTCTTACACTTATCTGAAACAGAAAAGGTTTGATTCCCAAGGACAAATAGAAACTCATAAGCAAATTTTAATTAACATGTGACCTGAGGAGGAAAAGCAAACTCAGTGAGGTCACAAGCAGGTCTATCGTGGCACATTCAGTTCAGGTTCAAAGTGTCATTCATGGGATTGCTGTTCCTCCCCTCGTACTTGGATTGCGTTTTTACTGCTATCTTTAATCTTCACATTTATTCTAATCATTTTGGGCGCTGTGTAGGTGACAAACAAAATTAATTCCGGCCAGATTATCCAGAAATGTCAGCTTCTAAAATACAACTGGGATGTATGACATTATAAGTGTTTCTTTTGAGTCTTTCTAAATGCCACCTATCAGCTGCCTTCTGTAGCTTTGTCCTTGAGATAAGGTTGCATGTCTCTGACCTCTGGCATGGGCAAGAGTCATTCCATTCATTTCTTTCCAATTGGAGTACATCGTAGGACCCAAACACTCAAAGGGTGAATGTACATGTTAAACACAGACCGACCTCAATCTGTGCAACGGTAAGCAGTGTGAAAGTGAGAACGTGGTCTGAGTTGCCATGGTTTAAGGGTCAATATAAGTCTGACTTGCCTTTGGACGGCTGGCAATAAGGGGTGTGGGTAAAAGGCAGGACACCTGGACTCTATCCTTACTCTGGGTGGGGGGAAGGGGGCTGGGAGCAGTGCATCTTGGGATGCTGGAGGCTTGCAGGTTGCTCATTTAGCTCCATGAAGCAGTCTGAAGTTATTTAACACAAGCTGGGTAACACGGGCCAGAGTTAAACCTCACCTGAAATGGCATCACTTTGTGATGCTCAGAGGGCACTTAGCATGAGTTAAAATGCTTTAACGTGTTGACATCAATATGTTAAATGCACTTAGAGTATGGTATAAGTGTAATGTGTAACTTCACCCAACAACTCTTTCCATTGTAACTACCAAAAGAGGGATCTTCAATCTGGAACTCATTCCCTCCTGCATATATACCAGATCCTAAATGTACTAACCTTTAGAGCAAACCCCAAGGTCTACCTGTTTTCTAAGACTTTGGCTTTGGCTTGGGTAGGTTGATAGTTCACGTTGCACTCCGGGCTCATAATGTGTCACCTAGAACACTACCAGTTACTCAATAGAAAAGGATGGTTACAACATACAAAAATCCAAAATGCAATTTTAAGAATATATCTCCCCCAGTGGTATTTGTGTAGGAACTCGCTCTGCAGGATACGTGGAATTATAAGACTGGAAATAACCTGCCTAACTATGAAGCTGTTCAATATTCATGTAAGTTCATTGCTCTGATTAAGACAGATTCTGGGGCCCTTGCACACTGAAGCCGAACTAACATCATTTACTAAGCAATCAACTCGGAAGGTTTGTTAGAACAATTTCTGATAGAGGGGCACATAGATGTCTTCAGCTTTTTCAATCCAGACTAGAAACTGGGAAACTCGCATTAGCTGAGGTTCTGGTCTGAAGTCAGTAGTACATGAAACTCACTGCAGTTTACTTTTTTAGTTTTATTCAGTTTTGTCATCTAGATGAAAGGTATTGGTAATCTTTCTTCGTTTCCCAGTGGCTGTATATCCTTTGAATATCATTGGCACCATCTCGTCAGTGAGGACAAGAGTTTGGAAAGTGGACCCTCTCCTGTTCATGTTTAGGCATCATATAGGTGAGGGTTATGAGGATGTTTCTATCTCAGATACCTAAATCTGATTCCTTCCTTACTTTAAAAAAAGAAACTAGCATAAAATGCAAACAGTAGCCTTCTGTTGTAGTTGCTTTTGATTAGTTTTTATCGAAGAGAGAATCTCTCATTCTCAATCTCTTATCTAAATGCACCTTTGATTTTTTTTCCCCTCTGAAATGGATAGTAATTTCTAAACAGAAAGCAAATGTTTTCCACCAAAAAGCCTTGGTTCCAGGGAGTGAATAAGAAAGAGAATAATATATGAAGGAATGACAGCACAAACCACTTGAAGCTTTTGGAGCGTTTCCTATGAAGGTGAAACATTCACAGCCACCAAAGAGCCCCAATATGAAAGAGAGTACTCATGAAAAAAAAGTCTGTCCTGTTCAGTTGCTTTCAGTGAAACTTATGATTTTAGGCAGCCAGCATTGGAGCCCCAAAGGGCTATTCTTACTGCAGGACTTTTGGATATGCCAAAGCAATGGAAATGTTTGATGAAAGATTTGAACCTGGAAAGAGCAAAAGGACACAAGTAAATAAAACAAAGAGATGTGCAACAATAGTCCTGGAAAAGCACTAATGGCACATGGGGCAGTTTTTTCAGGCCGATATAACCTACAACATGTTTTAAAAGAGATTCAAGGCCATGTACACTGCACTTCAAGGGGAGGGAACATTCAGGTTGCACATAATGTACTGTGACAATTTGATAGATGATTTACTCAGATTTGTGTAGGTAGCTTTTGTTATGACACAGTGTAGGAAACTGTAGGGTAAGGGTGATAGAGGAATATTCTAAACATTATGAATGCAGGATAACAGCACTATGTACTGATTGCTACCAATTGCTACCAATCTAACGATCATGCATGGCACACTGCTAAAATATCCTTGTTGCTTGTTTCTGCATGATAACCTCTCCACTCTTACTAGCACCAAAATCTACCATTCCATCAGTTCTATCGAGGCCTTGAAATTTCCAAATGAAGGCACAACAGAGAAATGACTGATCACAATATCAGCTAAAGATTTAAAATGCTCCTTGTGTTCTGCTGCTCATGAAACAGCCATGCAACTTCCCGTAAAAGCAGAAGGTGTGGAGAATTTAGGATCTGCTATCAGGGCTGTGTGAACATCTGCACAACAGCATGCTCTGTTTAATATTGCTTATCACTGATTTTTGCATGATAACTGAAGTGTGAAGAGTATCCAAGGGAAAACCAACTAGATCTATAGTTGCATGATTAAGCCTATTGAAACACATTGCCGAGGCCCTGGCAGCCAAACAGTTTTACTGAATATCAGGTGAAATAAGAAGTTCCAGCTCACTAGGCCTCCACTGGCCGTATACTACTGTAACAGTAAATAGCTATGTCTGAGTGTAAAGGTGCATTCAAAACAGGGAGAGGTGTTGTAGTGAACTTACCTCGCACTGGAAACGGACAGTCTTTGTTGCTTTCCACATCTTACTCAACTGTCAGGCAGTGATAATGAAATGAGGCCTGCTGAAATCACTCTCTGCAAGAAAAGATCATACAGTACTTGTGGAAAAATATCTACAAAGTCATCCTCATGGAGTACATGGTAAAAAACAGCCTTCAAGTTCTTCTGTCAGCAGAACAAGCGAGAGGGAGAAGGATGAGAGCGTTGCATGACCCACTTTGTTTACATCCCAACACGTTTTGGAAGGCCCCCTCTCCGAATTTCCTCCCACGCTGACAGAATAGACTGCTTTGTTTTTGAAGTCGGCCCCCCAAGATAAATCCTCTTCAGAGGATACAAAATAGAGACAGGCTTCCTGACTTTGTGGGTCCTCCAGGCTTCATCTCAGGCCTATGGTACTGTCACAGGATCATGTAGGTGTCCTGTGTCTAGAAAAGGGTTAAGGACAGCTGCCAATCACCAGGGCAGCTCAGCTGCTGGTTGCTGGGGCAACCGTGTTGGTCAGGTGGCCAGAAGGGAGCAGGGCCAGGCCTTTATAAACAGCCCAGGCCGGAGCCTAGCTAGCAGTTCCCTTCTGGCAACCGTAGGAGCAGGAGCTCTGCAGGGGAGTCAAGCTGAGGCGAGCAGCTTGATAGAGCGAGCAGCTGCATCACGGCGCAGGTGGAGAGAACCCTGACTAGGAGGCTTTACTGGAAAGCCAGGTGGGACCTGGACCTTATGTTATAGCCAGAAGGTTTATTGTTGTGTTGCAGCCGGTTGGCTCATGGCTTTTGTGTTCCCTGTTTGATATTGCTAGCACTGGAGGACCGGGTGACGCTGTAGGGGTGCGAGGAGGCCTCACGGGAGCTCCCCAGTTGCTTGGGAGTTCCCAGTGCCCTGTGTGGGCAAACAAGTAGTGCCAGGGACGGCACGGTTGTATGGCGCTGGGTGGCGCAGTGTTGGTGATTACGGAAAGACCGGCAAAAGCAGAGAGAAGCCGCAGGAGCGAGTGGATACTCAAGAGGAGCCCTGGGGGGGGGCACGTTTAAGGTAGCAACCCCAGGAGGGGCGTGGATTATTGACAGGCACCCCAAGAGGGGTGCAGCCTAGAAGGCGTTCCAGAGGGTTTCCACTGTAACAGGAACCTTGAGGAACCAAAGGGGCCAGGTAAGGCTTCGGCCGCCTGAGCCTTGCTGGACACATATTATTGACAGGAACCCAGAAGGGCCAGAGAGGCCAGGTAAGGCTTAGGTCGCCTGAGCCTAATTGGATGCTTATTATTGACAAGAACCCAGCAGGGGCCAGGAAAGGCTTGGGTCGCTGACCCCAGTGGGCAAAAGCACCACCAGTAAGCCCGATAGGGCTAATGAGTAGAGGGGCACCGGTTGTGAGACAAGCCCAGGGGGTGCCAGAGAAGGGGCGCCAGTTGCGAGACAAGCCCAGGGGGCGCCAGGTAGGGCGCAGAAAGTTAAGGACCGGATAATGTCCAGGAAGAGCTGCGAGGCTTGGGGTGTGCTAAAGGGGAGGTAGGAGGCACGTATTGCCCATAAGGCTGGGGTGCACCGAGTCACCTCAAACGGAACGGGGGGATAGTTCAGCATAACACCGTGTATTAGGAGGTAAAAGGCAGCCTTCCATAGAACCTTATATATACCAGCAAGACGTGGCAGGCGAGATAAGAGGGTGCTGGATCGCCTAATTGACATGGTAGGGGGTGCTAGAGGGATCACGGCCACCCCTAGGCCCCACTCCATGACAGGTACCAGCCCATTCCCGCCGGAGAAAATTGCCTTTGTTGAAAGCAGTCCCTATTGTAGATGTAGGATGTGAAAATCAGCCCAAAATGCTTTGAGTTTAATAAGCAGACAGTTGTCAAAAATAACCATGTAAAGGGGATAATTCGAAAGACTCATTTTACATTCACAATGCACAAAACAAAAGCTTTGATGCAGTCACCTTTGTTGACAGTAAGTTCTATAGGAAGTCATATATAAAGGCAAAATAACGTATTCATTAGAGAAATGAACATTTTACCTATTCGTTTAATAGTGAAAAGTAAATAAGTTGGCCTAAACATCTCATTTTAAACAAAAAGTTCAAATAGGCCTAGTTTGTGCTAACATTTTTCCTGTTTGTAACATAACTGAAATGTACAGAAGGATCTGAGACGGGAGAGCTGCTGGTACAGTCTCTGTGCTGGACTTCATCTCCAACTCGAAACTTTTTTTTTTAAATATCAGGCAAAGAAGAAAAGTGGCAAAGGGGCATCATTCTGGTTTACTTCACTTTGTTTACTCCTGTAGTCCTGAAAATGAATGGTTAATGTGAGTAAACCCATGAACACAACATAAGGCCTTCGAGGATAATTTTTGTTTCCTAAGCCTGAAATTGCACTATTGTTAAATTACTGGAGTGAAAAGACTGGATTACTATCATACCCTCACATCTACTGCAGTCAGTTCACTGGCATATCTGAATGTCTTGCTGCAAATTAAACATCATTTTAGGACTGACAGATAATGTCTACTAAGGATACCTCTCTGTTGTGTGACTGCTTGTGCACCTAACTATGAAAAGAGAACAGGGTTTCATGAGCTTCCAAGGAAATTTGTTAAATAAATGTGGCTTCACTACAAGTGGATGGTTTTGATCAGGCTTGCATTCTTTCCTCTGTTTATTCTAAAATCAATGTGCCCATGATTAATTCTAGACTTAATCACATTTTTTTGCCCCTTTTTTTAAATGTGCTTCTCTGATAACAAGGCACAAATGACATGCTGGAGTCAAGTGCAAGTCAAATAATTGGGCAATTGCTAAGGGAAAAATATCAGTAAGTAGTTTGAAATTCTGTGCCATTAGCAGCATTTGGTTTTTGCCTGGACCATAAGGGACAATAATTAGTTGTTTATGAACATATCCGGGGACTGAGCAAGGTTTTTGAGACTACAGGATAAAAGATTGCTGACTTCAATCATTCCTCCACCAGATTATCAATGACAGCAATGCGTTTTCAAAATAGAACTTGAAAAATATGTGTGTAATTTCCTGGATGATTATCCACATGGTTACTAAAGATATGGTCTTGATTATCCTTCTATATATGCGTGCGTATATACAGGTGAGATCACACATATATATGAGACTATACATGTATTCATTGAATGTCAGTATAATTTGCAATATTTAGAATATGATGTTTGCAGATGATGTGGTCCTCTGCACTGAGAGTCTAGAGCAGTGGCTCCCAACCTTCTTTTGCTGTCACCCTAAATCCGGATTGTGACCCCTGCCCCTGCCACCAACTCGCTCATGCCCAGCAGCGCCAGCAGAGCTGGGGCCTGGCCGGGATCATGGGGGTGGGTAGCAGCAGCAAGAGCCTCACAGACCGTGCGCTGGGAGACCCCCACGGGCGGGAGGGCCAAACCACCTGCAACCTTGATTTGGGTCGTAACCCAAGGTTGGGAGCCACTGGTCTAGAGGAAGTGCAGACTGGATTGGACCAATGGAAAGAAATGCTAGAGGGAAGAGGAATGAAGATTCGTCGATCTAAGATGAAATATATGCACTGTGATTTTTCTCTCTGGTACCTGATGTTGGAAATGTGATAATCAATGACAAACATGTTTGAAAAGTTGACAAGTTCAAGTATCTGGGGTCAACTGGTCAGTGGAATGCAGAGTTAGACGAAGAGCTGAATCATTGAATAACAGCAGGTGGATGAACAGAAAATTGGTGACAGGAATATTATATGACAGGAGGGTACCAGTGAAGCCGAAGGGGAAAGTCTACAAGACACGTGGATCCAGCACTATTGTATGGAGTGGAGATGTGGCCCTTGAAGAAAACTCAAAAAAGGAGACTGAACTTGGCTGAAATGAGACTGCTCCGATGGATGTGTGGAGTGATGAAGATAAAGTGAGGAATGCTTACATCAGAGGATCAGTGAAGGTAGTGGAGGCATCTAAGTACAAGAGAAAAGACTGGCATGGTGTAGGCATGTTCAAAGGAGTCTGGACGAGTACACAGGAAAAGAAGTTACCACAATGGCACTACCAGAGAGAAGGGGAAGAGGAAGACCAAAGATGAGATGGGGGCGATATAGTGGAGAGGAACAGGAAAAAGGAGTTGGAAGAAGAAGAGGTATATGACCAAAACTGGTGGAGAGTCAGGATCTGCCACAGTGACCCCATTTAGATGGGACAAGTGAAGGAAGAAGAAGTCAGTACAATTTGCAACATTTAAAAGCACCTGAAGAAACATTATAACAGACCACTCTAGGTAATGCCTCCAATTGTAAGCTTTATAAAAATCTCATGTTGTTTAAACCTTCTGGATAACTGTAATAAAATAATGCATTTGTTCACATTAATTAAACATATTATTTAAATGGCACATTATGAATGCTGTTGTATCTTGACTGCTTGTAATTTCCATACTATAAAAAGCCTGAAAAATAAGATGTGTTGTAGGGGGGAGAGCATTAGAAAATACTTTGAAGGTTTTAAATAAAACATTCCTGTGCATTTATTTTTTAAGAAGTATTTATGGTAGGATTACAATGGGCTTAAGGAAAAGGGGAATGTCAGTCAAAAACAACAGACAGTAGTTTCAGTGACCCAGTCAGAACTAACAAATAGGGAGGTTAATCAATTCATTATTTTAATGCACCTCTCTAAATGTCAACACATGGTAATTAATTTCAGATTTTACTACAGAAACGCATCAGATATCATCTTTGGGGTGTTTTTCCTCCTAACATTAATTAGTTCTTTAAAATATGATTTTTATTAGAGTGCTGGAGAAAAGTAGAACAAAAGTGACATTTAAAAGGTCTGCCTCTACGTTCTTTGATAATCTAGTGAATTAGGCAAAATTTCTTTTCATAATAGCGACATAACGACACAGGTTTTTTCAAAATTTCTTCCCCATATGGAGGTTGAGGACAAACTGTGACAAATTTATGGGCAGATTAAGTTTTTTCCCTCCTGTAAAATCTACATGCAACACTTAGCCTTTTCACCTCACTTTCTCTATAGAGCCTGCAACTGTGCCAAATAGTTCTTTGCCTTCAGTAATGCAAACAAAATAGTACGTGTGCTGAGAACAAGTTCATTTAATGGCTATTCATTGCCCTACTTACAAGGCATTCAGTCCAGTTCTTAGGGGCAGGAATGGACCACGATGTCTTAACTCCATAGAAGGTAAAGTGGTTTGACATTTTTAGCAAAGGTTGTGTTAAACAATGTGTGTGGTTGAAAATTTAACAGGAAAGCTGTTTCAGTTGAGGGTTGTGGCTTTAAAAAAAGTTTAGACATTTTTAAATGTATTTTAAAGTGTGCCATAGTGCCTACCTTTTCTAATTGGTTTGCTGCTTCACAAAGATAAGTAGGAAGAGATTTTGTTTAAAAAAAAAAAAAGAAAGAAACAAGGATATAAAGGATATATCTAACCCAAGCAGGAAAGATCTGTTGAGGTCCCTTCCGACCCTAACATTTATGAGTCTGTGATATGGGAAACCATAGTGCCTCCAATATTAAAAATGTTCTCGAATTTTTGTATTTTTTGTACTTTGTGAAAGTAGCATGTCATGTCTTTATTATTTACAAAGGAAAAATTAATTGGAAAAAGTAGGTTTTTCCTCACATTTTTCATATTAAAAAGTCATTATTTCCTGAGGATGAAATTTCAATTCAGGATTTTTTCTCTGGAAATTCCTGTCTTTTGGCTAACTCCAGTATGGAGAATTAAGGACTATTGGCTATGCATTGCAGGTACAGGTTGTGAGATATTTGTGTCAAAGTTGTTAGTAGGGTTCAGAAAGGAATCACATTATGTATGATTAATCGAAATTTCATCTACAGAGAGACTTTATAGCAAGTAATTTATAAGAGACTCAATATGGGCACAGAAAGAGAGAAGTAGGTGGTCTGTTCTGGTTAAGACTAAGGCATATTGACATGGCGTGATTGCTGTCTCTGTTACTATGCTATGAATAATAATGTGCCATTAGTGACACCACTACTAGAATGAGAGAAAAAATGGAAAGAATACTGTATCATAATTAAAACATTGAAAAAACACTTGAAGCTTAACGGTACACAAAACTCATAGAATATTTGTTGTATATGTTAGCAGATTGTTAAAGGATAGATAAACCATCATATTTAATATGCTAAAATGCATATGCTACCATTATACCATAATATTTATTATATATCCCTGTTGAAATACTGGCTTGATCCTGCAGCTTATACTATGTAAGCAGACCATTGCATTGACCTTCATTGTAACTGGTGAGCCTTTGCATGAGAGCAGTAGTTTCACTCCAGACAACAAGGCGTAGGAATGGGGCCCAAATATTTTTAAGTTTTACTTTTACTTGAATTGTAGTACTTGGGGCAACACCTCTCTTGCCATTATACAGATGTGCAACCAGAGGGGAATTTTTCCTCAACAGAATACATGGTCAGAGCACCTTCACCAGACTGCATCCCCCCTTAAGAAGTAGGTGTGGGGTCTGGCAGCCTTAACCAGCGGGGTTAGGAGGAAGACTGCAGTGTGAGTGGCATATGATAATGCATGTGTGCCAAGAGCTCAGGGCAGCATATGCTGCTCATCCTAAGGCATTCGCAGAGCAGCCTGAGCCTTCAGCTCTTGTGAGCTAGTCCAGCCAACTCAGGCCTGTTCTGGTCTCCTCCACCCCCACCTTAACCCTTGCTGCAGAAACAGAATTTTGTCATTAATATCTCATTCATTCTTTCACTAAATGCTAATGAAAATACGAGGGGGTGGACCTGTTTTGAATTTTTGCACATGATGCCTGTTGCCAGGAAAAGTACTTAAATAATACAGCATTCAGTGAGGAGCAATTACTGAAAATAAAGTATGTTGACAGATTTCAAAATGAAAATGTTCTAAAAGACTTGCAGGATTCTTGATTATAGATGAACAAAGTGGGCATGCCTGCGCAAACATGGGCTGGCATATTATGTCTTTACAGGAAGAGCAGGTTGCTGAGATGGCCCTAAAATTTGCTATGGCACCCTGGGGTGGCTTGTGATCCTTTCAAGGGTGCTGTAGGGTGCCCTAATGTTAGCACTGTTAGGTTTGCAAGCATGATTCACAAGATACACCCAGAGATTTCAAATAGAAATCCATGATTGTGCAATTTCTGAATTCTCTGCAATAGAAAGCCTGCTCTATTATTTTTCTATAGGCAAAAATAGGAGTAAAAACTAAGACCTGACATTTTCCAAGGGGTGCCTTTAGTCCATCCAGATGTGGGGCTGCAGGAACTGAGCGGGGCAAGACTGAAATTGGTGCTGGGTAAAACTAATTGTTGTGCAGTGGTAGAGAAAAGAGCTCTTGTAGCATGGACCAAAATTCCAGTAAATCTGGGGGAGTAGATAACGCCTGTATTGCACTATGTCAAAATTCTCTGAAAATCCCATGTTAGAAATTACAGTCTTACATTGTTCTGGAATTAAAACTAGAGTTGTGGAAATACAGCACTGTCAACATGTCAGTGTAGCCAGTAGGGCTGTGTGAAGCTTTGGTTGCTGATTCAATTTGGCGGAGATTTGGCCTGATTTGGCAGCTGAATCTCCAAATCCAAATCGAATCAGGAGACCCTTTAATCTCTCCAAATTAAAGCAGAACCCTCCAAATCAATTCAGAGAGATTTGATGATTCGAACATAGATGCAACTTTAAATATTTTTTCTGTATACTGGATGCTGAGATGCTGGGGTAGATGGAGTGTCCCATGGGAGTGCAGGGGTGTCCCCAGCACACTCGGTGGTGGACCTGGAAGTGGACCAGAAGCACTTCCGGTCCACTTCTGGGTCCACTGGGGAGTGCTTGTGGTGGGGGGGGGCCCTGTCCCTCCCTTCCTGGCTCGGTGACTGGTGCCTTCTGGGTCTGGGGGGGGCACATGAGGTCCCCCCATGGCTGATCACTGAGCCGGGGGGGGCATGGTCCTGTGGGATGCTCATCTACCCCAGCATCTCAGCGTTCACAAGCCGTGCCTGATACCTCGAGGTATATAGAAAAAACTTTTAAAGCTTTGAATATGGCTGAATTGCTGATTCTCCAAATTGGAATCATATCTTTAGATTTGGATTCAGCTGAATTGAATTGGGACAGTGATCCAAATCAACAAATTGAATCGTTTCCCCTGAATCGGGCCAAATCCAAATCCAAATCAAACACAGCCCACTGTGCACACCCCTAGTATCCAACACTTTTCTGTTGGCAATGAATACTGAAAACCTTTTCCATACAAGGCAATAATTCCATATGGTGTTATTTAGTTCAAATCTAACATGAAACAGATAATTCTTTAGGTTGTAAATTTCTACGACTTCTATTGGGTAGTTTAGGCCAAAACTATAGGTCCTTTTCTTTAACTATGAATTGTGGGGTGAGGAATACTCAAACACATTGAATCTAATTATTAATACAGTTAAAGAATAGGCTTGTGTGAAGCAGCTAGCATTCACTTCGGATTTGGATTCGGCCAATTCAGGGGACAATGATTTGATTCGGTGATTCAAGTCACTGTACCGAATCAACTTGCTTGAATCTGATTTTGGAGGTTTGGCTGCTGCCGAATCTCTGAATCTCCTGGTTCGATTCAGATTTGGAGATTCGGCTGCCAAATCTCCTCCAAATTGAATCACCACCCGAAGCTTTGCACAGACCTATTAATGAACCAAAGCACATCTTGAAATCCTGAAAAGTAAGGTGGAAGCAGCCTCAGAAGGCCATGTAGTCCAACTCCTCCTCAAGGCAGGATCACCCCTATACAAAATATCCTATGCAAGTGTTTGTCTTGCCTATTTTCAAAGCTATGTAGGTGTCTACTGCATTTAAAAGTTTCTTCTTTTATTTAATAAATCATTGGCAATACTTGGTCTTTTGAATACAGGCAGTTCTTTCCTGCCAGGCAGAACTAAGCAGCCAGTCACTATGTTTGCTCCAAGCCAGCTTTCTTCTAAAACCATATTGGACAATAGTTCTGCAATGCTACCAAAGACTTTCCTTTATGCTAGATGCTATGGCTCTGTGTTTTTAGGCTTGTTAATATTCAGAGTGTCTATTCTGTAGGAGATTTCAACATTTTGGAGGGGTAACCAACATGGGTTTATAGCAGGCAGGTCCTGCCTGACCAACCTAGTTTCTTTTTATGACAAGGCCACCAAATGTTTAAATGCAGGAGTCAAGGTGGATGTTATCTATCTGGACTTCAAGAAGGCCTTTGACATGGTATCCCATACCATCCTTATAAATAAACTGAGGAGATTTGCCTTGGATGATTATAGGGTAGACTGTAGCAAACTGTCTCAAGGGTCGCACTCAGAGTGGTGGTGGATGGGTCGGTGTCAACCTGGAAAGATGTGTGCAGTGGAGTCCCTCAGGGCTCAGTTCTGGGGCCAGTGCTGTTCAACATCTTCATCAGTGATCTGGACGAAGGGGTAGAAAGCACCCTGTCCAAATTCGTGCATGACACAAAAATATGGGGTGAAGCTAACACCCTGGAGAGGAGGAACCAAATCCAGGCTGACCTTAATAGGTTGGGGAAGTGGGCAGAGAGCAACAGGATGCAATTCAATAAGGACAAGTGCAAGGTGCTGTGTCTAGGGAGAAAGAATTGCCGTCATACCTATAGGCGGGGGGGTGACCGTCTTAGCACCACTAAGGCAGAAAGGGAGGTGATTCTCCTTTGCTATGTGGCAGTGGTCACACTGCAGCTGGAGTACTGTGTCCAGTTCTGGATGCCGCAGTTCAAGTGGGCTGCGGGCAACCTGGAGAGGGTCCAAAGAAGGGTCCCAGACGTCTGCTGGGAAGAGCAGTCAGCCAGGTCTGAACGCTCACGTAGGTTCTTAGAGTGCAGGACCTCCATCTAACCCAGGAGGTGCACAGCCCCACCAGGGGAGACGCCTTGTTG
>NW_017728924.1:2037792-2071103 GCF_001723895.1 Crocodylus porosus | reverse complement strand
AGGCTAGATGTGCACCTTGCTGGGGTCGTTTGACCCCAGTACTCTTTCCTGCCATGGCAGGGGGTCGGACTAGATGATCTGCTTAGGTCCCTTTCGACCCTAGAAACTATGAAACTATGAAGAGCCATTCATCTGATTGAAGGCCTGCAGGGAAGACCTTATGAGGAAAAGCTAAGGGACCTTAACCTCTTCAGCCTCTCCAAGAGAAGACAGAGGGGACCTTGTGGCAGTGTACTAATTCATAAGGGGAGAGCAAAATGAAGTAGGTGACAATCTGTTTACCAGGGCACCCCCTGGAATAACAAGGAACAGTGGACATAAGCTGCTGGAGAGTAGGTTTACACTGGACATTAGAAAAACATTCTTCATCGTCAGGGTTGCCAGGATCTGGAACGGGCTTCCAAGGGAGTTGGTGTTCGCCCCATCCTTGGGGGTCTTCAAGAGGAGACTTGTCAGGCACCTGGCTGGGATCACATGAACCCAGGTTTGGTGACCCTTTTCTTGCCTGCCAGGGGCAGGGGCTCAGACTAGATGGCCCACTGAGGTCCCTTTTGACCCTAGAATCTATGAATTTTGAAAGTGTTCATAATGGAATGAAAACTAGCACTTCCTAAATGTCCTTCTTGGACAGGAAATTCTAAAATATTTGTTTCTGAAAAAAATCAGTATTTCTTTTCGATTTAAACTGAAATAAAACAGAGCAGCTATCTGCTCCTGACTTCTAGGAGGCAACCCCTGCCTGCCTGCCCCCAGGCTGAGAGCAGGCTAGTGAGCCTAGAAAACTTCATGTGCCCACCCCCAGAAGCCCTTGAAACATAAACCTGGAAACCCTGAGGCTCTTCACTCTGGGACAGCAGCCTACATGATTGCACTGACCCAGAGCCATGGACACTGAAGGTCCAGGCTTGCTGACAGCCCATGAAGGAAGATGGCAGAAAATCAGGAAGGCAGAAATCTTTGTTCTAGTGGAAGTAAATCAAAACCAAAAATGTTTCCGTGGAGTATTGCAGTTTTGGAAGAACTAGCATTTTTCCGATGCAAACCCATTTTAGCAGAAAATTCCTAACTGCCGGTGTATCTACATTTTTCTTCTCATTGCTATGTCAATGTTTTATGATACAAAATTGTCTAAAACACTGAGCCGAACCCAGACATCTGTAGTTGTCTCTTTCTGTGCAAGTTTTATTTGAATTAAGGAGTAAGGGCTATGAGCTTTGGCCTTCAATGCGATTTAGTAAAACAAACATGATTGCTGTATTGGCTTCCCTGTCGCAGAGGTGATTGAGAGTGCCCGACTCGCTGCCTTCCATAATCTGACACCTTCCTCTTTGTCTGTTACTGGAACAAATTGAAAAAATATCCCTTAAAGATGCCTCTCTGGGATTCGGGAATAAGACTTCAACAATACTGAGATTTTTGTGACAGCATAATTAGAGCTTCCCCCAGATTGTAAAAATTCAATTTGTAGAAAACTGGCTAAACTGATTTAGGGCCAAATCCCAGAGTTCTCATTCATGCCTTACACTAAAATCCCATTGATTTCACTGGCATAGCTCAAGACCTCTCTTTATGACCTGGAAAGTATTCCTGTGCTTCTTTACTTACTGTTCCAGTGGGCATTTCTTGCTTTTCACAACCTATGTTTCAAACAGAAGAGATATGTTGAAAAGAAGTTACTGATGCAGTTATCAGAGCAAATAAAATCTACTGTGTCTTGTGATACCGACTTCAACATTCACTTGATGCTACAAAGATACCAAGGTTAGCTTTGACCTTGATAATCTCTTGTTATGCAACCAAGTGTCAACAAGACACAGGTGCGATCATAGGAGATAGGATGACAATTTGGAATCTGTTCCATGTCCTTTCTCTTTTTTTCTCTCATTCTGATGCATTTAAAAGTTAAAATCTGTCGGTAAATAGAACAGAAATCTGTCACTTCTTTTCTTCATGTTTTCCCATCTCAAATCTTTTTAAAGTGGTCTGAAAAGACTCTTTTAAAAACAGCATCCTGGTGTGATCTTTCAGTGAGTTCCAATCAAACTGACTCAATTTACAAGTACAAAGATTTTTTTTCCTCCCTTTACTTATAATTAGGGCTCTGACCCCAGCCTGAGATCTGAAAGTCAAGCTGTTTTCAGTGTTTTCTTGGAGAAGTAAGGATTGTGTGCTGTAGAT
Organism: Crocodylus porosus; assembly: GCF_001723895.1. Lineage (NCBI taxonomy): Eukaryota > Metazoa > Chordata > Crocodylia > Crocodylidae > Crocodylus > Crocodylus porosus. The sequence continues at coordinate 2,068,925 of NW_017728924.1, read as the reverse complement.
TAGGACCCATTGTGAAGTCGTCCTCACCCGTGTGAGGACGATTAATATACACACAAGGTGCAGTGGCAGGTCTTTGTTTATTAGAGGTATAACAAAACAAGGCAAAAGCAAACTCCGGCCCCCTTGTCTGCATGCTCTCTGAAGTACTCATAGGAATAAATGCTGTTCAAATTTATCTTCATTGCCACAGCAATGGGCTATGACTCTGAATTCACACAGGGAGCACACCTAGTGAATAAGTAGTTGGCACACTACCAGCCATAACCTCACTTTTTAGGACAAAATTTTGCTCGTATGTTTTTCTTTCTGGGCCTCAACTTGACACCAAGCTTTTGCTTTGCTAGCTGCTGAAAAGCAATTAGCAGGAAAGTTTGTGTGAGCCCGTCTACACGTGCATTAATGTGCTGTAATTATGGTACCTTAAGTTTAGTACCTGTAATAACGGGTACTAACAACACACGGTAATGGGTGTTACGGCACAGTAGCATTGGCGCATGTCTTTTAAGTGATGCTACTAGGCAGTAGACTGAGTCTACTGCGCATTAACATGACTCTCACTGTGATGCGCTAACATGCAGTAGAATTAGTCTACTGCGCTTTTAGCATCTCGTGTAGACGCGCCCTGTGCCAGGCTATGGTACCCATGAGCACGCTGTGCTTCTCTGAACAAACTGGCTCCTAAAATGGAAGTGGCATGTGGTGCGATGGGTGGGTTATTTGGCACTGTTCCTATGTAGTCTTAATTTGCTAACTCAAAACATTATACGCACCTGGCCTCTCTGCTCCTAGTTTAGAAGGAAGACTGTGTGGAGCGGTGCATTGTGCTTAAGGTGCATTGTGCTTAATTTGACTATGCAGACATGCCCTAAGAGATTGTTTCTGCCCCTCCTACAGAGATTATGCTCTCAAGCAAGCAACACAGGCAGTAATAGGGGGAATAAAGGCCCATGAATACTAGGTGAGCTCCCTAATATTGGGAATACTGGTTACCGGCCAATAGACGAATTGGGACCTGAACTGTAGCTGTCTGAATTTGAGTCCAGTGCTTTAGCTACAAAAGCATCCTTCTTCTCAGTAGGACTAAGACAGTTTCATTAATCGCAGTACAGGTAACCCAGGAATGAGGTAAGCAGGAATGAAGTGGGCTGCCCACAACAGTTTCCCAATCAACAATTCAGGAGACAATATGTCTGACAAGGGCAGCCCCAGTCCAGCTGTCCTATGATTCTCCCCCATCTCATCAGACCAAGGAAACCTTCTTTAGCACAGCCCAGGTTGGACTCCATGCTCACTTTCACATCTTCATTTTGCCTTCCAGCACGGGTGCTAGTTAGTGCCAGTTAGGTGATTTCCTGTGGAGTGGGAGAGGGTTTTGCACGGAGCATTGCATTTTCTCCTTCCCTTGTGTAATTTGTGGCTCACAAACATAACTCTGGTCTGGGCCAGCAGCAAATTACCACCCACTAGAGCAAAGGGGGCACAGGGACAGGATTGTGGCTTGCAGAGCCATAATTCTTTACCTGGCGTGTTCCTGCAGCAGTGCAGCAATGCGCTGCCCCTTGGCCAGGGCTGCATCTCCTGGCACACTTCTGTCCCGGGTGAGTTATTTGTTTACCTAGAAGCTTACAGCTTGCTAGAAACTGTCAGGGTTGGTGACAGAGTGCTAACTAAAGAGACAAATCACTTGCAAGGCTTTTATCAAGGAAGAAGGCATCCTCTCCCTGAGCAAACCCTTACAGGCTGTCGAAAACGTACCTTTACAGTCAGACACTGGTTTGAATGTATCCTTAATGTCTGCTTTAAATAGGAATGAACTCAGCAAACTGAGGATCTTAGCCAGGTCACAGGTTAGATCTCCTCACTGTGAACCACAGGCCAGTCCAGACCCTATCTCAACATTTGTAGTTTAGTAATATCATTTGCCAGGAACATAGGGACTTTTAATGCTGCAAGAGGCTCAGCTCCCTCTCATCCGCTGGTGCACTTGCTGGTAGTGCTCCGCATTAGGCCTGTGCGAAGCTGTGGTCCCTGATTTGATTAGGTGGAGATTTGGCCTGATTCTGCGGCCGAATCTCTAAATCTGAATTGAATCAGGAGACCCTTTAATATCTCCAAATCGATTCAGAGATTCGGGCATACACAGCTTTAAATGATTTTTCTATATGCCTCAAGGTACCAGGTGACTTGTCAGTGCTGTGATGCTGGGGCAGATAGAGCATCCCACAGGAGTGTGGGGTGAGGGGGGTGTGCTCCCCAGCACGCATGGCAGCAGACCCGGAAGTGGACCAGAAGCATTTCTAGTCCACTACCAGGTCTGCTGAGGAGACCTGGTAGGGGCCCCCGTGCCCTTCCGGCTCAGTGACTGATGTCTCCTAGGTCTCGGGGGGCACCTGAGGTCCCCCCATGGCTGATCGCTGACCTGAGAGAACACAGGGGGGCTCCTCTGTCTGCTCCCTGGTGGACCCAGAAATGGATCGGAAGTACTTCCAGTCCACTTCTGAGTTTGCCACCAGGCATGCAGGGGGCCCCACACGCTCCTGTGGGACTCTCCATCTGCCCCAGCATTGCAGCACTCACGAGTCATGCCTGGTACCTTGAGGTATGTAAAAAAAACCCAAAAAAACCCCAACCCCCCCCTCCCAAAAAACCCCCAACATTTAATCCTGTGTCTATGGCTGAATCACTGATTCTCCGAATCAGCATCGAATCTTCAGATTCAGCTGAATCGAATCTGGGACAGTGATCCAAACCAACGAATCGAATCACTGTCCCCAGTTCAGGCCAAATCTGATTCAAATATGGCCCGCTTCACACATCCCTAGTTGGACAGCCCTGGTTTCAGCTAACTTGAAAAGACTCTTCATTTGCCACTGCTGTAGCTATCATCTGTTCATTGGAATGGCAAAAGAATAGAGAATGGTTTATTTTCCCTCGCTTTAATGCATACATGATTGAACTTCTAAGATGCTCAGGGATGTTTTATGTCATCCTATTTTGCCCAGGACTGAACAGCAATAGAAGTATTAATAGAAATCAACCTCTTGTTATGTTTGAAGGAAAAAATTAAGTCCCAGATCCAGTTCTTTGCTTGAAGAAGAAAAGAGGGGCTTGTGATTTAGGCACTGGACTGGGACACAGGAACTTTCCTTAGATTTCTTGTCCTTCCCTATTACTTTCTGGATGCATGCCAGCTGGATTTTTTCCTTTTAAACATCTTAGCTGATTTCACACTTAGCCCTGTCATTAAGCCAATGCTTCATGTCACCATCTTGATTTCCTGGGCTTGTCTTTGGCCTCAACCACTGAGTCTGAGGCCCACTTGACACAGACACCAGGGGCTACTGCTGTGTATCACCTTTGGGGAGCACCCCAGAAGACAGTTTAACTTTCTGTGGACATTTTATGTTCTGAATTCAGCTAGTTTTTTAAATGGCCACTGTGGCAGGGCACTGTTTGTGCCTGCCACTTTACAGGCCAGAAGAGGCAGCCAGCAGGTGCCTGATTAGGGCAGCCAATTTTAGTTTCAGGGCTGCCCATATAAACAGGGCATTTTGCTGCTGGGAGCTCAGGCAACAACATTGCCTGGTTGTAGGGCTGCCGGTATCATCTACGTGTAAGGGAGGAGCTGTAGGGGATGGTCAGGAGGCTCCTGGTCCTGGGCATGACCTAAAACTGCACCCTGACAGGAGAGGGTGGCCTAGTGGGGCTCTCAGTGGCACAGAAGCCCCGAGGAAATGCCAGGCCAGTTACCACCTCAGTGAAAGATGGGTTGGGGTGCCTTAACCCCTAGCCTCCACAACCAGGTGGCTTACCCCCTTTGTAGGGTCTGGAAGGTGGACCCCAGAGAGAGAGTCGGGCCATAGACTCAACCTGTCTTAACATCCCCCGACTAGTCCATGCTGGGGCCAGGAACAGAAGGGTCAAAGGGCCAGAGGCCCACCATGAGGCATGCCCAAGAGCCGAGGGCCTGGGATTCTGACTGGCCTGGAGGTGGGCCAGGGCTAGTAGCCAAAGGTCCTGGGGGGACCACACCCATAAGGGGGAAGCAGCTCAGGGAGCTGGGCAGCTAGGAATGGAGGCAGAATAGGCTGCTTGAATGGCGGGATCTAAGGGGGGTCCAATTAGTAGGCTTCTGGGGCCCAGTGCAGGGCCAGTGGTATGGGTAACATCTAGATGCCATCTGCGAGGCTTGGGCTGTGGTGTAGGGGAGGAATGGAGCCACAGATGGTGCTCCCTGGCATTGAGGCAAGAAATGGGCAGCCTCCCGCTTTATTAACATCAATTAATAATTAAATAATTAACAACAAAGCGTGGTGGGTGAGAAGGTGGGCGCTTAGCCCAGAAACAGGTTGGCAGGCCACTGAGAAATCACCCCTGAAAAGGCCCCCTGTTACAGCCAGCTACCTGACACCAGTTCTCCTCAGTTTATCCAGATTTGTGAAAGGTATTTCTGCTACTGATGCTGCCGGAGGGCCTAGGTTAGACTGGGAGACAGCTTCGTTCCAAGTTCATTCCAGCATTACTTTTCATGTAAATTTGGACAACTCGGTGTACCCTGTGCTTCGTTTCCCTCTCTGTAAATTGGGGATAATGATATTCCTTCCTCCATTCTTTGACAATCTTCTGTATTTAAGCTGTAAGAACTTTGGGACAGAGTTTGGTTAGGTTTTGTATAATACCAAACATAACAGATTCTGGTTGTTGCTGGTAAAACTGGAATATAAATGTATCAGTAAGTCAGTGTGCAAAGTTGTCATTTCCACTCCATACATTTTCCTTGAACATCTAGTGGTAAGTTTATGAAAAATTAATCTAAAATATAAAAAGGATACTGATTTATAAACCTAATCACTGGTGAGCTCTAAAGAATTGCTTAAACTTGAAATAATGTATGTTGAGTATGTGAATTTACAAACGGTCGGTTTAGATTTCTGATTTGTATTTATTTTCATGCATTACATTTTATCAACTTGAAATTAATTTAAACTTGTCATATTAGCTGAGTTGTTGCTTTTCACTTTAAACTGCAATGTGTTTCTCTTTAAAAGAACACTTTGCATCATATTGTCATGACAACAGAGTATGCTCTTAGGTTGAAATACTGACATTTGGTCCAATTTTATTATTCATAATTCAATTGCCACTCACTCCTCCCTAACCTCTGTCCATTGTGAGGGTCTCTGCATTTTAATGTCAATGTACCCTAATGAAAGAATTTCTGGATTTTTCAGGCCAGAAAAGCTTGATTGCCACTGATTTCCCTCTTTGTTTATGCCTCTGTGGAAGTGGGTGATCATTTAAAGCTTGGGAATAGTGTTGCACCAACGTCTGTGATATTCTTTCAAGAGCAAAGAAATACAAGGGCATTTTGTGTCACTAAAGGACATCTAGACAGTCTCTCAACCAAATGTTTCTGCTGGAATTCACCTTTGAGAATCCCAAATGATGCTAAAAGAAGAGATGAAAAACACTTTCTTATGAGCCTGAGCATATGAGAGGCCGAGAACATTCTGTAAGAAGAAGTACAACCTATTTTGCTTTACTTTACCCTGGTCATGTCTAGATGTGCATCGGTGCACCTTTTCTAATGTGCATTAGATTTTGTACTTCCAAGCACTTTTACATGTGCTCCAGAAGTGGGGTGGGGGGGTGGGCAGGGCAGCAGCGCTTTAAATGGAGCGGATCTGGGAGCTGCTATAATTAAACCACTAACGTGTCTTGCGTATCAATGTCCCCACACTTAAAAATGGCAGTGGGGGTGATTGAACTGCAGCTCATTAGATGTGCATTAGTTCAAGCTCCCCTGTCTCCATTTTTAAGAATGGGGATGCTGATACATGCGACACAGGAGGCTGCTGGAGAGCGGTAATTGCCACACTCCAGCCAACACGATTAATTCCAGTGAGTCAGAGGAGCGTCCACATTCATGGTTAGGTGCCCTCCAATGTGAAGTACTAAATTAATGCGCATTAGGCTGTGCTATTGTGCAGTAGCACATTTGCATGCTTTTTTATCGCTGCTTAATGCACAGTAGACTATTTTGCTGTGCATTCATGTAATACCATAGTTCTTTACATGACACTTTAATGCATAGTAAAACAGTCTACTGTGTGTTAAAGTGCACGTGTAGATGTGCCCTCTAGAGATGATCCCAACCAAATGTAAGGATCTTAGAAATCTGGTACTATTCAGATGCCCTAAGACTCTGGACTCTACTATGTACACATTGTCTTTCTGGATGATGTTGAGGGCTAATTGTAAATAATTCTACAGAAATTATTCCATGTGGGAGCCTTTCTGGTTATGTAAAGGCTTTTATTCAAACCTCTCTTGGACTTTATTCCTCAATAATATCCTAACAGCAATTTTAGGTGGCTTCCAACCCCCAACATCAAAGAAAGGAACAGTTTTAGTTCAGCCAACATCTTATCTGTTGCTAAGGATACAGGAGTAAATCAGTGGAATACTTCAGAACTTATTAAACGTTTTTGACACTTAAATGTTCTTTAGAGCTTCTGAAGAGATGCTTGTAGGTGCAGGATGGCTCTGGTTCGCTAGCTGTGTGGGGCTGCTTGATGGAGGTGGCAGGGACTAAAAAAAAGTAACAAATGCTAGATGACTAAACACATGCTTTTAGGATGTGGTTTGCTCTGTGCTACATAAATAAATGCCAGTACTGAAATTATGGCTCATTCTTTCAAGCTCCTGTGTCTAGATAGTCTCTGTGGGCTGGGTATGGTGGTGCATATGAAACTAAACTAGTTAAGGCACTAAAATATTCTCAGACAAGAAACAAGTCTGTTAAGGCTGTAAAGAAGTGGCCGTAGTTCTTAGGAAAGAGTTTGGAAGAAATATAAAGGGATATCAGCCACACTTGAGGGCTTAAGCCAGGCTCTTGGTATTAGAAATCAGGACACGTCCTTCAGGCTGGGAAATTATCTCACGTCTACTAACAGTGGGGTTTCTTTTGCCTTCCTGGGATGAATTTGCAACTCTTGCTCACTGCTCTTGAAAACAAAATGCTAAACTAAGTGGATAGTAGGTCTGATCCAATTCAGCAGCTGGGGTCCTGTATTCCCATGTTCCTATGCAGAGCATTGTAGTTCGGAGGAAATACATGTTCCAATGGAAGGAATGAGGCATTTGTCAGAGAAGCATGAGGGAGATGAAGGGATTTACTGGTAGTTGTGGAGGAGAGTAAACTTCTGACTGTCTTCCAGATGCTGAAGCCTCTGAGATAGCAAATTTGCATGACTAGCCATTTGTACTGCTTATCACACTAGATGGCCTGCTCTAGAGCAGTGCAGATGATCCATGCAAGAACCCCTCCTCCCCCCCACCATGACTCCAGTCAAACATTAAAGATTAGGAAGGAGCCCATTTTGTTCAATGTCTTCATCAACACCCTGGAAAAAGGGGTGGAGTGCACCCTCAGCAAGTTTGCAGATGACACTAAGCTTGGGGGAGGAGTAGATACACTGGAGGATAGGGCTAGGATTCAGAGTGACTTAGCCAAATTAGAAGATTGGGCCAAAAGAAATGTCATGAGGTTCAACAAGAACAAGTGTAAAGTCTTGCACTTAGGGCAGAACAATCCCATGCATTAGTACAGGCTGGGGCTGACTGACTGGGCAGCAGCTCTGCAGGAAAGGACCTGGGAGCTACAGTGGACAATCGGCTGGATATGAGCCAACAGTGTGCCCCTGTTGCTGAGAAGGCTAATGACACACTGGGCTGCATTGATAGGAGTAATGCCAGTAGATCAAGGGAAGTGGTTATTTCCCTCTCTTCAGCACTGGTGAGGCCACATCTGGAGTCCTGTGTTCAGTTTTGGGGGCCCCACTACAGAAAGCATGTGGGCAAATTAGAGTGGGTTCAGCAGAGGGCAACAAAAATGACGAGGGGCTGGGGCACAGGACTTCTGAGGAGAGGCCGAGGGAACTGGATTTATTTAGTTTGCAGAAGAAAAGACTGACGGTAGGTCTGATAGCACCCTTTAACTTCCTGAAGGACGGCTCCAAAGTGGATGGGGCTGGACGATTCTCAGCGGTGGCAGATGACAGAACAAGGAGCAATGGGTTCCAGTTGCAGCAAGGGAAGTTTAGGTTAGATATTAGGAAGAATTTTCTCACTAGGACAGTAGTAAAACACTGGGACAGGTTACTCAGAGAGGTGGTGGAAACTCATCCTTGGAGGTTTTCAAAACCCGGCTGGACAAAGTTTTGGCTGAGATGATCTAGTTGGGGATGCTCCTGCTCTGAGTAGGAGGTTGAACTAGATGTGACCTCCGGAGGTCCCTTCCAACCCTGACTTTGTATGAATCTATGAGAAGGAGCTTGTTTGGGCCCTACCACCTGATGTGAACTAATCCTAACAAAAAAGCTGAACCAGTCAGTGGAAACAATGTCTCTGTTGCATCCATTGTCTACTTTAGCCACTAACACTGTGAGAGGCGGTAAGGAGGATTAAGACTAGCTCTGGCAGAATAAGAGTTCAGTTTTATGACAAAAGTCAAGCTTTTTGCAATTTTTACGCAGAGGAAAACCAAGATCCTCCTGCAAAAATGGGAGAGAGGCACCCCAGAGCAAGCAATGGCTTGACTTGGATGTTAGTTGAGAGACTTTCCTTGATTCAGGCCAAGCAAGGACTCGAGTGTGGGTCTCTTACAGCCCTTGACCTCTGAACTGTTTGCTTATTCAAGAGGGTGTCTCACTCTTTGATTTTGACCAAAGAAGCCTTCCTGGTGAAAATGTCATGGAAAAGAAGACATTTCTGTGAAAAGTTTCTGTTACAACCTATTAACATTTTGAGAAGGAAAACCGTTTCCCAGCCAACTTCCATTATAAGCAGTTTGCTTCCACAGAAGCGCCAGCAGGACCTCTGCCTGAAGACTTGCGGGTATGCAGAACGAGGAGCTGCCTGTGCCAGCACTGCCTCCAAATTGAAATTACCTGCCTGTTTGTTTGTTTTAAAGTGAAGACAAGTTAGCCTAGCTAATGAGTCTAGGTAAGCTTAATTAAAATCAATAGTGAAGTTAACAGTGAGAAAACAAATTATGGCATCAAGTGAAACAACGACATAAAAATGCAACCATAGACATTTTGAAAAACAATCCAGGGAAGCCTCCAGAGGACTGTGTGCCAAGCGTGTGAAGAAAAGGTATTTCAGGGGATCCACCCGTGCAGCTTCTCGCAACAAATGTGCATTGAGTTTGGCCCCTTAACTTTGGATAACATCTGGCAGGACGTGAAACTGGGTCTGTTATAGCATCCCTTGATTTCTTGCTCATCCAGGAGACAAGCAGGCCCTGGTCTCTGACGTCCGTGGATGCAGTCCCCTCAAACTTGATTGTCCAGTCTCCCTAATTCATGCATTCAGGTATAAAGCTGCTGGCCTTGTCTCTGAGACATTTTCAGCTGCAAAACCAGAGAAGCTCTTGACTAATAAACCCTAAACATTATCCCACTATGCTGTGACGTGATGGAAAGCTTTGAACTGCTCATTTTATCTATGGCCAGATTTCCAGTTAAACCAAGACACCATTCAGACCTCACATGCATTGTCAATCTTCCACTGATGATATATCAACAATATGTCAATACAGGAGACTTTGCTAAAGCAAGTTTTATCTCCCTTCCTCTCTGCTTCTGATCATTAGTCTGCTTACGACAGGTCATTCCCTTTGAAGCATCACCTGTGACAAGCATTTAGCTATGGTGCTGATGCCAAGATTCAACCTGTTAAAAGTCACTGTCAATCAAGTAAAGGTGAGTCTCCTATTTCTACTTATCTCCCTGTACAATTTATTTCTTCAGGACCATCATTCCATCCCTGGAGTTAGTTCCACTGCTTTTTTCTAAATGGAGGGAGACATATGCATAATACTGTTTGGGGCATCTTAAATTCTTCCAGCCATGCATTTCTGAAGGCTGATGAGCCATTTAAGATTCTCTCTGTTAAGGTTATGGTTCAGAGATTCCTTTTGACATCTTTAAAATTAAATCAAAATTCCCCAGAACACCGAGACACAATGGGCATGGAGAGCAGGGCAGTTGGTAACCCTGGTGTGCTACAGCTTGGGACTACTATGGGATTCTGCAAATTAAGTAGACACCACTTTTTAATCTCTTTCTCTAAACTCCGTGGAGAAATTTGTCCTATTCACTGAAGCCCTTTAACAACTTGATTGTTGCATTTTCCTGAGAGCCATAAAAAGGGAGGAGGAAAAAAGGCCTCTAGTTTTTAAACGCATGCCAAGTGTACTCAGCTGCAGTTGGGCTTATGTGGGCCTTTTCAGTGTCACTCTTCATTTGCAATAGCTGAATTAACCTTAATTATATTTTTTAGCTCACTCTTTCAGTCTCTCAAGTCATTGCTCAGCTCTTTTGTTTTCATTTTCCTCTCTTAAATAAAAACAAATCTACATGTGGGTCATTCTGTAAATGGCATAATAAAATAGCTTTTAGCACAAGGTTGGAGCATACTGTATAATAAGAGCACATCTGTCAGCTGAAGAGGTTTCATGAGAGACACCTTGGCAGCCTACTCTTGCTGAGGTACTGCAGTAAGCTGCTTCATAATCAAGTTGCATAGCTTTCCAGCTGCATGACCACTGAGGTATTCGTTATGTGTAGGGACCTACTGAAATCCAGGAGGCTTGGCTCTGCATGCTAATTATGGGGCTGGCTGCCATTTTTACAAGCTTATCACAGCAGCCTGCCCCGCACCCCCACCATGCCCCTGACTAAGAGGCCCCAGTGGCCTTGCCCCTCAATGCTGATTGGTCAAGAGGGCTGTTCATCATGTGGCCTGGCCCCTCATCACTTACTGCCTGAGAGGGCTGTCTATCGTATAGCCAAGCCCCATGCTTCTGATTGGTGGAGAGGGGTGGGGCCATGAGTCAGGCAGCCCTTTCAGCCAATCAGTGCAAGGGGGGTGGGGGAAAATAGCTTTCATCATGACTGCTCCTCTTCATGCATCTCAAGCAAGACCCAGGAAGTCATCCTCCCACTTTACTCAGCCTTGGTGAGGCTGCAGCTGGAGTACTGCATCCAGTTCTGGGCTCTGCACTTTAGAAAGGATGTGGAGAAGCTCAAGAGAGTCCAGAGGAGCGCCACACACAGGATTAGAGGTCAAGAGAACAGACCTTATGAGGAGAGGCTGAGAGGCATGGGGCTCTTCAGCCTGGAGAAATGACAGCTTAGGGGGAACATGGTGGCAGCCTATAAGTACATAAGGGGCGTGCATCAGGAACTGGGAGAACATCATCTGTTGATCAGGGCACCCCAAGGGAAGACAAGGTCTAATGGTGACAAATGGCTGGAAGATCGTTTTAAACTGGACATAAGAAAATATAATTTACCATCCGAGTTTCCAGAGTCTGGAAGTGGTGCAAACACCAGAAGTGGTGCAAACACCTACTCTGGATACCTTTAAGAAATGCCTGGATGTTTATCTTGCTGGGGTCATGTGACTCCAGCTGATTTCTTGCCATTTGGGTAGGGGGCTGGACCTGATGATCTTGCGAGGTCCCTTCCAGCTCTAAGGTCTATGAAATCTATGACATGATTGAGTGCAACCCATTGGTTCACACTTTTAAGCTTATAGCAGTAGGTAGACAGCAATGAAACATGGTGGTGAGGTAAGGGCTATTTTGAATAGTCAGTCACAGGAGGCTTTCTGGCAGAAAAAGCACACAAGATGATGGACGTGTTAGCAGCAGTGGCAACAACAGACCAGCTCACATATTAAGTGGTATTGCAACATTTGGGCTGAAAGGTGCTTATCACACATTGTCCTGTACACTGTGTGCACCCACAACTGCTGACACAGTCGCTCACTCCTCAACAGAACTGTCCCCCTCAACAAGGAAGGATTCACAATGTTGATAGGATATGGCTCAGAAAAATCATCGTTAATAATTAGGGTCTCCTTGTCCACTGTATTTTCCTTGCCTTCTATGTGGAACCAGCACTAACTTACTTAAGAGTGTATCTGCAAATATAAGAAGACCATAATACACAATGTCAGGACCATAATTCACAGTGTCAGGAACCACTTTCTGATTTCACAGGGATTTTGCAGAAATGTACATTCCTTGACACCAATAGTTTCTCCTGGGATCAGTAAAAGATAAAACAGCACCAAAATGCTGATCTACTTGGCTGTCACATAGTTCATCAACTAGTCTTGTAGCTGTATTGTGCATATGTGAAAATAACCTTTTAATTTATGGTTAAAGGTAAAGTGGTTAAAAAAATGCATTTGCCCCATTGCCACCCCTGTCAGGGATCTACATCCAGAATGAATGGTTTAAATGTTTTGAAATGTTCAGGTCATTTATTTTGACTTTTGATTTATGCCACTGCCTAGAGAAACCACCAGGAACCTGACCCAATGGCCACTGAACTTTAAAAGGCTTTGGATCAGGCCACAAGGGCAGAGACCCTGCAAGCAAACTGTATCTTTCCAACAGCATTAGTGCATGCAAAACTAAAACCTGGCTTCATGAGATGGACAGCTTAGTTTGACAGATGATGTTTAACAGTGTGTGAATAAACACTGAAGCCAAACTTAGGCTCCAAAGCCTTTTGAAGTTTGCCCATCATCAGCTGTAATTGAGTTCACCACTACTTAAAAATAATAGGTAATGCTGTGCTTGACTAAAAGATCTTTGTTGAAATTTAAATTGCTTGTTACACCCACATGAATGCAGTGGGTTTGGAATTTGAATGATGCACAAAGAAAAGGAATTCACAGAACTGTTTCATAAATATCATTTTTAATGCTTAAGTTAATGCCTGGTTTGTGATAAGAAATGTATTTTAATATTTTGTGAATCAGAGCATGATAGGAAACTTAACTTTCAAGAGAGTGCCCAAAAAGGGTATAAAGGCCTTGAGAGAAGATAAAAAAAGAACGCTTTAGGAAGGAAGCCGGTGTCTGAATCATATCAAGGCTTTAGAGAAAATGATGAACTTGAGTGATCAGAATAAGTTTGTGAAGCCTGCTTTAAGCCTACAGAGAAATTGTAGGCCAGTGTTGCAAGCACAGAAACTGCCTCTTTGTTGCTATCCTGGGCCAGTCAACAAACTGAAGATGCTGATTTCCTGATACATACTGTTCTCTGTTGGTTAATTCACTTTTTGGTTTATTACAAACAAAATTTTAAAATGCCCAGATCATTCTACATGTGATTTCAAGATCACTAGCCACATTTTTAAAAGCTGGATCATTGTTTGGGTTCTCTGTGCATGAATACGTTTGCATGCTCTTAATGCAAGTTATTTAACTAGATATTCAAGCATTCAGATGTCTAGCCAGCATGACATGGGGTGCCAACTTCAAAGTGCTCAGAACCACCACACTTGCAATGGTATATGCCTCAGCAGAATATCGTACTCCTGTACAGTCCAGAAATTGTGGCACTAAAAAGTTTGACGCTGTACTTAACAATGTGCTGAAGCTCATAACAGGCAACACAACTTACACGCACACAGCTATAACCTTTGCACTCTCTGGCATTAGACCAAGTGATATGAAAAGACAAGACTCTAACATCATTACTGGCCACTGGCGATGCATAGGGGGTGCACGTGTACCCCCGAGCATAGTGGTGCATCCCCTACAAAAAGGCGCCGCCGACAGTGTTGACGGTGCCTGCAGGCAGTCACCACTCACCACCCCCCATTGACACCACCGGCGGCATCTGCAGACAGCGTGCAATCGCCGTTGGCCGCTGTCGACACTGCTGGAGGCATCTGTGGGTGGTCGCTGACCCTTGGTTGGCGTTCGCCACCCCTCCTCCCCCTGTCACCAACAGTGCTAGCCTCATCTATGGGAGCACCCCGCTTACTGCCGCTGCACCCACCACCGCCGTGCCCCCCCCCCCCCAGCCGCCAGGGGCATGCATCTTTCATGTTACTGGCAATAGAGGCAAGAGATGTTGAAAATCACCTGCTCCATCAACCGTTAACTGAGGACCTGAAGAGATGGAGGTTTAAATACATGAAGCCCACAAGCTCCTGGAAGAGTTTGGAGATGCCGAGCCAAACCTATGGGCAACAACAGGTGGGCTGCCTGATTGGAAAAAGTCAGACCTATTCCTACAGCATTTTATACCAACACCAAATGAATCCCCCCACTGGGCACAGCCTTGACACAGAAGTGTGGGTCAAGCTGAACAGACTGAGATCTGGATATCAATGCTTCAGAACAAGACTTCACAAGATGAACATCTTGGACAGCCCCCCGCCCCCTGCCGCGTGAATGTGATATTCAGCAAAGAGCACAGCACTTCATCGAAAGCTGCAATCTTAACAAATGGTCAGATGGGGCAGATGGGATTTGAACAGTGAGCGATAATACCAGACAGTGGCTCATAGATTTGGAAGTTGATATCTGATGCCATATGAAAGGGAGAGATTTAACTTGAAGGAAAGATAATGTTCACTTTCCAAAAAGACAATAGAGACTAGAATATATTTGTCCTACTTCATGCCCTGTTTGTGTCTGAATGTAAATAAAATCTGCTTGGCAATAGCAGATGTCTGAGATGTGAAAAGCAAAATAGCAACATAATGAAATTATCATGTAATCAAAGGCTAGGGGTGTGAACCTGCCCTCCCAGACTTGGCAAATATCTCCATGCATCTTGTGAAATCAAGGACTGTTGTTCAAATTGGTAGAGCCTTCATGTACCAAGCCCCACCGTATCATTTAACGAGATGCTAGTTTACACTGCTTCTACAGCTAGTATTTTGTATTGACATTAAGTATTTATTATCAAAGCTAGATGAGCATAAAAATTCAATCCACCTTCCCGAGTAGCTAGCTAGCCTTTTATCTAGTTCTCTTGAGAATTGATTCTGCCAAACTTTATATGTTAATGTTGGATAATCTCAGTATCTTGGCTCCTTTTTTTCTGGTTGTCCATGGCATATGTGCATCAGTTCTGAGTTCACATGCTCCTGTTACAAATGTCTTGTTTAGGTCCACCAGGCCCTGTTGTTCATGCCCAGACAAAACCCAGGAGAAATACCCAGACATCCTCTTCCTCAGACTAAACAAAAGTAAGTTAGTCAAATATCTGTGTCGTGGGGTGCTTAAGAAATCCTTCCTGGGTCAAGTACAGTAGTCAGCACTTGATTAATAATGCTAACACCAGGTGCTCTTCAGAATATATGTTGGGTCAGATGAATGAAGGTGAACTGCTTGGTTATTCTTTCTAGTGACACTATTTCATAGCGTACAGTGTTTTTTTTTGTTGAATTGCAAAACTGTGTGCAGTCAGAAGCCAATTATGTTGTCTTTGGTTTTCGCATCTGCGCTTTCTCTGTGTTGGAGAATAAGCTGCCAGGCTCGACTGTGTCCTTTTGAAAAATATGGCCCACTTATCCCAATTGCAGATCATGGATGGTTTGAACCAACTGACTAGCAGGCAAGGCAGCTTGTTGGTAATGCGTTCCATCTGCTTTATTTTCTGCACGATCCAGTTACCATCAGTAGTGATGCTACCAAGGCATTGGTCCAGTTTTGTACTGTGTTTAGTTTCTACAGAAGGACAGAAAAATAGATGGAGATAGGAATAGGATACCTTCTCTTGTCCACTCTACATGGGGGACTGTTACTCTATATCTTATTACCATATGTTTAAGTGGCATTTCACTTCTGTATGACTAAAAACATACCACATTACCTTCAGTTTTCTAGGAAATCATTTGCCCATTACTTTATTGTGAGCATCTAACGTATGTTTTTTTTAATTATATGCAATGTACTTCCCCAGTGTGACTCAGTCAGCGGAAGAATGAATGACTAGGAATATAGTTCATTTCTAAGAAATTGGCCTTGTCTTTTGAAGAGGCGTTGGCCAACATAATCCCTGTGAACTACCTTGCATTTCAGCCTCGATTAGGCCAGCATTCACTGGTTGAAGCTGCATCTCTACTGTGCTGACGTAGAGCCTCCCAAGCCTGGGAAATGTTGGACTTAGTTCCAGATGGCAGAGGGTTTATTCTGTCGCGTTTCTTTCCTCAGTATTTATGAATTTCACTCTTGATTTTCCCTGGAAGCATCATGTACGTTTTTCTGTCTTCCCCTTTAATTCTAAAGAGATTTAGGGATGGTCATGCAATTTACTCAGTTGCTGGCTCTGGAGATTTTTCAGTCTTCTGTGTATCCGCAGGACAAGTAACATACCCGTAGTAATAGTTTCCAGTTTGCATTGCACTAGTAGAAGTTTCTCCGCGGTACCCCAACTCCAACCTTGCTCTGGAAGGATTCCTCTAAGCACAGACTGGAAAGTCTCCTTGGATGGTCCTGTTGTTGGCTTCCTTACTGAGATTTCCGCCCAGCGTGTTAGCATGCTTCTTAGACTTGTGATGTTGTTGTATAGACATCTGCCTCCACGACAGTGAACTGAAAGTATAAATTCAGTTTCCGTAGGCTACTCGGTAGTAATGACTTTGAATTCCCACTGACCTGGCTGAGATTTGAACTAAGGTCATGCTCTTCATGTGAAAGACTCTACATCATATTGACAGTCCTCTCATTTGAAATACTAACAGTTCAAGTGTTTCCATAGTGACTGCTCATATTTAGCGTTCCCTTTCTGCTGTCCTGCCCATTGGTGTTGCTTCTATGGTATCTATGTTTTTCTCCAGGAGTTAGGTTATATGACTGAACTAAACTAGCAGCTGCTAAGCTAGCAGTTTGCTAGCTCGCTAAACGAGCATCTACAAAAGACCAGTTCTTCCTTCAGGTATGCACATGACTGTTCTTAATTTTAACAGAAACAGCATTAATGGAGAAGCCTCATCGGGTTTAAATGTACTTCTTCCCACCAGAAATCAAAGATTAGTTTATCAGTCGTGCAAACTGACCTTTTCCCTAATCTTAGCCACACATTGCCCTCCCACTTTGAATCAACATTCATCCTTCACCTGTGGTTTGGTTTGTTTAAAACAAACTGATCTTGCTGAAGACAATGATGATTTTTTTGGTAGGGGAGAAGGAATAAATGAGCCTCAGAACAAATGAAGACAGAAGAAACTTTTAGTATCTGGCATTTTGCAGATTTGCTAATGCACCACTCTCCTGCCATTGGAACAGGGTACAACCCCAGTTTAACTTCTATTCTGCAGCACAAACACACTGTTTTTGAAATATGACAAACCTACGGTAGAAGAAAAGATAATATACTATTCAGTTTAAATACCCGTGAAAATGATACAAATGATTTTCTAGCAGGTTATCTTCCTCTGCAAAACCCAAGTCTGCTCTTGGGTTAAATAGACTGATTATTCCTGTACTTTACAGAAAAAACATTATTTCACTAGAAGTCTGACAGGGTGGTTAAAATCAAGCATTTCACTTACAGGTCCTTCAGCTGAATTTAGCCCCAGAAAATTAATGGGAACTTAAGGCTCTCATATCACCAGGTGTATGTCATGGCTGTACTAATATGTGCTTGTCTGAGTAATAATTTATAGGAAATTTATAGGTCCTGTTGTATGGGCACTAAGGATAAGGGATGAAGATCCTACTTGCTTGTGAGTGAATTTCCAATCCCAAATACAACCAGCAAATAATTGGCTTACGCAAATTCTGTTGGTCAGCTCTTCCACCCAGTAGCACCGTGTTATCAGGATCTCCTCCTCTTTACCTATAGCCCTTTATTGACAGACACAGGTGTAGTCCCCTCTACAAATATGCGTGTTTTTTTTCTTTTGTCTGTTCTATCAGTCCTTCCCATCCTGTCTACCTACCTACTTGTATGAGGCATGAGTTGGGTATATTTTTAACTTGGTGTCTGTGTGGGTGCATGTGACTGGCAGGCTGCCAATATCTGTTGTTTTTGAATTCTTGTCTTCAATCATCTTGGAAGTAAGACAGCCTTGTAGAGAGATGCTGAGCAGGGATGAAAAAGGATTTCAGCTTCTACACCTGCTATGTGTGGCAGTAACTAATCACATAAAAGGAAAATGTGCAGATAAAGCTCAGTGCAAAATGCAACAGAATAGAACAATTCAATTTGCTTCTTTAAATCTCAGTTGTGAAGCCCTCACTCTGGACAGCCACGTACTTAAAAGCTTCTGATACAGTCTGCAAAGGCGTATGTATGTGTTATTGAGGCTTCTCCTCCTCGTATGAAACTTGGAGGTAACAAGGTGGTATCCCTTTCACCTGGACTAGCGTTATCAAGATGGGCAGTTGTCTTTGGTATCTGGTTCAGATAAGCTGTTTTGAGGCAATCATAAATAAAGACAGAAGGTGCAAAACCAAACAGCCCCTGAGAACAGCACTGAATAAGGTTAACGTGGGCACTTCATTAATAGATTGCCATATTCAGAGATGGTACTTCACAAACTAATGAAAGACCAGAAGAGCTCATAGTGGGATTCAGACAACTACAGTACATAACAATACAGAATAATATAATGACCATTGTAAAACCAATGCTGGAAAAGCTGTGCTAAGTTAAAGGGTTGAGGTAAGCAAAAGCCTATAATTGGGACTTGAAAAGTTTATTCAAAATTCTGTCTGGCAAATCTGCTTTCCCTACTGCAACACTCATGGTAATGGCTGAAAACACAGTTAGCAGTAATGTTACTACAGGAATTGTGATTTCTCATTATAGTATAAGGGTCATTTCCGTGTGTTTGTGTATGTCAGTGGCTCCCTCAGTCAGGTAAAATTGGTTGCAAAAGGCAACTGAGAATATTTGCTCTGCTTTGTTCCTGGGCAATCAGTGCAGGCTTGGGATCTGAGCTGAGAACATGTCCTATTCTAGTCCCCCCTCTAATTGTGGCTTCCACCATTTCCTTAGCTTCTTGGGGCAGGTCCGGATGAGCATGCACGTGAGTTTTCCTGGAGACAAATAGCAGTAGCGCATAGTTGTGCCACTGCTACTTGTCCCTGGGGAATGCCCATGCACGCACGCTCTGGCATGCGGCAGGTTACCTTTGGGTAACCTGGGGCTCTGGGGACCTCCCGGGAATCCAGCAGCAGTGATCTGGCAGCAGGGAGCCTGGCCAGCAGCCAGAACGTGGCTCCCACTGGCCAGGCTCCAGTTTTGGGTGGCTCATGCTGCCACCACATGCGCTGCCCTGCTTTTATCTAGCTCAGGTTTTTTTGACATTGGGATCTCATGGTGTGAACCCTCTCCCCCCCGGTTCACTGCAAATTAGCAGTGCAAGGATTGCCTGCATGTGCAGTGTGCAGTTTCTGCATCTACCGTGGCTTTTTTGACACCAGGAAATCCTGGTATCAAAAAAACCTCTTAAAAAACCAAAAGTGGCACAACACATACGGAAGGGGTGTGTGCCGCCAGACTAGGAGCGAGGCTGGCCAGAGCTATGCTCTGGCTGCCTGCCAGGCTCCCTGCCACTGGATCACCACCACTGCTGCCCCAGGAGGTCACCAGGATCCTGGGTAAAGCTGCTGGGACCAGCACTGGTGCTGGCCTGAGCCGCCTCTACCCCACCCAGAGCACCTTTCCCCATGCTAACCCCATGCAGGGTCATGAGCTGGGGCAAAAAGCACAAATTTGTGCTACTGCTTTTTCCCCACAGCAACTGCATGCCCCTGCTTGTGGGGATGTGGCCATTGTCTCTTTATTTTCTTTGTTCTAAACTTTCCCCCAAGGACTACAAACACAATTGGGCCAAGTTTTGCATGACATTTTTTGGGTAGGCAAGTATCATTCTCCACATTTTACAGATGGAACAACTGAGGCACAGGGCATGACATATCACCAGGCTAAAGCAAGCTCACGTCTCCTGACACAGGAGGCGGAGCCCTTGCAACAGAGCAGTGGAGATATTTTTTCACTTACATGGGAAATAGCAATTTGTAGAGGGGTGTTGACAGGGGTAATGATTTGTGAGTGGTGTTCTGAAGACGATAGTGCTAAGCTAAGCACTTGTACTTGAGGTTTTTTTCACTATTTCATCAAAAATGTATGATTTTAATGTATTTGTTTCATTTAAAGGCAGCTCAGCCTCTTCTGCTGAATTATTTTGTAGAAAATGAAATGTCTGCAGCTCATCTCTCTCCTTTCTAAATCGTTTCATTCTCTGCTAGCTCTCTTCTTTATCTTTGGGGCATTAGGAATGTTTGTCCGTATAACCCAAGGAGGGTCTCATAGAAGAAAAGTTTATTTGCCTTATAAACCATAAAGAATTATATTGAATTTAATGTTTGATTTGGGAAATCTTATTTCTCTGCTCTATATCATATTGTGTTCTGTAACCAGGCTTCAGATGCATTATGTTACATTTCAAGGTGAAGTCAGTGTTTCTGTCTCCTTTTAATCTTGGGGTCTTTTTTGTTTGTCTTTTAGGATGGGGTTTGGGGTTTTTTTGACTGTCTGCGTTATACCATTTTGTTTTTCTTTCTGAGCTCCAAATGGCTGAATGCTCCCAACCCATTAAGGCTTTGGAAAGCTTCTGGAATACAAACAACAGAAATATTAACATTAGGAAATATTAAGAAGCAGGTTAGGAAAGAGATAAGGGTAAGGAAATACTGCCATAGTAGAAAGTCAAGGTAAAGGCTGAATGCTATAACCTTTTTGCAATCTAAGCTTCATTTATCATCTCTTGGCTAGCCCAAGTGAGTCTTTCTAATGACTTCATTAAGCTTTGGATCAGGCCTGATGTGAGGTTTTTTTGCTTTCAGACTTCAAGATTTAGTATACCAGTGTTTCTTGTATTGAGGGCTATCTGATTTATATCACTTATGAGCATGAAGTCTTGGGGCCTACTTGTCTTGTCCAATCATTGCCTCTGATCCTGGGATGCACACTTCTCACTTGAAGCTCGTCCATACCACTTCCAAATGCTCACTCAGGATAGAAAAGTTGAAGACAGCGAGGTGGGGAAGTGAAAAGAAACGTTTAAGGTAAAAGCATTTACTAAATGTAGGTTTTAAAATTATTGCATCTACCTGGATTATTTTAGTTTTTGCATTTAGAAAGAAGTTGCATATAGAAGGATTTCTTGTATTTGTCGCAGACACGGAGAAGCTCATTCTCTGATTCCGATTTACTCGTATTTCAGATATTTGGAAAAACAAAGACCAAAAGTAAAGCATCTATGGGGAATTGGTGGTGTGTGTCTCCCAGGTAATATTGCAACTGCTTCACAAAATGGCAGATGCTTTTGCAGACAAGAGACTCCCAGAAACATTTTATGCAATGCACAGAAAATATTACACTAGCTCTGCTACAATTTGGGGCACAGTAAATTCATTCCTGTTGAGAGCAATTCTTATACAGAGCTGTGCTGCAATAGCTCTTGTGTTCTTGTTGCACCGTTGTACACTCAGCGAAGTCCAAAACCCTGATCTACTCACGCAAAACACTTAAGGCTGTTGGCCGTGCAAACTCCCATGTCATCCAGCTGACCTCGCAGGAAAGAATTAAAATGATAATGGTTTGAAGCAAGTTCCATTAAATCCACAGACCTTGAAAGGCAAATAAAAATATCAGCTAGCTTTAATTCAAAAACAATTTGCCACAGTTTTCATTAGGAGCAAGGTTTCAATTCATTTAGACTTTACCCATTACTTGCTGAATTGGTTCCTGGGAAAAACAGAACAGGACAGAAATGTATTTAAAGTATAAGGCAGAGAGGAGAAGTACTCAACTTTGCCCTTGGTTTATTGCAGCTAGTTTAACTACCATCTGTCACTGCTCACTTGGGGAATCCATGCCAGTATGGATAGTGGAGCCAGGTTCTGCCATTGCTGGAGGATCACACCTTGTGCTCAAAACAAAGATGTTAAATGAAACCTGGAAACAAAGAAATCCTACAACACTTAAGGAGTCTTAACAGATTAACCCCTTTGTTGAAAAATCTAGAGTGAGGGATGTACATCACAGAGATATGGCAGTAAGACTATTACATCAGTCCCAAGATGTTTTTATTTCTATGCATCTTTAGATGCTTAAGAAAGCTTGTCTTGAATTTTCTGATATCCTAACACAAAATAGAGTGAGCTCCAAAAGAATGTTTTCCTGTAAAGTATTGCAATAATCAATGTATATTTAACCCAAGAGCTGACTTGGGTTTTGCAGAGGAAGATAACCTGCTAGAAAATCGTTTGTATCTTTTTGGAGATACATTTCAGAAGGCTAAGTTAATTAATAGAATTAAATTATATAAATCAATAATTGCATTAAGTATGATTAATAATGGACATAATTACAAATTTCAAAGAGGTTTGGCACCTTAACACAGTGAGTTATTTGGCTAATATTAAAGGAAGATCAAATATTTGCTTTTCCAAGCCAGTTGCACCTAGGTTTTGTTTTTTTTGTTTTTTAACTGTAGTGTTTGATGTGAATCAGTGTGTTGGATTAAGGGCTTCAGGGTTCATTTCTGAAACGTGTAGTAAGAATCATAAATGTATTTTAGACCTGAATCCTGAAACTCTTGAGCTGAACATATATAGACATTGGAGAAGTTTAAGTTCAGGGCAGAATGTTATGGCTGTGGCTCCTCTCTAATTTTGAGTGAAAAAAAGGAAGATGAAAGGAAGCATACAGCACGAGGAACCATATGACTGAAAGTGGACAACGGGTAACTTAAATGCATTTGTTAAATACAGATACCGGCATACCAGGACAGGCAAGTGGTCCTACTAATGCATTAGCTTGTTTCTGTAAGTGGCCAGCCCTAAGTATCGCGACAGCCGGTACAATATTAATACCCAGTGCTTTTCACCCGTTGATCTGGTGGAACGCCTGTTCCTCAGAGCGCCCCATGGGATGACAAGGTCAAACAGTCACAAATTCCTCCAAGACCGTTTCAGGCTGGACATAAGGAAGAACTTCTTTACTGTCCGAGCCCCCAAGGCCTGGAACAGACTGCCGCCATAGGTGGTGCAAGCACCTACTCTGGACTCCTTTAAGAGACATTTGGATGCTTATCTTGCTGGGATCCTATGACCCCAGATGATTTCCTGCCCCTGGGGCGGGGGCTGGACTCAACGATCTTCCAAGGTCCCTTCCAGCCCGAACGTCTATGAAATGTATGAAAGGCTTTGCAACAGACTTCAGTATGACGGGCTCCGTTTTACAGCTTTGCAAGCTTGCATGCTGGGAGCAAAAGGGGTTTACCAAGCCTTTTAGGAAACAGTTATTGGGTGACCTGCCAGAAGGGAAGCTCCTCACTAAACTAACACCAATAGCAGCAGCCGTTTACACCTTAGTAGCATAAGTTAGGATTGCCCAGGTATAGCTGTAACTTCTTCTGGAGCCAGCCAGCTCTGGATCAGGCTTTTGCAAATGCCATCTGTGACTGTCATGCTACACTGAAACCAACTACAGCTCAGACAGAAAAAATCTCAGTCATAAGGGGCTAATTCGGTGCTGCCCAATTGTTCTGCAGACTCTTGGGGATCTGGGAGGCAGTGGTAGGTGCCACAGCTGGACTGTCGATCATGGTGGGGCCCTGGCTTTTCAGTGGCAAGGGGGTTTTTCGTTTTGAGTCATAAACAGGGGCATGTTCTCAGTTCTTAATGTTTTTTCCCCCAACAAAGCAATGAACTAATGGTCCCTTCTAACTGTTTCACTACAGAGATGTTGCAGTGGAGCTTTGCAAAGCAGCTGAGGGGCAACCAGAGTCTTGCCTTCCTTATCTATAAGCGGATCCTTGCTCTCACTGACACCTCCCTCGTACAGGCTGGTTGCACCAGGGGAGAGGGAAGAAGGTGGGTCTAGTCGCAGTGTTTGGTGCTGACCTTCTTGTGGAGGAGGCTAGGAGCAGAGAGCTCCCAGGCCACCCGTGCTGCACCTTAGGAAAGATGCTGCTTGTGCTCCGCGTCAAGCTGCCATCCAGCAAAGGGTAGAGCAATAACCATGGGTGTAACCCAGGTCCTTTCGCTCAGGGAGCTGAGTGTTGCTGACAGTGCTAGCAGCATCGACACCTTGGTGAAGGTGTTGCGTTCTTGCTCCTTTTTCTCAGTGATGGACGAATGACCCTGTACCCTCTCTCTGTCCTCGCTCCCATTGTTCCCATATTGCAGGACTCCTTGTATGTGCCATTAGAAGTGTTTATATTCTCTTGCCTGCATCTCCTCGACTTCCCCACTGCCGCTTTCAACCTCATCAGTACTTTGTGACGCAGATAACCTGATCGCTACTTTTTGATAAGGGAGTCGCTGCTTAATGTATACATTTGCCTTTAATGCTTGCGGTTCACGTTTTGAGTTCTGCTGCTTTGCATCATTTTATTTCCACATTCAGCAGTGAATGCCAGGCTGAGTGGTAGAAGGTGATGCTAAATGTTTCATGCTGACTACTGTGGCACCAGCAGTATTTGTCAGATGATTCATTCAAGTACCAAACAACTAACTTGGGTTTTGCAGAGAAAGACAACCTGCTTGCAAATCATTTGTAATACTCACAGGTGCAGCAGCTGTAGGTGGGTTATTTTAATCAACCATGTTTTTCTTGACAAAATATGATATTCATCAATAATCGTGGTGCTAATGCAGTGCTAAATAGAATACTGTATATGTTTTTAACATAGTAACTTTCTAAATAGGCTTCTTCATAGAAACGTTCAAGAGTGTCATACTCAGACTCTTTGTAAAAAGAGCTAGATGTCTTTTTCTAGTAACGTTTTTTTTTAGGTCTTGTCATAGCTCAGATCAATATTTTTCAGCAATAGACCTGTCTGAATACTGACAGCTCATTTGAAGTTGTTATCAGGATACCTTTTAATTAAAAATCATATACCAAAATTCTTAGATGGTTACTGCACACAGTAATTAGCTGAGAGTATAAAGAGATTAGTTTTAATTGCAATAAATCAAAATACTATGATACGTTGATCGTGATACAAATTAAACCAATAGAAGGAGGATGATTCAAAGCCTAATAAGATTCGGACAGTGATTCTGGAGGAAAACTCTGCTTTTCTGAACCAGTTGATTTGAGCTCTTTGTATTGTATCCCACCATTATACATCTATATTCAGCTGATTTGAAAGGTCCACTGTTTCCTTTCATTTTCATGGTCCATGTCCATGCCATTTAAGTCTATTTAAACCACACACTGGTAGTCTATTCCCTAAGTGAACCTGTTGGCTTCCATCGTGACAGCAAGGAGGAATTTCCCCTGGGTGAAGGGGCTTGTTGCAAACGAAGCTCTTAGCGCTGCAAGAGCAACCTTTAAGGTTGAATTAGTAGGTAGCATTCCATGCTGCTGTTACCTCTGGTTGTGTGAGGGATCGGTGAGCTTGGAAATCAAGTTTACGGGTTAAAGATTTGAAATATATGAATTAAGAGCATGATTCAAGGTATTGGTCTTGACCTATAAAGCTCTAAGTGGCCTGGGTCCTATGTGCTTAAGGAACCATCGCCAGCTCATCCCAATCCTCGAGGTCAGCCAAGAAGAACCTGCCGAAGTCCTGTGTGTGCCATGTTCCATAATCCCGAATATGTGGGAGCTCCTCAGCTCTGGGACTCCCATCCTTGAGACCTGCCAGAACCTGAGCCTGGCCATGTTTTGGAAATGGTATAAGCCTTTTTTTATTTGGGCAGGCGGGGTGGAGCTCCTGGTGGTCTTTGGAGAGCCGTTTTATTATTTATCTCTTTTTATGACTTTGTTTTTTAAGATGCCCTGAGCCTTTTTGAGGGATGGCAGCATAGAAATCAAATCAACACATACATACATACATCTCCGAAAGATTAAAAAACTTGGTTCAGAAGCTGCATTATGCATTTGTTTTCAGTCCTGGTCCGGTGAGGAGCAGCTCATGATGGATGTTCCTTTTCCATTAGGAAATGCTGTTCCCTTCCACAGAACGAGAGACTCCTGTATGCCCTGTAGATTTACAACTTGTAATGATTCAGCTTGTCATTTCAGACTAAATGTGAGGTCTTATTTAAATGTCTCAGTGATTCAAATCAGATTCCTGATGCAAGTCATTTTAAAATTGGTAATATGCTTCTTAGTCTATCAGCATTGGTAATACGTTTCTCTTCCTACCTGCTGGGACTCCATCAGGGACACTGGATTACTCCTGAGAAAATCTTAATTTCAGAACCTGCTTAATTTGCTAAATGGCAACATTAGAAAAAGAAAGCAGAATCGGCCTTCGTTTGGTACATTTCTCCAACATCACAAACTTAGTCGTTCTCTGGTTACCCATAGGAGGAGTTTTGTTTGGTTTGTTTTCAATAAGATAAGGCATATCAAGCCTGTGTTTCTGATTTGAAGGAACAAACTAACAACCAGTGAATAAAATTAGATGACTTTGAGCTCTTTTTATTAAGGTTAAACAAGCAAATATGGGTGCCAAGTATGCGTTTCCCTTTGTAGGTCACCTTTAAAAATTCTACGTACACTGAATCACAGCCGTGCCTAACATAAGACTCAGCAGATGTTGAGATTAGCCTGAAGGCTTGCAGGAGTTGGCTTAACATATTTGTTTCCCAAAGCTCTAGCTGGACCTATTTCACCCTACTAATAATAATAGATAAAATGCTGAAGGACAGGGCAACATGGGAACACTAGGTCCTGAATCTTATTGTTTTGAGGGTAAAACTTGGTCTTCCTTTCCCCCGAAAGCCATGTCTATTCAGTAAGTGTTCACTATCTGTTGTGAATGTTAGAACAGTTTCTTTTTATGCAAAAATAATCAGACAGAAAGCTGAGTGTGCAAGCATCACCTCTACCTGCTTCCACAGCCCTAAGCAGAGAAGCACCAGTTTGCTACATTCAGGGCCCAGTCCTGATGCAGCACCCACAAAAGTCAGTGGGACTCCATGAGTATGCCTGCGCTTCATCACCTACATGACTGCCTATTTGATCTGGGGACATCTTCTACCTTCGTCCCTCAACCACACCTGAGACTGGAGATCTTGACTGAAGCAGTGGGAGGCACCTCTGGAACAGATCAAGACCTCCTTCTCAGGTTTGGCACGGAAGATGGGGAATGGATGCTAGGGTTGCACTCAAGAGCACCAGGAACGTGGTGTAACCAGTACCCTGCAGGATCTAGGGGGGTACCTCGGTGCTCAAGTGAATGGAAAAAGTGTGCCTTTTGATGAAAGCCACTTGAGACAGAACTGGGAAACAATCCTGGAAGAGTTTATTTCAGGTGAACCAAGTTCACGAGGTTATATGCATGTGTAATATTGTGAATGTTATGCTCCTTATTCTTTTTTTAAAAGGGATATCCTTTAAAGAAAGAATAAGGAGCATAACATTCACAATGTTACACACACACAGCCCCCAAGGGCTACAGAGTTTATTATTCAATTCTGTTTTTGCTTTGCTTGCAAGCAAGCATGTTATCTGGTAGCGGGATTTGTCCATCTGTCTGTATCCCTTTTAAAATATGTGCACACACACACACACACACACACACACACACACACACACACACACACACACACACACACACACACACTGCAACTTAACAGCTAAATTAACTTGGTTGACCTGAAAAAAACTCTCCCAGGATTTTTTTCCCCCAGTTCTGGCTCAGAACATAGAATCCATTCTTTTCACAGCATTAATCTTAGCTTTAAAGTGTTTCCTTTTTAAAAGATCTCTCTTACCAATTAGGCAAAGGCAGACTCCACTGAACAAATTATGTCCTCCTAAACTAATATTGTCCTCCATTTCGCCCCGTCACATGTTCCTGTTTCTCCTCTGACCTTCTTCTGTCTCTCTTTTCTCCCCCCTCTCCCGCTTTTTTATTTCTGAAGTCCATTTGGAAGAGGACATCAGTGAGGGCAGAAGCAAAGTACAGGCAGCAGCTTCATTGTTACTGTCACACACACACATATTCAGGTCTTCAACCTACTCTAATTAACAAGGGATTAATTGCTAGAGGGCTGCAAGTTCTGACACACTACACATGCACATACCCACATAGGCTTGATCTGAATGTGCATGTACAAGAAAAATCTGTTCAACATTCAGATAGAAATCCACACTTGACCTGCAAAAAAGAGTCCTAATCAGAAATCCATCTCCATAGCTCAATTTCGTCTTATCAGGACGAAAAAAAGCAATTGTATCCCTTTCCAGTGTTTACAACGGCTGCAAAGAGAAACCAATCCCCCACAATAAAGTGAGTGGCAATTAAGGAATCAATAGTATCTACCTTATTTGTTTTTCTCAGCAGTAACAGGCATGCGTTTCTACTGAACTGACATTTTGCTGCTTTATTGCAATCAGCACAATAGATCCTTGTTTGATCACAGAATATATGTATCTAAGCAGAGCATTCAAACAGCAGTATCAGGTCTGACTCAGACCTAGGAAACCGTCAGGGAAAGCTCGCACATCCAAGTTGAGAGCGCAGCCCTAGTTATTTACAACGTTCTGTATCTTTCTGCACCAATGTGTAATTAATTGCCACGTTCCACTTCAGTGCTGTATGTATTTTCCCAATGATTTACTGTATGAATAAATAAGGAGAACAAGTCTCCAATGACATAAAATGCAAAATGTATGTTTTAATCGGTACAATATTTAGATATCTTCTTGGAGCATGTTTATGAGCAAGTTATTTATTGCTAGTGACTGAGAGGTGCTCTTGTGGAACTAATTGTGATAAATTATTAGAGCTGAGCAAATAATTTATCTGAGGAATTTGCCTGATTCTTCTTTTTCGTGAATTGTCCATAAACACTTTGACTTTTCCAAATGTATTTATTATTTGTAATTGTATGTCAAACTGTTTTTCTAGTAATTCTTGGTCTGTAGATTATACGTCAGCAGCCCAGTGTTTGTAATCAAAAAAGAGAACTCTGTTTCTTTTTGACTGAATATAGATTTCATGGTATAGTTTATTTCTTCTTTATGTGAATGAGCATAATCCTAACATTATCTTTGTGCTTTATAACTTGATGCTGATGAGTTCAAATATTATTTCCTATGAATTCTGAACCATTTACAATTCATGGTTCCTTCTGGCTCCTTCAAGTAAACTTATTTGTTAGAGTATTTGTGAGTGAATATGAAGTAGGCTTGAATATAGCCAAAGAATATTCTGGGGGTTTCCTTTTTTTAAATTGAAGCAATATGTTTGGATATTTAAACAGTTGTGATGACCAGTCCCTTTTAGATACCAAGCATCCTCAACTCCATTTGGAGTAGCAGGGCATGTCTACTTGTTCATTAATGTGAGTTAGGTAATGCACATTAAATCTAGTACCTCCATTGCGAAGGCATTTGTACACATGCTTGTGGAAAGGTGTTTTAGTTCAAAAGTGCACCAAATTGTGCACCAAATTGTGCAAAAGTGCACCACCACCATTTTCTCAGTGCTGACGTGCATTTTGCCATTTATACAAATGCATGCAACGCAGCACTGGGCGTGTTGGCTTGCATGCAAAGCAGACTCAATTAATCGAGTCTGTTCCCATTCACTGGATTTCTGGTGTGTCAGAGCAGACAAATGTATATGTATAATTACCCTGAGGTACTAGAGCATTCACCCGTTCAAATGCGCATTAGATAAAGAGCATGTTTTTTTTATGATGCTTTAATGCACATTAAAGTAGGCTAATGCATGTTAAAGTGCACATGTAGACATGCCCAAAGTGCGCTGCTTTTACATTTAAGATTGTCATTGACTTCAACAGTCTGTAAAATGTCCACAGGTTAAGTATGCAGTGAAAAGATCATTAGGAGCCACAAAGCCTGTCAAAAATAAAGCATTTTGTTGTACATTTAACAACTTTGGATACATTAAAATAATGAATTCTCCATTATCCTTCTCCTAGTAAACATGTTCTCCTATATAATAAAAGCGTCAAGCAATTGTCAAATGTGGGAATAGAACCAAAATAGAGGGAGGGGAGGAGCCAACATCTGGACAATGAAAATGAAGTGCCAATTTTTCCTTGAGGGCAATTAATTCTTGAAACATCTGAGGTTTAATTGAATGTGGAAGCATCATGAGATAACTTTATTCTTGTCACTGGATCATTTTTACCTTTGTAAGAGAGGTGCCATGCTTGATAGAAACCAATTAGAACTGAATTTAATTCTGCAAATTGTTCATTTAATCTTTTTCTCTCATTTATCAAGCTAAAAACTAGGGGAATTTAAATAGATACTTTACATGAATCAAGTAGATGAGGCAATCTACTTTAAAACTTGCAAGAACATTTGAAAATGGCTTAACAATTTGACTCATTTATGTTGTCAGGAAAATATCTTCACCAACATTGATGGACATCACATGGGCTGTATAAATTCAAGAAGCATAGCTGTGCTAGCAGCTCTTAAACAGCAGTCACAGGTCCTGGTGCTGAAAACGCACCAGTTCATCCTGAAATCTGCTGGCATAGTAAATGCTCAGGGCTGACATTCAGATTCTGCTCCTGCAGAATACTGTAGCTGTTGGATTTGAATGAGGATTTGAATGATAATGGATCGGGACCTTAGAGTATTGTTGGGTCATGTAGACGGTCCTATAAAAATGTTGAGCATCTTCCATTTTTATTAACATTAATGGGAGTTGGAGGTGAAGAATCAAGTCATTCAGAATCTCTTAGGATTAGGCCCATGCTCCTGAAAGAGATTTGAAGAATCTGAGAATTGTCGATGTTTGTGCAAAGGAAGATCCTGAGGCTGGTCGAAACCATCTCTGGAGACGATCTGTGCAAAAGTATCAACAGTTACAGTTGTCTTGCAGTGCTTGCAAAAGGGATGTCTATATTCTTTCTCTTTTTATATTATGTCTTCTGCCAGAGGTCTATGCATGTCACCAGCATATGGTGGTAACCTTTCAGTACAAACCTTCCTCTGTAGCCATAGAGCTACTCAAGGTGCAGAGCTGGTAGGCTGTATAAATCAGAGCTGCATGAATTTTAGACCCCAGCACTAAAGCAATTCAGGCCTTCTGCAGATCCAGCTAGGTCAGAAGCTAACAATCCCTGTCCTGTCAGCCCCAGTGTACTTTTCAATTAAACAAACCTCAGATTTCCCATCCTTTTCCTTTTCTTATTGTTTCTTTCTTTTAGCTTCAGAGGTTGACAGTATTTCATAGATTCATAGATGCTAGGGTCGGAAGGGACCTCAATAGATCATCGATTCCGACCCCCTGCATAAGCAGGAAAGAGTGCTGGGCCTACATTACCCCAGCTAGATACAC
>NW_017728924.1:1996670-2037781 GCF_001723895.1 Crocodylus porosus | reverse complement strand
AACATAGAGCGCAACCCCTCCCCCCTTTTTCCCCACCCTGTCCTTTCTGTACAATCTATAGCCCTCGATATGTACCACCCAGTCATGGGATGAATCCCACCAGGTTTCCGTCAGCCCCACTGACTGGACTTTTATGGACTTTTGGATAATTTTGCTAGTTAACTTAATAAGCACCCTATAGTTATTCCATCACAAATGTATGCATGTACTTGTAAGGTCAGACTGTGCCACAATTAACTGGAAGAAGAAAGAAAATACACTAAGTCATCAACTTTATCATCTACAATTGAAACCATGGCCTCTGGTAGTTCTGCACAATAGCTTCAAGCAGCTACAGTAATTATTCAGCAAGGTACTTCTCAGCTACCATGAAACAACATTCTTCACCTTATCCAAATATATTTTCTTTCCCGAAATTATGATTACCATGAGTCTGCAAAATTTTGAGACATCTCATCTTCTTTCTTGCCTGCGTCAATATTGTTGACAATACCTGACAGTCAGAGGAACAAGAATACAGTCAGCAATTCATAATGCTCTGTGTAAGATCTAGAGTCCAAGATCCACAACAGAAAGCTACAATAAATATAAAAATGTAATACGGCCATTCTTAGTCTTATACAGGTATTCTTAGGCAGTTCATGACAGTGTCTACTAGACCACAGAGGTGTTGCTGAGGAATAAAACTGCAAGGCAAATCTTTTTTTCCTGACAAATCTAGCCATCCTTCACCTAGATAAATGTCCTTTCAGATGGCCAAGTAGAAGATACAAGATAACTCTCAATTCCACAGGCAGTGAAATCCCATATAGTGTGGCAACGTGAACAAAATGTATTGATGGTTCAGTCTATTGATTGTTCATTGTTCATTACAACAAACAAACAGAAAAAAAACGCCATCTTTTTACAATACCACTTATTTATTTTTATACATGTTTGTGCATGCACTTTCTGTGTTGCATAAATGTTTATGAAAAGTGAAGGATTCGGTATTTGCAACCATTAACATTCATATGAATATTTATTGTTTAAGAGTGTGTTAGGCTTAACAGTACTGTAGGTATAGTAATAATTCGATCAGGAATCAAATGTGGCATACCAATCTAAACCTGAATTCTGAAATGAAAATAATCCATTCCTGTGGAGGAAAATTTAAAATAATCTAATGATTTTTTTTTTGTAGGTTGTTTATCATTGTAAAGAGAAAACCACTGTACCTTTGGGAGAACACATTTGAGTTTATTGACTTCTGTGAACCTAGGTTTTGCCCCCTCACCTTCATCATTTCCTTAGCAGTGCACTGTTGAGGATGTTTCTTGCAGTAATCTTCCCTCTTCCACCCACTTTCACTTCCAATAGAAGAGCATAAAAATGTACACGAGTTCAATCCATGGGTCCAAATGATTTGAGAATAAAAACAGGCTGTGGCTGCAATTGTTGAAGCTGTAATTACGGCTTCCTGCAAATCATCCCAGCCTCTGAAAATGGTATAAGGTACCATTGCTATAGCCTGCTGTTGCAAATTCAGTTGTCTGAGCAAAATCCACTGAAGAACTTACGCTCCTAAAATAAGACCTAAGCAAAATTTAGGATAGTAATCTTACAAACCCTAGCTGCGATGCCACCGGACCTTGAAGACCCCTAAGCGCCACAGATTTCCCAGGCAATGAAAGCTGCTCCTTTAGGCCCACTTAGAACTGCCAGTGTCATAGCAGGGCAGAGAAACCCTATGCCTATGGCATGCCTAAGACTGTTCAGGATCGAGAAAGTCTAAGGTCCTATGGCTAAGTCTCCTGAGAAGCTCAATCAAGAATTCATGGATAGAATAAGGGACCTTACAAAATGCAGATGCTATTTAAAAAAACTAACAGCCCAAAAACATGACAAGAGGAGGTGGTGGTGGGGCCACACACCTTCTGTGTACCCACCTGGTCTAGAAAATGGGAGTTGTGGGCTCATTTCCCTTCTCAGGCTGGGGAGGGTTATGAGCAGCTTCCTGCAGCCTCAAGTCAGACGCTGCAGCGCAAGTGAAAGGGGACTTAAGATATACTTCTGTCCTCTCTGAGCTCCACAGACTCGATCTAGGTGCGCTTCATTCAAAGTGCCAGCTTTAGGCAGTTCCCTGCTAACTGGTTTAACTCCTAATCTAAGGCACCTAAGTCTCTCCAGGCCCAGTATAGGGAATATACATTTCTAAAATAGATCTATCGATACATATCTAAAACAGATCTATAGATACCAGTTCAGGGTCCCAGAGCTTAAATAGGTTATTGGACCTCCCCCTTGGTCCCTAGGAAAGTTTGCATTTTAGGTTTTTTTTCCCTGACAAAAAGGCCAGATCTTGTACCTGATGGTATTCTACATGCCTCAAGTGACTAGTTCACATTGGTTTAAATGGTCCTTCTGCCTGAAGAGAACTGTTGGCTGCTGCCTTCATCTGTCATGGCCATCTGCTCTTCTCTTTTTTCTTCTCAGCATGACAAAAGGAACTTACATACAAAAACAGATTGAGGACATGCATTAACCTCTTTAGAGACCATAAATGGCCCCCAAGGGCTATGAAGTTTACTGTTCAATTCTATTTTTGCTTTGCTTGCAAGCAAGCATGTTCTCTCGTAGCAGGATTTGTCCATCTGTCTGTCTGTCTCTGGCCTCTCCAAATTTCCTCATATAGGCATAGTCTGCATTCAGTCTTATTACAGGCCTTCCACTGATGTCAGTAGAAGCTATATACTTGAACTGAGTACAATATATGTCAGAGAGTTCATATGTCCCCTTTTCTCCAGTACTGGGGGAAAAATATTTGATGAATGTGAATACAGTAAAAAAAAGGTGCATTTGTACTTTTACTTACTCTGCCTATCACAGTCACTGAAGGAACTAAAACTTCCTAATACAAATCCACATGAAACTTAACTTATCATGCACTTAACATATATTCTTCTTTCAAATACAAAGCCAAACACTAATAAGGTAGGCTTTTGTCTGCAGTATTGCTCAGATAATCTTTTCACTCAGCTACCAAAAAGGTCCCCTTTCAAATATCATTTTAAAATTATACCTTATCAAGTTTGTTTTCGATGGGTCTGAATCACAAGTTTTTCATACCTATAGGACAGTGCTGTATACTTATCCTTTCTTCTTTTGTGAAGTTGACTGTGCTAGAAAATTTATCTTTGATGTTGTAGTTAATAGTTGACAGCTGCAGATTAATTGTTACATCTTTCTGGTCTTCATACTTTATTATATCTTGTGTTTTGCATTACATAGAGTAAGATGAAATATGATCCAAATATTCAAATGACTATGCATAAAGCATATATTGGTTCTTCTGTTAATGCAGTGTATTATAATGGTCTGGCTTTGGGGAACTTTTGCCCTCTGGGAGTTTACTTGTTTAACTGAACAAGGATGGGGCTGGTTGCTATATGTGATGATGCAACGTGGATCCTTCTTTAGAACTTGGATTGACACGATCACCTTGTTTGACATAGGACCTAAAAGCCTACTAGTTGTATGACCATGTTTTGATCATTTGCAATGTAGGCAGCATTTGAATCCGTTTCCTAAAAGTTCCTTATTCCAGTTTCTTCAGCCTCTCAGCTCATATATGCTCCCTCTGCAAATGATTTCATTAAGGCTTCTGAAAAACTGACACGTATGCCCAAGAGAATTCCTGGTGGCAAATACATCAGTAACTAAAGAACAAACATCCATTTTGCTTAGTCATCAGTTTTAGCCAGCAACAAATCAGAAGACAATTCATTGACAGATCCCAATAACTCAAGAGCTCCAGGAGAAGGGTCTTGGGGAGCAGCACATCCACATCTCTGCTAAATGTTTTCACTCCTAAAAATTACATGGTATTGATTTAACATGCAAAACAATTAAGGCAGGGGTGTCAAAAATATGGTCTGTCAATTAGGACTGCACGAAGCTTCGGTGGCTGATTCAATTTGCAGGAGATTTGGTCCAATTCAGCGGCCGAACCCCCGAATCCGATTCAAATCAAGAGACACATTAAGACGTCCAAATCAAATCGGAAGCTTCCAAATCAATTTGGATAGATTCGGGGCTGATTTGGCCATAGGATATACAGGTTTCCCTCACATAAAGCAAATCCACTTTATAAATGTAACAAATAGGGATAGGATTGTAAGGTAGTGAGGGAGGCTGGGACTAGGGAAAGGGCAGGAGAAGGAGTGCCATTCCCGGGGCTGCACCATGCTCTGCCTGTCCCCTCGTGCCTGGGCTCTGTCTGCCCCCACTCCCCCCAGCTCCTGTGCTGCACTGTGCCATGGTACAGGCAGCTGGTGTCAGAGTGACGGGCACCAGCTGTAATGAGAACTGTTGGTGGGTGCAGGGAGGGGGTGGGGCATGCCTCTTGCTGCCCTACACCCCCCCAGGAGGGCTGCGGGCTGGGGGACTGTGTTGGGCTCTTCCTGGGGAGCACATGCCCCTGGATCTGGATGCAGGATGGTGGCAAAACTGGGCTGTTCCCAGTGCTTGGGGTGGGCGCACAAGGAAAGAATCAGCCTTGTGACGCCACCAGCAGCACCCTGCAGTGGCAGCCTGCTGTCATCCCACATCCAGATCGGGGGCACGCGCCCCCCCAGGTACAGCCCGACACAGCTCCCCAGCTGTGCCTCCTCCCATGCTGCCTAGGGCTCCACTTGCTGCCACTCCCATCAGCCCCTGCTGCAGCGGCCCTGGGAGCGGCTGACATTAGCTTCCTGTACCATGGCATGGTGCAACCCAGGAGCTGGGGTGAGTGGAGGCAGACAGAGCCCAGGCACAGAGGGACAGATGGAGCACAGTGCAATCCTGGGAAAGACCCCCTCCCCACCCCCTTCCCTAGTCCCAGCCTGACTCCCTCCCTCACCACCTGGGAACATATTCCTATCTGTTAGGGCTGTCCAAAGCTTTGGTAGCCAATTCAGTGGCCAAATCTCTGAATCGGAATCAGCTGAATTGAATCAGGACAGTTGCATTTGACACCCCTGAATTAAATTAGAGCATATGTTGGACATTCTCAACTCAAGGCTGGATTATCTCATGGATGATATGATCTTTCTACTGAAGGACTGTGGGAACATCTCAGCTTCATCATTATGTAGTATCACAGTAGCCTCAGTCTATAGGCCACCCTAAAGAATAATCACTCATGTGGTATCTATATCACCTCAGGACCATGTGAAGCAGCCCATCAATAAAGCACGGCATGCCCACTTTATACAACCTATCCCCTAAAATGGATTTCATGTGGGGCAGGTCTATAATGGTTTCAAGACTGCCACTGAAACATAAGCATCACTGCTTTGGTCCTGCTTTGCCTTCTCCAGACTCAGAGCAGAGGCACTGGAGGCGATGCCCCCTGCTCCTGCTGTTAAGACCTTTATCTCTTGGATGCTTGATGTGCGTTAGGTCATGCACATTAAATCTAGTACCTCCACTGTGTACACATGCTTGCACAGAGGTGTTTTAGTTCAAAAGTGCACCACCATCATTTTCTCAGTGCTGATGTGCATTTTGCCTTTTATACAAATGCATGTGACGCTGCACCAGGTGCATCAGCTCGCATGCGAAGCAGACTCAGTTAATCGAGTCTTCTCCCATGCGCTGGATTTCTGGTGTGTCAGAGCAGACAAATGTATATGTATAAATGCCTTGAGGTACTAGAGAAAAATGCATTCTAATACTTTGTCTAGTACTCTAGACAAATCTATATGTATAAATGCCCTGACAGCCGGGGGTACCCTCAAAGCATCCACACTGCCTCAGTTCTGTGCTTGCAGCAAGCGGGGCTTATTTTTCAGCTGCAGTCTCAAGAGCAGCGCAGACCCAGTGTAGACCTATCTGTAGTCACTGTGCTGCAGCACTCTCAGGAGAGCTTTATAGCCCATGCCCAGCACCCCACTAAAGCGATTATATTACATGCATTGCAGGGGATAATGTGCATCGAGCAGGCAGGCTGTGCTTCACTGCTTTGCTCCTCAGCACAGTGCTCGAGCAGCGTAGGCATGCCCTCAGAGTCTTACAAGTGAAAAGTGAGTCTGATCTATTTGGTATGCTAATCAAGCGGATTTATGGCTTACAAGAATCTAGGCTAGTCCACCATATGTTAGTTGCAGTAAGATGTACAATTGCAGCCCGGTGTAAACGGCCCGGGATGCCACCGATGAGTAACTGGCTGAACAAACTTTGGGACTTTTGGCAGTGGAGGAGCTGACACATGAGACATTCCTAGTTGTGTGACTAGTAAAAGACATGGATGCCACTTAGAACAGTGCAAAACCAACCAGCATTTTAAAGACATGGGGATTTGGATCCGTTCCATATGAGGAACAATATACAGCAAGCAAAGGAAAAAGGGTTTGGTAGTGACTTCTCCTTGGTTGCATGCAAACTGCAAGAGAAAGGATACTAAGAGTCAAAGTTAGAGAAAAGCATAGGCACACAAATTAGTGTGGGTCTTATCTCCAAATACCCCTGGAACTGGAAGAGAATGGTTAGCAGTGAACCAAACAATACAGCTGGAAGAAACCTGCTAAACATGATTTTTTACCTGAATGAATAAAGGAAAGAATAAAAATGTAGCCAGGACTGTAAAAAAGAAACAAAAGCCTCATAAATCCTAAAAGCAGATCTGTGTTCTTTTAAAATAATAAAACCTGAGGGGAAGATAGGGGAGAGAAAAATATTTTCACTACAAATTTTGCATTTTTCATAAAACAGCATGGCCCAAATTTGGCTTTTGTATGCTGCTTTGGGACTGCTACTGAGATTTACCAGAAGTGTGTGTTCACAACCCAGGGGAAGCTTTGGGCCTATCACAGCTATATGTAGCACTGGCATTCTCCTCTAATTCTGTACAGAATTGTGCACATTTCTTGTTAAAGCACAGACATTATCGTAGCAAATGTGTATAGCTAAGTCTGATTCAAGTTGTGGTGCTACCAGAATTGCAGGCGAGAAAGAAGAACAAGACTATTCCATTGAAATTTGCCCTATGGTCCCACTCAGCTATAAATGCTTCCTTGTCTTTATCTCTTATTTTTCTTTAAAATGACTTTGGTCTATTCTTGCATTTACAGAATGTGACTGGGAGAAAGGTTTTTCTTAACAATAGTCCTTGCTAGCCTGATCATTGACTCTATAATCTGAAAAAAACTCGGTGACAAAATGTCAAGTTCTCCTTTATTGCTTTACGGTCTAATGCTCAACCATTTGCGTGCACAGAGAAACACTTACTCAAGTGAGCAATCACTCTGAAGTCATGGCAAACAGTATGCATGGTGCCACTCAGACTCTGAAGGTTGCAGGATGAGACCCACAGTTAGGATTTTGCCTCCTTTTTCATGTTGCCTCATAAAATCACACATTTATATATAGGGGAAGGTGTAATGGCTCTGAGAGCGTGACAAATGTTTTCTGCCAGTTGCTCATAGATTACCAACATCATAGAGTAGCAGCCAAAGCCTAAAGAAAGCCATCATTGTTTAGCTTATTGGTGATAGGGTAGCTCCCCGATGTAGTGGAGGTTAATGACCCTATTACCACTTGACAGGTTGTTTCAATTTAGATGTATTTTAATTGCGGACTTGCTATATATATTCTTCAGGTATTGTGCATTTCAATCTACAATCTAGTGCCATTGCCTCTGATAAAACCATAGCAATATATTGCTCCCCTTTCAAGCAGCCTTGTAGGAAATAAATGAAAACAAAACAAAACAAAGGAAAATACAATGAGCAAGAGAAAAGGATGTTGATGTCAAGACAAAATATTGTCCTGAGTATGGATTTTTTTTTCTCGACTTGACCTGTTGGCAGACTGATTCTGACCAACTCACTTAACCTGCTAGCGCCTCACTTTCCCCATTTATGCAACACAGGGTCTATCTACATGGGCATTAATGTGCCTTTTTAAAAGCACATTAAGCACCTCTGGGCATCTATATGTGTGCTCCAAGGGTGAGGTTGGGGGATGCTTTAATTAGAGTGGCTGCAAGAGCTCATTTGATGAGCTTTAGATGAAGCACCCCCATCGCTGTTTTGAAGCAGGGGGATGCTGATACACGAGATGCAGAGGCTGGCTCAAGCACAGTACTTATCATACTCTGTAATTACGTGATTAGTGCAGGCAGTAATTACCACACGTGGTAATTATAGTGTGTCAGAGCAACCTCCACTCTCGTGTATAGGCACCATCCAGTGTGAGGTAGTAAATGAATGCACTTTAGGCTGCACTAATGTGCACTAGCGCATTTGCATGCTTTTTTTAGTGACGCTTGATGCTCAGTAGACTATTTTACTGCACATTAGTGTAATGTCATTGTTTTTTATGTGATGCTTTAATACACAGTAAAATAGTCTACTGCACATTAAAGCGCATGTGTAGATGCACCCACATAGACTAACTTGCACCTTTTAGAAACTGATAATATTAGAAATGCTGTATTTACCATTCTACCAGGATTGCAGCAGTGTGGTCTCTTCATTTCCAAGTGCAGTGCTTCAGGGAGCTGGTATGGTCCTGTGTCGCTTTATGGCGCCCACCAGATTGGTGATTTGGGGCTTAATTGTGCAATATTAGCAAAGTTGCTTTGGGATCCTGAGATGACAAAGCTGTGCATTATAACATGCCTCACAGTATGGTGTGAGCCAGAGGCTATACACCTGATCTAGGCAGTATTGATGTCCTCGTTTTTGACTTGCTAGGTTCAAAGTTTGCATTCTCTTTTCATCCTTTCATGTGAGCTTTCCCCAGAGCCTACATGACTTGTGGGTGCTCTTTTCATTATTTTATTAATGCCTTTAGAGCTTGTTTTTTTTTCCCCCCCTGTTTTAAGTAGTTTAAGTATTAATGCAGAAACAACGGGATCAGTCA
This sequence comes from Crocodylus porosus, assembly GCF_001723895.1. Lineage (NCBI taxonomy): Eukaryota > Metazoa > Chordata > Crocodylia > Crocodylidae > Crocodylus > Crocodylus porosus. Next base: position 2,028,892 of record NW_017728924.1, on the reverse strand, counting down.
GTACGGGTAAGGAAGTATAAGGGAAAAAAAAGAGAGATTGTCTAGGTCAGTAGTGTAACTGAAGGGGATGTCCAAGTAGCAGCCCTGGATGCCAACTCTGGGGGGAGAGGGCGAGTGTGGCAGGGGATGCAAAAACAGCCATTGCTGTAGTTTGTTGGTTGCACTGGATGTGGCCTGGCAGGAGCCAGTGCTGCAGAGCTGCCCCAGGTGTAGAGTTGTACTGTTATATCTCTGATCCAAGCTTGTTGAAAAAGCTAAGCTTTATCAGCAGTTTGTCATCGACTGCAGTGAAGTCAGAGTCCAGCTGGTTGTAGCTATAGCCACGTGGCTAATGCTTTGCTAATTGTGACTTCTCTTAGAGTTCACAATTTAAGGAGCTCTCCATCCCTCCCATATACTGCAACCTCATTTATCTGAGCTCAGGGTCTTCCCTTGCTGCAGAGCAAGCAGGAGTTACTACCATGACTTGCTAGTATAGTCTCCCCACCTGCTGCGATACTGGGAATCAGCCCACATCCTCCAAATCCAGCTACCTGTCGCCAAGTGCCACCGTGCGCTTCAATGGAAGGCGAAAGAAATCTTGAGGTAGGGTGATAATTTATGCCCATGAAGGTCTTGTCCTGATCTGTCCTCATTCAAGATTGGTTTAAACCATGAAGCTTGTGATTTTATGCTCCTTCCCAAGTTTGCTAGTATTCATTATAGCTCTGGATATTCTTGCTTCCCATACGCAGGTCCAATCCTTTAAACCTGCCAAATTCAGCTGAAAATAAATTTACCTTCCTCCCTATTTTGTCTGCTAGTCACAGCTTTTAATTCAGCAGTGTAGTAATTCCATCTCCTCCATGAAGGCACAGCTGCTCAGGGTCCAAGACCAGGGAGTTTGAGTCCCACCAGGGGGAGTCAAAGAAGCTCTTGAAGACCGTAGCATACAAGGCAAGAGGAGCTCTTTGAGAAATGCCCCCACTCAATGAAATCATGTACATAAAAAGGGTTCACTTACATTGGGGTTTAGAGGCCTCACTGACACTGCTTTCTGGAAACCAGAAGGCAGCTCCTGAGCATGTCCATTTTTAATTAATCCCTCTGCTTTTAGACATAGCTGCAAGGAGAGGGAGGGAGCTGCCCTATAATACTTACTACTGGTTAGAGTTCACCATTACCCATTTTTAGGGACCCACTTGCTTCGTGCCTCTCCCCCAATCACTGCTTGATGAGAGCATCTGCAGACCGATGCCATTTCTCTTTACCCCTGCTTGTCTCTGCACTGGGGAGGATTTTTCTTCATGCACTCCTGCACAGCAAATAACCTGAGACATTAGAAATAAGATCAAAGTGAGGCTTTCAAGTCTGAGAGTGATGCAGGCTCAGTATATCTCTCAGCACCCTCACGTGGAGAAGGTCTGTCCTTTAATGTTTAATGTTTCTAAAGCAGCTGGGGGGGGCAAAGGACTCACAGACTGCACCGCCAGGGGCTTGTGGGTCACACTAAGGCATGCCGCGGGCCCCTCCAAGCTACACATCCCCACCACACATCAGCACCCAGGTCCCTATGCACCACGCTGCACCCCCAGTCCCATCCTCTGCTTCCCCAGCCAGGCTCGGCTGCACTGTCCTGCTCCTTGGGGTGGGGACAAGCAGCAAAAGCTGAAGGCAGGAAGAAAGACCCAGGAGACTCTAGCTGCTATTGCCGCCTGAGCAACGGAGGGAGTGAAAGCCAGGCATTACGTAGGAGGACTCTGACCAGCCATAGATGAAATAGTGTTTGTTCCTTTGACCAAGGCAATGTGCAAGTTTTATACACTTACCCTTTTTTTTTTTCCAAATGTCTTGATTTTTTTTTTGTTTTATGCACCAGCATTCCTGGCAATGCAAGGTCTACTTAATGACACTAGCCAGACGTTTCATGATTGGATTGGAAACCAAATGTCCACTTTTCATGATAAATACCTAGCAATCCTGTAAGCACGCCACATGGCCATATACTTTTTGTATCTTGGATATAATTGGACTAACCTGATGAAGAGTAAAGCATAAAGCAAGTTTAAAAACCAGGATACATGTGTAGAGGCCCAAGTACTTGAAACTACTATACAGTACAACAGATCACCTTAAGATCGTACTGCAGTAACTACTATCCTCACCCAATTAACTCCTACCTGCATTACCTACAGATGGAAATGTCAAGCACATTGGGGCAGAAACACATTTTCCTGTTTGTTTCTGAAGAGCTTATATCAACACAGCTGAACTCTGTCAAACTATACCATGATGTAGATACAGACTCAGTGGGTGCGTCTACACGGGGCGCTACGACACCGTAGTGACGAGCTACAGTGATGTAGCGTCAGTGGGCAAGAGCCACGATGCTGCTGCTACTGCGTGGTAGCTCGTTGCTTGTTGCTACTGGAAATAACCTGTGCCATACCAGGACCGTGCAGTACGAGCGGTTACTGTTCAGTCATTTAGTACTTGCTAAAGCAAGTACTAAATGACTGCACAGTAACAACCGTGCAGTCAGGTGCATATGTAGATGCACCCAGTGGCTCTGGAGATTTTAGCTGAAGATGGCAGAAGTTTCAGTCTCATGAGGGTTTTATTTTTCAGTATGATTTTGCTAAGGAGATCTTGTGGGTTTCCACCGTTTAAGATTCAATCCACCTAAAAAGTGTTCACCAGATTTTGGTGTTACCATAACATTGCATCCTAGTTTAAACTTAATTCAGATCAGTATTGAAATGCTATGTCCTTAGTCCAACTCTGCCTCACATAAGTATGACCTGATTCTGCACATTACACATACAGTCACACATTGTATTTTTACTGTGTTATTAATACACTGGCTGTTGCTCTGTTTCCTTTCCAGGCATCTCATGCTAATATATACTGCCCTGATCATTACTGAATGGAGGGATGGCCTACTTTTTTGGAAATGGGTGAAAGGTGTCCCTGAAAGCCAAACTTGGAAAAAAATCACATTATATGAATAGCATTATGGAGACTACAGCAAAGTTTCTGGAAGCTGGTGCCATGGGTATTGTATAACGTATGCCCTACGGAGCTGCATGCACAGACCCGAAACTGTTGTATGTGGTTTTAAAATATTTATTTATCTGTAGCAACTAAATGAACCGTGGAAACAAGTTGAGCAATGTAGGAAGATTAAAATCTTAAACCATGCCCCAAGTCGGCAAGGGCAAAACAAAATGAATGGATAGCGAATACTGAATGAAGGAATCATCATCTTAACTCTGAACTCAAGTCTTGGCCACAGGATGCCACTCGCATCATTATATCATTCCTGTTGCTAACACTGTAGTCCATCCATCTTTTCTAGATCGGTGAACTTGGTAGTAACTGTATAACTTTGCTGTCTGCAATAATGGGTACAGGCACCGCATTGATCAAGGAATGTCATGATGGAATTTAAAAAAAGCACACAAATTATCTAAGAGCCACATTATTCTGTCTTATAAATGTAACTCCGGTTAACTTTATCATGAATTGTTATGTGTATCAGTCAGGAAAGAGGTTTGGTCCTAAAGTCACATGCTTGCCTCACAGCTGAAAACCTTGTTGGTATATCGTTCAGTTTTCATGTGATCATCTCTCTTCACTTGCTTGCAAACAATGAGAAGGATATTGGTAAAACACCAGCCAAGGCTACAGCGTAGAAATAATTTGATACCAACTTCATGTATGTTTTTTTCTTTCCATAAAGACTGTAAATAGCCTCATTAGTGAAATGGCTTGAATACCTTTAATCTGCCTAAAACTTTACCAGAAGGTGAAGGAGCTGGGATCGCTGCCCCAAACACCTGTAAAAGGCTACCAAAAAACTAGTATTTGTAAGAAGCCCTGATTTCAGGACGATTTTTTCCAGTGTGCAATAACTAAAATAGTAGCTACTTAGTCTGTAGGCTCAGAGGAAATCCTCAGCCTATCCTCTAGGCCATATACAGACATGAGCCATGTGCATTTTGTGGTGCTGCAAACATGCCCGCTGTGTCTATATGTCTTCACTGCACAGGTGACCTAGGCCTATACCCGGGTTTTAGCCCCAAGTTCCCCTACCACCCACAAGGAAAAATCTCCATCCTAAGGGTGAAATGGCTTTCCCATCCTGTGAAAAATGTTTTAGTTTTCCTATAGCAAAATTGATGATTTTACAAACTGGCATTTTCTGATCAGAAACCACTTTACTGAAAAGCTCAAATACTCCTCTAACAATGAGGACACTCACATAAGCAGAGAAGAGGAGGCTTTCACTTGTCTAAAGAAAGCTGAGTGGTGTGGGCTACCTCTGCACAGTGGGGACCTGTGAATGCTTGCATGTACAAATAAAACAATATACATATTTGCTTTGCATGCACAAAGGAGTTTTCACATTGAGATCATACTGCAGCACTTTAGGGCAGCGGCAAAAATACAATTGTATTAGATTTCTCCATGGCTCTCAGAACATGTCTGCAGGCTGTTAGCAGCTTGTGTAAGGTACAGCAGCCTTCAGTTTGCTTTAGCTTACTCTGAGGAGCTAGGCCAGCACGAGGATGGAAGCAAACTGTGAAGCTGATGTATAGCTATCTTGCCTTGCGGTTTGGATCCAGTGTAGTTGAGCCAATGGATGTGGCTAGTCACACAGGCCTGGTGGACCCATGTGCTTCACTGGGATTGAGGCTCAATGAAGAGCTCTGGATAAACCTCTTCTACTTCTTTGGCAATCCCTCACAGTCAAGGATGATTATTTTCCATGATTGTCTAATCTGTGTATCCGAAGATGAGTGATGAGGCCTATCTGGGATTGACAAACTGTACTGCAGCTTGGACATGTGTTTTCTTGTGGGTTGGGTGGCGCTGAATTCTTGATTTGGTCTGCAGCATACTATTTTTGCTGCTTCTGCTTTTCCATCTCCTGTTGTTGTCACGAGGTTTCAAAGTACTGAGATTCCTGCAGCAGACTCTTCCTCTATTTGGGGTAGTCCTGGGTGACAGTCTCCCACAAGTTGACATCAATGTTGCATTTTTTAAAATTGGCCTTAAGGATGTCCCTGAAGAGTTTTGCTGTTGTCCTCTTGAGCTGAGAGAAAAAATCTCGCTTTGGGAATCTGAAGTCAAACTTCCAGATGACATGGCCAGCCCAGCAAAGTTGATGTCTGATGATCATCACCTTGATACTCATGGTGTTTGCTTGCAGGAGGACACTACACTGGTGCATCTGTCTTCCCACTGGATTCAGATGATCTTCCACAGGCAGCATTGATGATACTTCTCCAGCAACTTTAGATTCCTCCAATATGTTGTCCATGTCTCAGCTCCATACAACAAGGTGGGGATCACAACTGCTTGAGAAACCATGACCTTGATTTCAGATCTGATGTCATGATCTTCAGACAGCCATTTCTTCAGGTGTCCAAAGGCTGCACTTGCACATTTGAGGTGATGTTGGATTTCTTCATCCATGTCAGCATTTGTGAGAGATGGCTTCTGAGGTACAGGAAATGCTCAACAGTCTCCAGAGTCTCACCATGGATCTGAATTACCGGAGCTGAGAACTGTTCATAAGGACCTTGTTGATGGTGGAAATTAGCCTTCTGAATGTTAAGCATCAGTCCCGTTTTCTTGCATGCTTCCCTCAGGAAAGACATTGATAATTGGCTGAAAGTCTGCTTCCAAGTGAGCACAAACTACAGTATCATCAATGCACTGGAGCTCAGTGATTGAGATCAGCTGACTCTGAGACAAAAGCAAGACCACCTGAAGTTAAACAGCTTACATCCATTTGGTAGCTTAGCTCCACCCCAGCTGGAAGGTTGTCGGTCAGATGTAGCATTGCAAGGAATATGGAGAAGAGTGTTGGAATAATGATGCAGTCTTGCTTAACTCCCACCTTAACCTCAAAGGGATCTGTGATGGATCCATTACTGAGAACGACCCCTGGCATACCGTCATGGAGCAGGCAGAGAATGATGACAAATTTTGGTGGGGATCTGGTCTTCAGAAGGATCCTCCACAGGTCTTCTTGGCTGACAGTCAGAAGCTTTCGTGAGGTCAAAGATGGCCATGAAGAGAGGCTTATATTTTTTCCAAATACTTATTCTGGAGCTGGCAAGCAGTGAAGATCATGTCAGTTGTGCCTCTTGATGCCCTACACCCACACTGAAATTCCAGGAGGAGCTCTTCAGCAAGTGGACGGATACAGTTCAGGAGGGTTCTCACAATGATCTTTCCTATGGTAGACAGGAAGGTGATCCTGCTGTAATTTCCACAGTCAGACTTTTCTCCTTTCTTGAAGATTGTTACAGTCATGGCATCCCTGAGGTCATCTAGGATTTCTCATCATTCCAGATCCTTAAGATAAGGGCATGAAGCGGTGATGCCAGCTCCTCTCCTCCCTGTTTAAAGATTTCTGCAGGGATTCCATCTGCTCCAGATGCCTTGTTCTTCTTCATCCGTTTCATGGCTTTCCTCACCTCGTCAAGGGTTGGAGGGATTTTGAGATCATCTCTCACTGGGTGTTGTGGGATGGAGTTGAAAACACTCTTGTCAACAGCAGAGTGTCAATTGAGAACGTCTTTAAAATGCTTGTTCTAACAAGTTTTGATGGCTCCCCTTTCCCTGATCAGGTCTCCTCGATCCTTAGATCTCAAGGGAGATGATTCCTGAGTGATCAGACCATAGATGGCTTTCGAGAGGCACTGAAGAAACTGTGCATATTGTGGATGTTAGGAAGATGTTGAATCTCAGCCCTGCCTTGCCACCATTTCTTCTTTGTATCATGTGTCCTCCTTTGGACTTCCCTAGCTTGCTGGAGATTCAGTTTCTTTTGCTTGGAGTTGGTGTCGTTTGCAAGCACAAAAGGCCTTGCACTTGTGATTGATCAACTCTTGGACCTTTTGGTCATTCTCATCAAAGAAGTCTTGATGTTTCCTGGGAGAGAATCCAAGTCTCTTTTCACAGGCACTAGTAACAGTGGCCTTGAGGGCCCCCCACACACTACTGACATTCTCCCATTGTTGTTGATTGGAATTCACCGGTGTTTTATTGAGACAGTAGTGGAAGAGGTCTCACTTGGGTCCTTGAGTCCTCCAAATTTGATCTTCCCTCAGCATTGCTTCTGCTGCAGCCGTTGTTTAAAACCCAGTTTGAGTGACATAACTGAACAGATGAGTCAATTATCTGTCCAGCGATCATCAGGTCCTAGCATAATTTGGGTGATTCAGACATCTTTGCAATCCGAGGCATGGATGATGACATAGTCAATCAGGTGCCAATGCTTAGATCATGAGTTCTGCCATGATATCCTGTGCCTGTTTTTTGGTGGAACAGGGTGTTGTGATGGTGAGTCCATGTTGCGTGCATTTGGTTAAGAGAAGGATGCCATTGGTGTTCACCTTTTCTGCTCCTTCCTTGCCGATGATTCTGTTCCAGAGGGTAGAGTCCCTTCTGACTCTGGCATTGAAATCACTGAGAAGAATAACTTATAGCTGTGCCAAAGTCTGCATTGCAAGCTTTGGAATTGGTGATTTAAGGGATACCAGAGTCTCCTGAGGGCCATCTGTGATCCTTACTGGTTTAGGCAAATTTTAGGAAAGGATTAAATAATGCTCCCATTAAGCCATATGCATATTCATGCAAACTGTTATTTGTACACTCATTTATTTTTTACTGTCATAAGAATTTAAAAAGCAGCACCTTTTGTATGCAAATTTCTGCGTAATGATACTTGCCAGACTTCAAATTAATGAATCATAGGCATAATTTTACTCACAACTTTGAATCTCAAATGAATTGAAACTCAATCACAAAACCGCCATTTAGCTGCAAGTGCTGCGGTAAATGGTTCGGACTGCTATGTATCAGCATGCAAATGTCCAAGTTGCACACTTGTCAGGAGAAAGATGCAACAAATATATTGCATTTTTATCTGTCTTATATGTAGCTCTGTGTTCCCCCATTTTCAGTAAGTATCTGCTTTATTGATAGAACACATCAGTATCATATTCTTATTTATTCTCCTCATCATCATCAGATAAGCAACAGCTAATCCTCATAAAGATGTCCATGGCTTAGCTATATCTACTAGTAACAGCTAATAATTGAATCATAAATTTGTAACAAGTTAATCAGACAGTTTACCTTTTCCAAGGCAGCAGTCAAATCTTGGCCCCACAGAAGTCCATGGTAAAACTCACGCTGACTTAAATGGAGCCAGGATTTTTCTCGAATGTAGTTTTTAGCTATGGTAATCTCTGTCATAGTTTGCAGTGCAGACCATAGGACTCGGGAGAACATGAGTTTGTCATTGCTTGGAAGCCTGTCAACATGTCAATTCAACTCAACCTACGGACTTCATTCTATACCAGCTGAATTTAACAAGCATCTCTACTAGTATATGCAAGAGACAGTGCTTTCCAAATCACCTGTACGGGGTCAGCATTTTGGGTGACCATTATCATGGCAGGCAGAGCTATTCTTAATTGATATAACCAAGTGAGCATAAATTGTAGTGCAATATATTAGTTCTAAATGAAATAATGATGTTTCTGAAGTAAAACACTTTCTTCTGGTGGGGGGGGGGTGGTCTTACCTAGGGCACTCTTTTAGCTCCTGCAATGCACTTTAGTTATAATTTGGCTTGGAAGGTTTGGCACAAAAAGAGAATAAATCAATCTGCACTGCAATTAATATATGATATGCCATGAACAATTATTACTCAGAGGGAGAGCGTTTTACCAGCTCATACAAAAATAGCATAGGAAAATAGATTTGTCTGGAAAATATGTTCTTAAATGAGTTGTTTATATCCATTTATGCCATACACCAATAAAGCAACTTCTTGTTAGCATCATGGACCATTAGGCACTTCCTATAAAGCGTAAACTATACAGCATCCTGCGCAGCAGGGATTCTCACTGTTAATAATCATCTGTGACATCACGGCATTTTAAAGTACAGTCTTTACTGTAAGTTCTCAGCCTGGGCTCCATTGCATCTTCTTGATAATGCAATCTCAAATGCCTGCCCCTTGGATCCTTCTCAGATTTGTTCAGGTTTTATAAGTCATTCTTTTTCCTCAAAGTGACAACTTACTTTTCTCCTAAGCTGCATAATTCAGAGTCTGGAACAGCCTGTCCCATGTGAAAGCATTTTGGGAGTCAGCCTTCTCCCCTTGCATTAACATTTGTTTGGACAGTCCTCCAAAACCTCACCCTTGGAGGAGCAGGAGTTTAAGTGTTTACTGTAGGCTGCTTCTTCTCCCCCCACCCCACAGTTGAATGGAGTACATACTTCAATTACGATAGCGTTTCCTGCGTCAGTGCCCCAACCAGGGTTCCCACCTGTTCCCCAAAAAGTACGAAGAACACTTGTCTGTACTCTGTAATGAAAACTGAACTGTCTGTAAAAGAAAAGAAAATCTAAGAAACCATGACCTTAATTGAGGTTCCACCATCAAAATGAGGCTGGATGCATGTGTTAATGGACAGGCAGAGGAGAAGCAGAGCCACCTTGTGTCTGAGCAGAGGCAGAGCTCAGTGCCCTGCAGGGAACCCTTTATCAGGGCTTCAAGGGCCGTGAAAACTTCTCTACTCCCCAGACACTGCCCTCAGCCATGTTCTCCCACAGCATGTAACAAGCCATTGCCTGCTTGCAATGACCATCAGCTGTGCAGCCACAGGCAGGCCAAGAAGTGGGGCATTGCAGCCAGAACAGAACTGCAGGTCAGGAGTGGGGAAAGATGGTGGGTGGGGCCAATGCCAGAATGGGGGAAGTGGGGTGGGCAGGGGTAAGGTTGTGGGGTGGGATGGGATGGGGTGGGAAGAACGGTCAGGGGTATCAGGGTGGGGGGACCGCTGGGGTAGAGGCAGAATGGGAGGGCTTGGGGGGGACTGGGCAGGGAGCAGGAGCTCCTGAAAGGAGCCTGCCCAGCTTGGCACCCCACACTGTTGCTAACAGACATGGGGCAAGAGCAGCCCTGAAACCTCCCCTGCCCTTGATTTAACTGGAGACATTGTGGCAGCAAGAAAGACTCCTTACTGCACCTAAGGGCAAACCCTGTTGAGGAGGGTGAAGGGGGAATGTGCGGGGGAGGGGAAGTGACTGTCTTGGAGAGGAAAGAGTGCCAAGCATGGGAGGGAGGTTTCAGTGTTTGGTTTCACTTAATGTTTAATAGCAGACAAATTTGTTCACATTAGAACACCAGTTGAAATGTGTTTGACCAGGTTTCTGGGTGGGTAGGCTCAAGCCAGATTTAGGAAGTGTGTGGTAAATCCCTAAATTTGAACCCAGCCCTTGTTACTGCTTTCCAGGGCCTGGCAGATGGATTACATTTACATTCTGTAAAACAGGTCAGTAAAAAAGTTTGGTTATTAGTAAAAAGTTTCTAGATTGTCATTAAAAACATTCTTGAGTTGGAAACCCTAGCCCCAACCTGAAAGAAAATAGGCTCACCAGAAGAGATCTCTTTATCTTTTCTTACCTTTTGGCATTAACAAGAATATTTCACCAGATTTATTTGTTCTATTCATGAGATAGAATGGATCCTTCTGATAGAATTGCTTTTGTGCCAGTTTTGCAAAGCACCTCTGTTGTTATTTACTATTTGGATTACAGTAGGACATCAGAGCACCAATCAAGAAGTCGATTTTGCTAGGCACCTTACAAACACATAACACAAAGGAATTTCCTGATGCTAACAGTTTATATGTCATTGGCTTTGAGTGAGTATCAATAATGGGGATTTGTTTGTTTGGTTTTTGCTCTAGCATTTGGCCTATAATTTTGTAGGCCATGACCTGGTTGCCAAATGGAATAAACTTTTTTTAGTGTGATCAGCTAAAATGATCTGCTGCCCATGGTGAAGTGTGTAGGGCACAGTAGGGATTTGACAAGATTTTCTCTTTGTTTATTTCTTAGGAATCGAAGGAGGGACTTTACAGCACTATGTTTATCACAGTATAATAAATCAGTGTTTGAGGGTCTCACATGATCACTAGACAATAATAATAAAAGTACATTGTGCTTTTCTCTGTGTGTTTGGTTTTCTTGTTTCTTTTCCTCGGTCTGTTCTCAGGCCCTTAAAAGCCTTACCGTAGCATTAATAGTGTGGGTATTCATACAGAATCAGTAAATGAGGCATGTATTCCTCTGTGTAAAATATGACATGGGTATAGAATTTCATCCATTTTTGTATTTGACCTTGATAATGGGAACAGGATGGTATACTTAAGGTTAATGAGCCAATTATTGTTATACATGACAGCAGTCACAATGCCTTTTTTTTTTACTTTTTATTATGTACATAAATTGATCCTGGAAATAGCAAAGTATTGTAGTGCCTTCTTCATCCATACGCAAAATGTACTTGTGGTGGATAATTATGGACTCTTGTACAATTCAGGAAAAGAAAGAGCTCGTTCATTAACTTTGGGGTCCAACACACACACAATGCGTTTTGTGAGTTGCGTTGGCTTTTAATCGTGGCACACACAAAAGATTTTTTTAAACTTTTCACAACTGTTTTTAAATCATTGGGCCAAATATAGAGTAAGTTGCTGCAATGTAGATTCCATTAGGTTCTCTAATGCTTATTTACTCACATATTTATTTGAAGAGCATATAGGGAAGGGTGTTGATACAACGTACATGCTGAGGTACAGAAAGAAATGATATGTTGCAGCTGGAAGTGGGTCTTGTAAATGACATAAAGTTAGTCTTCCACTAGCTCTAATGTCACTTTTATTCAACCTTTTCTTGTCTATAACCAATAGACCTGCCGTGAGTTCTTTGTTGAGAGCATAGGCAGACAAGGTTCTTTGGGTAAGTGTGACGTCTTTTATTTGACCAACTAAATAGTTGGGAACATTGTTCTTTGCAAGCTTTCAGGCACAAACACCCTTCTTCAGATATAGGGAAAGTCTGCTGGTGTGCATGTGCTCTCCTGGGTGGAATACAAGATAATACGCAAAATGCATCTTTCTGGTTTGTACTATATGACAAAAATTGAAATTCCCCATTTCACACCTAAAGGGAAAATCTTCTGAGGAGACAGTACTTGCTTGCAAAAGTATTTCTCCTGAATTCTGAGCATTAGGCTTCCTTCCTGAAATGTTGGGCTATTTTGGGTTGATCTTTGAGCAATATTTTGGGTGCATCCTAAAACTTTTACCCACCTCTGCAAGTCACCATCACTGTTCTTTTTGGGAAGGGTAAGAAGGAGCTTTGTCTCTTGAGTTGAGCCATCTGTAACACCAGCTTTTCATTCCTCAGCTGCAATATGCATCAGTGCCTGGGCTGGAGCTGGCCCCGAGTCAAAGAAACTGATTGATGACACGTTCTCTCAGCAGGCAGTAACTACTGATACAATTGACCTTAATGGGTGATTGGAGTTTGCGCAAGCTAACTGCATATGCTGCAGACTAGCAGACGAGACAGAGATAGTCGATTCTCACGGACAACTAGAAAGAGAAAAGAGGATTAACATCCGCAGCGGTTCTGTCAGGTGGAGGACAGAGGCAGAAATCTAGTATTGTTGTTGGTGACACTGTTGTCATTTTCTGCCTTCTGTCTTCAGTTCAGCTTTAAGGAACCTGTTAGAGAGGAAGAAGCCTTTTTAGTTCTGAAAAAAGAGCTCATCTTTTCCATTGCCTGTTTTCCTTCAAATACCTTAGCCCAGGGGTTGTCAACCACCCCCAGAGGTACTTGAGAAGGCCCTAGGGGGTACGTATGGGTGGGTGGGGATGGAGCACTGCCATGTACCGTCCTGTGCTGCTGTGCAGGAGCCACCTGCCTGGCTGGATGCTGGGGAAGCTTGCACACGGCTCCGCATTCAGCCACGCGCCACCCCTTTCCCCCCGTGCCGCTGCGTGTCTAGCCACCGGGGGTACACCGATCCAGAAAGTTTGAAAACCCCTATCTTAGCCTTTTTTCACCGGTTTCCTGTTGTCAGAGTAAGAATCACAATTCCCTTGATCCAACCTACTTCCTCTTTGTTTCCTAATAAGACAGGCCAAATTGGCCATACTTTCCAAATAGTAAACAGCAATAATTGAAGAGACCAGGGAAATATATTCTGGATGGTGTGGGTAAAATGATGTATACTGTTGTATTTCATAAGGGTCAACTTTTACTCTCATGGGAGTAAAAGTTTTTTTTTTTTAACTCTTCTTATTTATATACCCAAAGTCACTACCTATGCATAAATGTTTTTCTGCATGCTTCTCTGAGCTCCTGCACTCAACTCTTCTTAGATGTCGGCTTTTGTTGACCGTGTCCTTAATATTTCACTAGACCAACTGTGTCCCAGCAGTACAACATCTGCTTTGGGCTTCAGAGACCTTCACTGCTGCCCTTAAGAGTGTTTTCATTAAGCATCCAAGCAATTTTTACTTGCAAAAATATAAATTATTTTAACCAGATGAAAACTAGGAATCTTTACTGAGGACTACAGTTTCACCACACTGAGAAAGGTGAAGTCTGCCACATTTGAACTGCATGCTTTGTCCCACCAAATCTCTACTTTCTTTAGCCCTAATGCCAATGAGCATAATAAAATGTTAATGGCACATGCAGGGAGTCCGCATCCAAGATCTGGCATTTCAAATCAGCAGAGAAGCACAGATAATATTCAAAAGCAGTAATTTTTTGTAAAGTCAAACTTTTCATCAGCGTCACCTGCGAGGAAAAGCAAAACCACTCTGCGGAAATGGCTCAACTTTGCAATAGCTGCGGGTGTTTCTTACAATGTAGAGCATGGGAGTTTTCTTCCAACCCTGTTAGTACCACAGCTACAAGATTGTTATGAGAGTGGATTCATCTATTTTCTGTTCTCTTGTACTCTTTGTAACAATTATGAGTCACCGCAGAATTTTAGTGCTTAGTATGTTGCCAGTTTCTTGTTCGTGTCCAAATGCAGAACAGGAAGAAAAAATGTGCAAACTGAATCTGTTTTTGTAACAATCTTAGAATAAATCATCTTCTTCTGCTAAGTTCTAGTTCTAGGGCTCTTCCTAGATGCCGTATTTCCCAGTCAGACCTGCAAATGAAGGATAGAGGCAGAACTTGGAATAAAGACAGATTGCCCAAGAAATAAGGAAGTATGTAGGAGGCATGTGAGAGTTTGCAGTATGTGTAAGATATGCCCGGACATGCTATAACATTTGGTAAATGTAAGCTTCATATGGTATACCAAGATGGGATTGATTGCCTTCATCACTGTGACCACTGCACAGCAGGAGCAATTCACTACAATCATGCTATCTCGACTTTGGGTGAGGAAATGCCAAAATAGTGCAGTGTAGAAAATGGCATTCCCCGCTTGTGTGCAGGGCACAAGAGGACGTGTCAGATCCAGCTCCATCTTCTTGAGACAGTCAAAGCCAACGCTTGGAATGGATTGGCAAAATTTTAAATATAACATGCCAGACTCAGCCTCTATCCTTCATCCCCCAAAGTTAATGTGATTATGCTAGTGGTGAACTCAGCTCCAAGTGTATTGTGTCTGCCCAGTGGTATAATCAGAGATTTGGCATGACAAGTGCTCTGTTTTTCCTTCAAGCGCTCTAATGATTATGTTTAATCTTGCCTAATTTGGTCTCTTCTCAAAGAAATAAAACTCTGGGCATGTAATTCTGTTTGCCTCCTGGAGGATGGGGCAGCAGGGAAGAGTTGGTACAATAAATACGTTGAACGTGATTCTCCATTGCTACATTTTGTGATCCCTGTCAGCTGTGCAGAGCGCACAAAACACTACCGCATCAGAGCAGTGGCAGTGTAAATTCCTTCTAGACAGGTTCAAATGACAGGCCAGCGTGCAAGGTGGAGAAGAATCAAACCCAGTACGTTCACATTATGCTTGATGTGTTTTCATCTTGTGGTTTCCACAGAACTGAGTATACAGTTCATTTCCAATAAATGATAACACCCCACAGAGAGGTTAAAATGTGGAATCCTCTAAATCAGCAGTCCCATAAATAACTGACCAGTCTTTGTTTTTTCAAGGAATGGTTTTGTTCTGTTCTGTTATCAGTTACCTTTTTAATTTAGCTAAAAAACCAGTGGCTGTGTTTTGCTTGCAGAATGCATGCGTGTGCAAACTGATGATTATGAACGCAGCGGCCTCCCTTCCATATGCATATCTTCACATGTGGGCACGCTCATATCTGAAGATGAATTTTTTGCACTCACATTTGAAAATCTTCCTCTCCCAAGAGAACACTGTTTTTTGGGTTACTGTTGCAGGTCAAATCAGCGATGGTGGAAAATCTATTTATTGGTCAGCCTGAGAGACAAACTCAGAACTAGTACTAAATATTCCCAGACTTTGTGGTTATTGAGGTCTGTGGTACATCGAAATTTTTAATGGATTTCCTTCTCTTGATTTGCTCTTTGCTATGAACCTAGTCCTGGGAAGGGCTGAGCTGACATCCCTGAGACGTGAGAACACTCAGAGCTCCCACAAATCAGGTCATGAATCCTGGGGATTTGGTATTTGAGAACTGAGTTTTCTCCATTAAGGCCAGGGAAGTTTTCTTTGCTATACTAAATAATTCCATCAGCAGACTGTATGAATTTCTGCTAAAACTCTGTTTGCTAACTTGAAAATTATATTTGGGTTGGTATATAAACATCCAGAACAGTCTGTGTTGAATTTTATCTCGATGTATGTACTCCTGGCTAGGTCACGATTAAGCTCCCTTTAATATTTGCTGCTACCGTGATGTCATTTCAATTTTTCTATCCCCTTTACATGGTGTCTGAAACGGATAGGTATTGGCATTGTTTATTCAAGTGCTGGGACCTTTCAGAACAGTGGCTGTTTTTCTATAGTACTTTATTAAATCTCCCCCTCTCTCATAGATATAGTGTACTGATAGCTAAAGGTATTGTATCCTCTGCATGTTTAGACTGTCAAAAGACTTACTAAGGAATTATAGAAAAGTGGCAATTGCGCATTCATAAAGATTTCCTTCCAGTAGGAAATTTTCCTGCACATGGTATATCCAAAAGTCACAAAATGATTTTTTTTTCTGTTTTCTATATCAGATAAAAGCTGGGTTTTTTTCTTTAATTGCCTAAATAGTTGTTTTGTTTCATAATAGCTCTGAAGGGAGCCATCATGTAGGCACTCATATTTTCCTGATTTGATATAGTTCAGTTTTTATGAAGATTAAATTAAATGCTAAGAACTCACATTCCATTGCTGCTAATAAGAATTATTAACATTTCCCTGTAATGTCCAAAGCCCCCAGTCAAGGCCTGTAGTTGTGTGCAAATATGCAAGAAGACAAAGTCCCTCTCCTGTTCTGAAGATCTTATAACCAAAATATCAGATTCTGCCACCCAACTTCATGGTGAGTAGGATCTTCTTGTAATCAGTGGGTTATTCACAGAGTAGGATACTCCATAGTATGATAGGAGTAGTCCTAGGACAAAGCAATTACTCCAACCAGGAGAGGAAAGCAGATGGGAGCAAAGAGGAAGGGGAAGTGATTGAAGAGGCATGGTGGGCACGGTGGGTAAGACAGTGGCGTTCTTGTGAGGACACGAGAACCAAATTGCAAGGAAGTTCCTTTTGGGACCAACACTCAGATGAAGTGTCTATGTTAACTTGGCAAAAAAATTCACCTCTCCTGGAGCCTTGAGCAACCAGATCAGACAAAAAGGATCTCATCTCTTATAGTCATGCTTCAAAAATGCAAAAGCTTTTCCCATCCTCCATGTACCATGTCCAGATATTTAATGTGTAAATGTTGGATACTTGCCTTATAATTATTTGCTTGGGATCTGTCAAAATTTTCAAGCAAATCCCAGGATGTCATTCTCCCCTTGTACTCGGCCTTGGTGAGGCCGCAGCTGGAGTACTGCATCCAGTTTTGGGCTCCACAATTCAAAAGGGATGTGGAGAAGCTTGAGAGAGTCCAGCAAAGAGCCATGGGCATGATCAGAGGTCAGGAAAGCAGACCTTACGATGACAGGCTGAGAGCCATGGGGCTCTTTAGCCTGGAAAAGCACAGGCTCGGGTGATCTGATGGCCACCTATAAATGTATCAGGGGTGACCACCAGTATCTGGGGGAACGTTTGTTCACCAGAGCGCCCCAAGGGGTGACAAGGTTGAATGGTCATGGACTACTGCAAGACCGTTTCAGGCTGGACATGAAGAATTTCTTTACTGTCCGAGGCCCCAAGGTCTGGGACAGCCTGCCATCGGAGGTGGTTTAAGCATCTACACTGAGCACCTTCAAGAGCAATTGGATGCTTATCTTGCTGGGATCCTATGACCCCAGATGACTTCCTGCCCTTTGGGTGGGGGCCTGGACTCGATGATCTTCTGAGGTCCCTTCCAGCCCTGATGTCTGTGAAATCTATGAAAAAAAGATTCTAGGATTAGCTGGGTTTGGAAGAACAGTGCTTTCCCACAGTGTGTAGTGGGGACATAAACGACACCTAAATAGCACTGCACAGAAGCAGGCATTTTCTCTCTTGGTCCCATGAACAGTAGCCGGGATTTTCACAGTTAAGGCAGTCATGGCCCTATTGAAGTCAGTGATACAACTCATATGGACTTCATTGGGACCAGATTTTTGCCCTCAGTCCTTAGCTTGCCTCCTTGGCTAGGGACAGAAGTTGCACATAAACTGAGATAAATGATTGGAAACCAGTTCAAATCTGTAACACAACAGAAGTTCAGTGCACACAAACCACTTTCAAAATGGCCAAAACCAGGTTAAGATAAACTTGGATGAATGTAATATCAGACTGAACAGATTTATGTTAAATCAGTTTATTGAACTTGGGCCCAGATCCTCTCTAGATTCAGGTTAATTAACCGTCCTCCAGGATCCCAGGATGCTTTGCACTCCCCTGTAAGCCTCCCCTTGCAGGGTGGGTGAGGTAGCTTTGGCCCAAGCTGTCTGCTGCAGGCAAGCGGGGCAGTGTGTATACCCAATGGCATACAAGGCAGTGAGGTATAGAAACTGGAAAGCTTTCACTAAAAGAAAAGGTGGACTTATTTGGCAAATGTGGACTTTGACTTCCTTGGATTCTTAAAGGGCATATGTTTTTTTTTTTTCAGCATAACCAGCTGCAGGAAGAGAACTGCATCTTTCATTTGCTTGGTTTAAACTAAGCTCTTAATCTGACATATATGTCTACATCTAAATTTTTTGTGCTAGAAGGAAGCCAAGTCCCATAAAAAACATAAAGCAAAATTTATTACCATATTAAAATAAATTTAAAGACATTTTCCAGTATTACAAACAATTACTATCAAGCATAAAAAAAGAAGAGAGATTTTTATTGAGAGCCGGTACTGTTTTTCATCAGCAGGTATCTGAGTTAGCAGAGGGAGTTGGCAGCTGTAGCCCATCAGAAGCAGGTTCAATCCATAAAACCTTGCAAGGATGCTAGGAGGAGATAGAAAAATCAAGGATTCTTTTCTAGCTAGGAGGGGTGTCTTCTATATTCCACAGCTGCATGCTTACTGTTGTTACCAAGTCTTCTTTTTCTTCAGCAATGCCTTGCAATCAAGGATGATTGTTTTCCATTACGGTCTTATCCATGGGCCCAAAGATGGCAGATTGTGCAGCAACTCAGGCACATGTTTCCATGTGAGGTAGGTGACTCCACATTCTTGATTCGGGTTGTGACATGCTGTTTCTGCTGTCCCCACTTCTCCATCTCCTGTTATCATTGTAAGACTTCAAAGTACCGAGATCCTTGCAGTAGACTCTTCTTCCATTTGGAGCAGTCCTGTGCAGTAATCTCTCATGAATTGATGTCTATGTTGCATTTTTTTCAAGTTGCCCTTCAGGATGTCCTTGAAGGATTTTCTCTGCCCTCCTCTTGCGTATATGCTTTGACTGAGCTTGGCGATTAAACTTGCCTTGGAAGTCTGGAGTCAGACATCTGTATGATGCAGCTGACCCAGTAAAGTTGATGTTGGATGATCATCACCTTGATGCTTATGGTGTTTGCTTGTGAGAAGACACAAATGTTGGTACGCCTATCTTCCTACTGGATTCAAAGGATCTTGTGCAAGCAACATTGATCATACTTCTCCAACAACTTGAGGTATCTCCTGTACATTGTCTATGTCTCAGCTCCATACAGTAGGGTGGGGATCACAACTGCCTGATAAACCATGAGCTTGGTTTCAGATCTGATGTTGCAATCTGTCAACACCCATTTCCTCAGGCATCCCAAGGCTGCACTTGCACATTTGAGGTGACATTGGATTTCTTTATTGATGTCAGCCTTCTGCAAGAGATGGCTTCTGAGGTACAGAAAATACTCACTGCTCCCCAGAGTCTCACTATGACTCTGAATTACTGGAGCTGGGGCCTGGTCATTAAAAACTTGTTGGTGGAGGACCTTAGTCTTCTGAATGGTAAGCTTCAGTACCATTTCCCTGTATGCCTGAGCCTTCTTCTAATGTCTCTACACCATATTTGAGCTTGTCAAGCTTGTGCTTGTTTATTGTACTTTGTGAGATCTTTCATTATACATGTCCCTTCAAGCAGCTGAATTACAACAAGTGTTGCATAGTCTGAGGCTTTATGCTGCAGTCACAGGTGGTTGAACCAATGGTGTAGCTCCACTTCTTCATTAGTTCCTTGGAGCATCCAACTCTGGTACATAGGCGGTTGAGATATTGCCACCTTTGCCATAGTTCATCAGCCCCTGGTTGCAAGGACTTGGCCACTGGAATGTCCATTTTTTCTCTGTCAAGTATTTTCTTCAGCCTCTTGTTCCACATCTGTAGTTGTGTCTCCTGGGGTGTGGCGTCAAAAGTCTGGGTGCTGGCAAGGAAGCTCCTGCATGATTTCATATGTTTGTGTACTGTTGATGTGCTTCAGACATTTGTGTGACATTTGTATGCCTTGATAAAGATGTTGAAGATTGCCTGAAGGTCTGCTTCTAAGTGGACAAACACTACAGCATCATCACTTACTGGAACTCAATGATTGAGGTTGGGGTGGTCTTGGTTTTGGCTCAGAGTCAGATGAGATTAAACATCTTACCATCCATTTGGTAGTTTAGCTCTGTTACTCACAGGGGTTTAGGCAAGCAGCAGAGCAGCCTGAAGCTGTCTGCACTCCTAATCAGGCACAACTACCTGATTGGGAATAGGGCCCAGCTCCTTGTTGTAAGAAAAGGGCTCTGAGCTGTGAAGCCAGCAGTCTGCTGCTAGCAGCCAGGAGGAGAACACCACCTGGCTGGAGCTACTGCTCATGATATCTTGGAGGTACAGAGCAGGAGCTCTGGTAAGGGAAGGCGGAAGCTCCTGGTCCTGCAGCATGACCTAATACTACACCCTGCTTGGGTAGGATGGTGTGGTGGGGCTGCCTCCTGCAGGGCAGCTTCCAGGAAATGCCACACCAGTTGCCTCCCTAGTGAAGGCCAGGTATGGGGTGCCAGAAAACCTCAGCCCCCACTGCCTTGTGGAGAGGAAATCTAGGAGAGCACACGCCAAGAACAAAGCAGGGGCCCAGGTTACTGTGTAGAGTCTGAGGCAGGGTCTACCAGGTGAAGGGGTCAGAGACAGCCCAGGTCCACAGCAAGGCCTGAGGGAAATTAAAGGAGCCAGGTGTGAGGCTCCAAGGAGGTGGGGCCCTAAGCCTACAAGAGAACTGGATGGAAAGCTCTAGGTGCAAGGGGATAAGGGTATTAAGACGTAGTGTTTGGCAGAAGGTTGAGGCCCTGTGTTGGCCAGAGGTTTGAGGCCGAGTGTTGGGCAGGGGATGAGGCCTCTTTGTGGGGGCATGAGGGGACCAAGAGGGTCTCAAGCTGAGTTGGAACCCGAGGAAAAGGTGAGGGCTGAGAGCCCCAACTGATTGAGTGAGATCCCAGTGTGAGGGCACAGAAACTGCGAGCTCCAATGTGAGGGCATAGGAGTGAGAATCCCAATGTGAGGCACTGGAGTGTGGGTCCCAGTGTGAGGGAAAGGGTTTATAGGTCAGGTGTTAGGCCAAGCAAGTTAAAGGCTGGGTATTAGGCCATGGATGCCATCTGCAAGGCATGGGACATGGTATAGGAGAGGTCGGAGCTGTGTATATAGGCCCTTGACATCAAGGCCAGTAAATGGATAGCCTCCCGACTTGTTACCAATTTTCAATTGTGACATCAAAGGTATGGCAGGAGAGGTAGGCAGGCAGTTATCCCAGAGACAATTGGGAAGGCCAACAGCTCAACTCGCCTTGGAGTGCCCACTTGTTACAAGCTCCACTCCAACTGGAAACTTGTTGGTGGTCCGATGTAGCATCACAGAATATCAAAAAGAGTGTTGGAGTGTTTACACAGCCTTGCTTAACTCCTGCCTTAACCTCAAAGGGATCTGTGATATATCTGTTACTAAGAAAAACTGCTCACATACCATCATGGAGCAGGCAGAGAATGGTGACAAATTTTGGTGGGCATCCATATTTCAGAAAGATCCTCCACAGCACTTTTCAGTTGACAGAGTTGAAGGCTTTCATGAGGTCAGAGAAAGCCATGTCAAGAGGCTTATGTTGTTCCCAGCATTTTTCCTGTAGCTGGCTGTTACGATCAAGTCAGTTGTGCCTCTTGATGCCCTAGACCCACACTGAGATTTTAGGAGGAGCTCTTCAGCAAGTGAAAGGATACGGTTCAGGAGAGTTGCCACAATGATCTTTCCTGTGGTGGACAGCAAGGTGATCCCTTTATAATTCCCACTGTCAGTCTTGTCTCCTATCTTGAAGATTGTCACTATCATTGTGTACCTGAAGTCATCTGGGATTTTCTCATCCTTCCAAATCCTTAAGATGAGGGCATGGAGCTGTGATGTGAGCTCCTCTCCCCCCTGCTTGAAGATTTGGTGTGGATTCCATCAGCTCCAGGTGGCTTGTCATTCTTTATCTATTTGATGTCTTTCCTCACCTCATTAAGGGTTGGAGAGATTCCTAGCTAATCTCTGACTGGATGTTGTGGGATGGAGTTGAGAGCATTCTCATCAGAGAATCTCAATTGAGAAGGTCTTTAAAATGCTTCTTCCAAAGGGTGTTAATTGCTCCCATTTCCTTATCAGGTTTCCTCTATCCTTAAGTCTCAGGGGGGTTAGTCCCTGAGTGCTCAGATCAGCTGGCTTTAGCGGCACTGAAAAAAACACTTATATCATGGATATGCACATGATCAGAGGACAAGAGAACAAGTCTTATGAGGAAAGCTGAGAGGCATGGGACTCTTCAGCCTGGAAAAGCAAAGGCTCAGGGGGGACATGGTGGCAGCCTATAAGTACATTAGGGGTGTGCACCAGGATCTGGGGGAACACCTGTTCACCAGAGCACCCCAGGTGATGACAAGGTCCAACAGTCACAAACTCCTGCAAGACCATTTTAGGCTGGACAGAAAGAAAAACTTCTTTACCATCCGAGTCTCCAGAGTCTGGCATAGACTCCCCCCAGAAGTGATGCAAGCACCTACTTTGGACACCTTTAAAACACACTTATATGCTTATTTTGCTGGGATCATTTGACCCCAGCAGACTTCCAGCCCCTGGGGCAGGGGGCTGGACCTAATGATCTTGCAAAGTTCCTTCCAGCCCTAATGTCAATGAAATCTATGAAATATTAGATGTTGAATCTCCTTTGCCCTGTCTTCCCACCATCTGGTCTTCATTTCACAGGTCCTCCTTTGGACACTGCATTGGCTTGTTGGTGATTCAGTTTCTTTTGTTTGGAGCTGATGTCATTCTATCAAGCACAAAAGGCCTTGGACTCATGGTTGATCAACTCCTGGATCTCCCAATCATTGTCATTAAACCAATCTTGATGTTCCCCAGTGTGTCTTCATAGGGTATGATGATTGTGGACTTGAAGACACCCTAAGCACTGATGACATTCTGCCATTGTTGCTGATTGGAATTCACCAGTTTTTCATTGAGGCACTGGTAGAAGAGGTCTTGCTTGAGTAGGTCCTTGAGTCTTTCAGCTTTGATCTTCTGTTGACCTTGTTCTGCTGCAGCTATTGTTTGGGAGCCAGTTTGAGTGACATAACGGAGTAGATGAGTCACTGATCAGTACTGGAATCCTCAGCTCGTAGCATAGCTTGGGTGATGTGAACATCTTTCTGATCCCAAGCACAAACAGTGACATAGTCCCTCAGGTGCCAGTGCTTAGATCATGTGTGTTGCCATGATGTCTTGTGCCTGTACTTCTGATGCAATGCCGTGTTGGTAATTGTGAGTCCATTTTCCGCACATTTGGTCGAGAGGAGGATGCTGTTGAAATTGACTTTTCCTATTCCTTCCTTGCTGATGGTTCCCTTCTGAATCTGGTGTTGAAATCACCAAGAAGAATAAGTCTGGCTCCCTCCTAAACATCAGAAAGGACTTGGTCAACGTTGGCATAGAAGTCCTCGCTGGTTTCATCGGCAGCATCAAGAGTCAGGCTATATGTACTGATTACAGTGGCATATTGGCTCTCTGCCAGCTTAAGACAGAGAGTCATGAGGTGCTCATTAATTCCAATAGGGAACTCACTTAGCTCATGAGTTCATTCCTGATGGTAAAACCAAGTCCGTGAAGCTGGTGTTCTCCTTCCTCTTTACCCTTCCAGAAGGAGGTATAGCCAACTCCATGTTCTTTGAGCTGCTCATCTCCTGCTCCCTGGCTCTCACTCAGTGCAGCAGCATTGATTTTCTGTCACCTGAATTCTCAAGCCATGGTTGCGATGCAGCAGTCTGGGCATTCACTATTAGCAAAGCGTATACACAGGTGGTGGATAAAGAAATGATCTTTAGGGGAAGTTAACAGTGAAATAAGCAGGGGTAACTCTAACAAATAAAGAATGACAGACCAAGCAGTGGCAGCACCATCAGGATGTGGTGGGACAGCAGATGACAATGCTTTAACTCCTGAATATCCTTTAACAGTGCTGTGACATGATGAGTACACGTCAATAGTGGAGCAGGCAGAAGAATATATTAGAATCTCAATGGCTAAGGCA
The DNA here is from genome assembly GCF_001723895.1 of Crocodylus porosus. Classification (NCBI taxonomy): domain Eukaryota; kingdom Metazoa; phylum Chordata; order Crocodylia; family Crocodylidae; genus Crocodylus; species Crocodylus porosus. Next base: position 2,004,931 of record NW_017728924.1, on the reverse strand, counting down.
GATGAAGGCTGTAGCAGGACAAGATCTCCAATTGTTTTGGCCTCCTTGCCATTGGATTAAGATCCTGTTCTGTCAGGAACTGTGTGGAACAGTTTCCCCACAATAAAAGAAATCATGCACAGACATCTTCCATGAAAACAGCTTTTCCAGAACATTTTTCAAGGCCTTCGGTGACCAGCTAGTGATGACAGGAGCAGGATTGTGAGGTCTGGATGGTCCAAGTCATGAACAGACATGAAGGCAACAATTACAAGAAGGTTGTCTAGCACTTGGAAGAGGCAGGAGTGCAATTCGGCAGCTGTAACTGGTGAAAGCCCTGTTCAGGATCTGCTCCGCTCACTCCACATTGGGAGGGGGCTAGAAAAATTGCCCTAAACATAGCCTGTCTCCCTGGCTAGATACCTGTGTCCAGTTGGATCACCTTTAATGCGGTCAAAATCAATGAAGACACACAATCGGTTTTGGTTCCCATAACATAAGGATGTTCATGAACAATCTGTGAACTAGTAATAATAGCAAGAATGAATTAGGTAAGTGCAACAGGAAGCTGTGGAAAAAGAGAGACTGGAAAACTTGAAGGTAGTAAATCACAGATTGTTTAATCTATTGGACATCCTTCTGAGCCAGCTGAGTTGAATCAAGCCCATAGTGTATCAGTTCCTGAAGACTGCTGTGGTTCTGTTGTCATTTTTTAAATTTGCAAAAGGTGGCAAATTGATCGTCCCAAGGAAATGAAGCCATATATGTACCATATATAAGAGATACCACATGCATAAAAGATACCACGTGCACAGTATACACACAAGCCTCAAGGGCTGCCAACTGTTGCAAGGTGGACACCTGTTCACTTAAGATCTGGACTGAGGCCACAAGTTCATTTCACATGCGTACTCTAACCAGCAGATGGCAATGACCTTCAGATATTATCAGTTTGAGTCATCCCTGTAGACTAGAAATAAAAAGCCCCCACATTGCCAGTCTCCTAAGCCATGCAATGGTATAGCATTGTTTTTACTATCTGGATCTGATCCTGGAAATATGCATCAATATTTCTAGTAATAACTGGGAAAAGCTGCTTTAGGAAAACATCCGATTCAGCCCTAATGAATAAATGTGTATTCAGCAGTGTGGCAGGGGTTCATTTCATCCAGAAAGCCTCTGCAGCATCTGACCTGCCTTACAGCCTCCACAGGGCCATGCCTGGAATGAAACATTAGCCATGGTGAGGAGGAAGGAAGTTGGCCATAGGAAGCACTGATTTAAAAGATCCCACAAGCAGCTCTCACCAGCATGGTCCCCTAACGCCTGAACTTAAAGCTGCCCCGACCAACACAGTGCCCTGAAAGAAGCTGCTTTCTGCTGGAGATAACTCCTGTTGCTATATGGCAAGGAATTCCCCATTCCTGAGCTTGTCAGGAGACGCCTGGCACCAAGTATAAAGTATTTGCACTGTCTTCCAAAGCTACATACAAAATGCCAGAGAGCTTACGACCTGGTGCCATGCTCCCAGAGGATCATAATTCTCAAACAGCAGTATTTGTTCTGTGACCTCTTGTATTTTGCTAGCTGGCAGTTTGGCTCCTTCGGTTGTCTCCACGTGCCATTCCAGTTCTTTCTCAGGTACCTTCAGATACATTCCTCCAGGTATTACTGTCTTTCAGTATAAGTCTAGTCACGTTGCAAAGGCTACTGTGATATGTATGGCTCCCCACTGCCCTACAAGAGTCCCTGGCAAATCCTTTGCTACTTGAGAAAGTGATGTCGTTGCATTATGTCTCCCCACCCCCACCCTTTCCCAGAGCAGTGTGGGATTTCCAGCAGTACAATAGAGCATAAAGGAATATAACATTTATTTGTCAGCTCGTAACTAGCAAAAAAAAAAAAAAAGCACAGCACACCTTATCGATGCAGGTATTCTTGGCCTCCTATAGCAAAGAGTAGGCTTTAAAAAAATATTGGTACAATAGTGCTCAGGATGCGTTGCTCTGAAATCGCCTGCCTGTGTCGACTTGGCAGTTTAAAATTCTAGAAAATTTTAGCCTGACATTTAGAATGGAGTGAAACTGTTTAAACTGCATTGAAGAGAAAGTTTTCCAGAGCTTTCTTTATTTCATCCCTGAAGCCCAAAGCCAATGAGCACCACACTAAGCCCTGTGCAATATGTCTGGCCAAGGAGATGCCAGTCTAAATCAGTTATGCGCGGTACGTGACATGCTATGGTTATTCCATGTTCTGCATTAAGAAAATTTGCAAGAGGTGTTGTGCTTTAACTATTTTAAAACTATTTTTGGGGTGGGGAGGGTTTCCTCAATATTTCTTTGCCAGGGGACACAACCTCCAGGGTTTGACTGACCTCTCTGTGCACCTAGTTCAGCTACTGAAAGCAGTGGATGTGTCCTGAAATCAGGAGAGTTATGCTGGCATTCTGCAATGGGGAAGGCAGTGCCAGATTTGAGATATTCAGATTTCCAAATTCACAGTTCTTCAGGGTCAGCTCAGTGATTCTGTAGCATTTGTTTTCTGCAAAGCCTGGGTAACGCCCTGGCCAATGGACTCATGCTACAGCCAGTCTTACTGATTACGGTGGCACTAGTAACTGCTTGACTAGGTGAACAAGAACAACGTATTTGCTGAGTTTCACCAGTACGCGCGTGGATTCAAACAGCTTGTGCATTTAATGGGTAGCTCTCTTTGCCCATTAAAATCATAATAATCATCTTAATAATCATGTTCATTTACCATTTGATACAGGAGGTTTTTATTCATCTAACAAGATTGTTCCTGTGCCATGTTCAGTAATGGCACTTGACTATCACAGTATTTCTCCTTTGTAATCTCTGTACGCTTACATGAACAATATTGAACTGATTCCATTAAAGGAGAAGAAGGGACATCCTACTTACTAATTAGAATGGCTTTGACTTTCCTTTTAGAAACTTAGAAATCTTAGTGTAGGAGAGTTCTGTTGTTCTAGCAACTGCGCCTGTACATAGCCTCAAATTGCAGGTGATTGTATTCAAATCTCTCCCAGAATCAGTCTTTCACTTCATTTCTTACTGTTGTACTATGCATAAAATGGTACTTTCCTCAGTCAGAAATCCAAATACCTAAATCATTTCTGCACTTTTCTTTTCTTGGTGGAGGGGGTTTAGCGTGCCTCTAAAGCCTTTGTCATTATATGAGATGTGAGATCATGAAGGGCCTGATTCCCCTTCTGCTGAAGATAGTCAGGAGAATGGCGGTGAGTTCAGTGGGAGTTAGACCCGGTTCTAAACGACCCAATCTGTTACATCTCCACTGCCCCACTGCTCAATATGATATTTTCTCTTGTGTGTAATACCATTTACATTCACATATTAACTTCAATGCTCCGAAAGTAAGAGGGTTAAGAAAGAAGACATTGACCAGAAGTAGGGTTCATGAAAGTAATCTGCAGTATTCCAACAATGATACTTCATTAACACAAAATTATTGAACCAAACAAGCCCCACATAAATACTTTTCTAAATATGGCAAATGACTCCGCTGTGTTAGCTGTAATATGCTTAATTAGTAGGAGAGTCATCCAGCAGTTCGAGCTGGAGATCAGCATCCCGCACTCCTGGGTTCAATTCCTTTCTGCCTCTGTCACAGACTTGTGGCAAATCCTTTAACTTTTTTATGCCTCTACCTCTCCATCTGTAAAACAGCAATACAGTAATTAAAGGGGTTCTTTAAAGGCTTAATTAATGTTTGAAAGATGTTCTGAGATCCTCTAATGAAAAGTAAAGCACAGTACAAAGTGTTAGTGTGAAGATATGTTTGGCAAATATTTCACGTTGATTGTGGGGTATTGCTTTCTGTTTAAGAAAAGTTTTCAAGTAGGTGAAAGAAGCCTCTTTCCTGGCAGAACGTGTATATGGGAAAAGTGGAGAACGTCTAACAGGCAATATGCTTCAGAAATAGCAGTATGAGCCTTCTACCCCATTACCTTCATCTGTTTCATTTTATTTTTTGCTAATCATCTGAGCAGTTCTGATATGAGAGTCTGTAACACTTCAAACTGGAAAAAAATAATACAGAATTATCAGCCGTGTAAATCAACTAAGCTTCGCTGAATTCAGTTGAATATCCACTGAGGACCCACCCATTCATTCTTTAGGTACTAAAAATTATTTTCCTTTTTCCAAATGGAAATATTTGTGGTCTTATAGTTGTTCTCCCCTGCTAACAAACACCTGCTTTCCAAGACTTCCCTGAAGGCAGACTGCTCACATTATCTGCTACTTGCATTTCTCAGTTGCCCCAAGATTCTCCGCTTAGCACTCTCATGGTTAACTGTGTCTGTGGTTTGTCTGTGTTACGTTTTCATTAACTTGACATCACCAAGATCCTTCATGATAGCCAAGAAACAAGCCCTCTGCTGGTGTCAGAGGTCTCTCAAAGGCGGTAGAGCTATGACACTTTACACCAGCTAAGGATGTGCCTGAAAACATCTGGCTCTGTCTCAAGTCTGCATACTTCACAAGCTACGTTTAATGTAGACCCCTACAATTTCAACGGCATCGAGATTTTTGCTGCGTATCGCTTCAATACTTACCATAGTATTAGCGTATAAGACTATTACTGATCAACAGTTCAGCAATTCCCTGATTTCCACAGGAATTTGTTGGGGATTGTTTGTTCTTCCAACAGCAACTCCACTATTTTAAAATGTAATTTTTTTGATGAATAATTTAGTGCTCCTTCTGTTTCTGTTACTGCAGGTATTCATTCCGGTGAAATGCCCTTGGAGATTATCACATTGATGTCTTTCTCTGTCTGTTTTCCTTAGTACTACAGCACCTTTCTTCTTGCATGTGTGAACAGAACTGTAACATAGCAGCAGCAGGACTCTGTCTTGCAAAGATACAAAGTTAGACTATGCTGAGCTTCAGGAACTGCGTTGAAAGCCTTTAACATTAGCCTCTCAACACTGAGTCCTCATAAAGATGCTGTGGTCATTTTCACTTAAATTACACTACCAGATTTTGATTATCAGACACATTTATAATCTCATTATGCAGAAAAAAAATTCTCTTTCAATTTGATGAATGTGATGTTGTTTGACCCATGACTAACCAGCCTGCTTGCATATTATAATTAAAAGTCAAGCTCAGAGAGCACCACTGTAGTTTATACTAAATATTTAACTGGTGTCCTTGGCAGGGAGACAGAAACCCTAACCATAGAATTAAAAATGGCCTTCAAAATCAGAAACCATTATCTACAAAAAAAGGTTTATTCTCAGTTCAGCCATCTATAATTACCGTACAATATCAAGCGTCTGTCTATCCTATTTGTGTTGCCAGGATGAAATTGTAACCATAGTTATCTTCTCTTTATTTCTATGCTGAGCACCACCATAATACACGTGCTTTGCAAAAATAATCATCCTCACCCATTTAAAGCTATTAGCTCTTCAGCATCATCATGGCTTTGATATGCGTGGGTTTCTTTGTTATTTCTCTTTCACGATCAGCACCTCTCAAATAAAAGCTTTTCTGTACACTTTAGCTGTAGTTATTCCTTTGTATATAGGATACGGTTTGGCAGCATTTCCTTGGAGCAAACAAAGGGTCAGTCTGAAAAGAAGATTACAAAGTACCTGAGAGCTAAAGGGACATCATGCTCCACAACCAAAGTCATAGGATAGAGATGAACCACAAATTGGGACGTTTTCAACATAGACTACTTTGTACAGGCATAGCTTTACTCAGGTGCGTACTCCTATTCTCAATGAAATTGTTCATGTAAGTAAACTACGCGTTTCAGTGCTTGGAGGATTGCATCCTTATTTTTCTTTCTTTTAAGATTTATTCCATAAGAAGACCTTGGTAACTCTAGCTCTATTCTTTCACTCGCACCTATTTATTACGTACAGTTTTGGTGTGGTTCTTCCTTTTCACAAAAGATACTGGTGGGGAGAAACAGCATTTCCCATTCTTAACCAAAAATCAATCAAACAATCAAAGGTATTAAACAAATATGTGACATCATCATCCGGCACCCAATTTCAGAAGAGTCTAAGCATCTTCTGGCAGTGTCTACTATATTCGCTTGCATGGGACTTCCTGGGGCTTGCAGAAGGAAGCAGTTGTTCTGCTGTTACTGCTGGAAGGAAATCCCTCTGTTAACTCTCTTGTTTCTTCCCTCTCCTGTTCCCTGCATTAGCGCATGTAAGCACTAGGATGCACATGCCTTTTGAAAGCTGAAGTATAAAAAGCAGCAATAAAAGCCTTCATTTAGCCCTTTGCAATGAGTTTATTCCTTTTAGGTGGACCATCCATATTATGGAGGACATTATAATCTGTAATATACTCTTTTTTTATACATGGGTAACAGCATCAGACAAATGGGTGACAGCTGTTTTTTGACAGTTAGTATCAGGATGTTTCATATGAAATAAAATCAGTTAGACTGTATTTCCTGACAAATACGAGGAGTATCCATTCATCTTCTGTTTGTACAACCTGCCTTTGTGGCAGGATATTGTACCAATGTAAATGGTACAGTCCGCACCTAAATTGCAGTAAGATGTCCATGAAGTTTGTTCTAAGGCTGTGTCCAAAAGATTTGGCTGTTTCCTTCTCTTTGACCATGAAAAAAAATCCACTTTGAGAATCTGTTCAATACTATGTCCTTCTTTTATAACAAATGCATTACAAAAGTACTAATATAACCACAGATTGTGTGTGTGTGTGTGTGTGTGTGTGTGTGTGTGTGTGTGTGTTCTAAGTTGACAACACCCCTTTAATTAGGTCGGCACAGTGGCTTGAGTTAAGATTTGGTCTGTATTTAAAATACTAATACAAAATTTAGGGGCAACCAGGGATTGTAGGCACAATCCTCTGCTGGGGGATATGGGCTCCGGGGCCATTTTTGTAGACGCTCATTTTCTTTGGTTCATTTTAGGTTTCGGCTTTTTATGAGCATTAGGAGAGACCAGATGGCATTGATATTTTGCCCGCTCTTATCTTTGGTAACTCTTCAGTTTGTAATGTTTTTATGTGGCTTCATTGTCATGAAAATGCAGACAGGAACTTTTGAATTATTTAATTCAGTAATTTGTGCAATTTTAAAACATTTATTTCCCTGTTTTATTTATAAAATAATAGGCCTGTTCCCCATGAACATACATGCTTTTATATTAGGCAGTGAAAATTATGCAGCTTACTCCTCCTCCCGCCACCCCCAAACAGTAGGATTCAAAACTGAGTTTAGCTGTACATGATCATTGCAACATCAACCACTGCAACCAGACACAACAGCAAAATGTAATAGAGGAATCTGGGTGAAGTGTTACTTGAGGTGTTTGTAACTATTCATTAGGGTCAATCAATATTGATAGAGTGCTAGTGTTATCTCTTTAATAAACTGATCAAAGTAAGTGATTTGAATAATAACCTTTGTTCTGATCCCAAGTACATTCAAGGCTGAAGGGGGTGCCTAGAGATATAAAATTAAGGAATATGTGTGCAATACGAACTGTAGGTAAGTGAAACATGGGTGTGCAATAGGATACAATGCAGACCATACTACAATATACAAAACATAAGATAGACACAATACAGCCCTAGAACTTCTCTGAAAGTTTCTCCTCCACGTCTACAATTCCCTTCTGTAGAGGGTTTTTTCACTGAATTTCTTTAGCTTACAGATTTAAAGTCTGGAAATGGGAAGGACTCACTTGGAAGAATTACCCCAATTGTGCCTGAGTATGAGGAAGGCTGTTTTAATTCTCCATCTGTTTTGGTCTGTGATGTCCCTAGCTTTTTTTGTATTATTTCTCTGCCTTGCCTTTCCTTGCTCACGTCCGTGTGACGAGGTCTTGCAGATGTGTTGGAATCTGACATAGCTGCAATGTGAGTGCTTCTACCTTGGCCTCAACCTTGACGTTGGGGCTTTCAGCCATTTGTCCTAGTGCCCACGGCATTGGAGCATGGTATTTGTCTGCCTTAATGATGTTCATAAAACGCCAGCACAAAAACACGCAGGCCTAGAAATTACCAATAATAATAAATATATTAGATGGCAATGAGAAACGAAGTGATTCTGTGGGAGACCTATGGGGGACAACAAACAGCAAATTAAATTTGGGTTATAATTAATATGGCTGCATGAAAGACAAATGCAATTTGTCAAATTGGACAAATAGGTCCAAGGAGGTGATACTTCCCCTCTATCGGGCGCTGGTCAGACCGCAGCTGGAGTACTGCGTGCAATTCTGGGCGCCGCACTTC
>NW_017728924.1:1981354-1996659 GCF_001723895.1 Crocodylus porosus | reverse complement strand
ATGTAGGCCCAGCACTCTTTCCTGCTTATGCAGGGGGTCGGACTCGATGATCTATTGAGGTCCCTTCCGACCCTAGCATCTGTGAATCTATGAATCTATGATAGAATCTGTGAAAGAATCACATGACAAAGCAGATGCACCATCATCACTCTCGGGATGTTGCAACCAGTTAGGGGTGTATTCAGATGCAAGATGCCATTGTTTTGGAAATGGTTTTCCGAAGAGGTTCTCATAACCTTAGTGTACTTAAACCATTTTCTGCTTGTTCAGTCTTCCAGTCAGTCACAGATTATGCTTCATTAGAGTCTTGTTTTAACAGCTGAAAAGTCCAGCATCATTTTATCTTTGGCCTCCTTCCTGTGTTTCAATCTCTTCTGGAACATTACTTTATCTTTTCCATTCACTTTAGGAAATTAAAGTCTCTTTTTGTTCTCCAGGGTCTGCAATGTTTATTCCCACGTGGTCTGTGCTTTGTCAGGCTTTTCTCACAAGTATGTCTAGCAGTGCTTGGATCAGTGATTGAATAATGGCAGCAAGGTGAAAAGAGAATCCCGGAGGGCTAGCAGTGTTGAAATTGTGGCCCAGATTTCCTCTGCTCCACCACACCCCTTCCTGCTCAAAGCTGGGTTTTAGCAGCACGATTTAGCTCTGAACCCAAACCCCAGTATTAAAGGTTATAGTACCTGTGAAAGGCGTCTTATACTAACTGGGCCACTTTTCTTTCAATGCCACTTTCTGATTGACACCTTAGAAATAGGCAAGTAGGCGGGTAATTTGATGATGTAGATAGTGATTCATAGTTTTTCCCTTTTAGTTTTAGTGCTATTACAGTCTCACTTGAGACCCTTCCTGTAATCTTGATAAATGTTGCAAAGCTATTTTACAAAGTAGAACAAGAATCTAGTCATGAGATTTTGCCAAAACAGCTTTAAAAAACTGCCTCTTATTTTGATGCAAACTTTAAAAGAACTCTTTGGCTGGGAAATTATGGAATGGTTATTCAGGGCTCATCTTTTATCCAGCTGCATGAGGCAGAGTTGTTCTCTTTCCTACGTTATTTATCACATAATAAATCCTCAGCCTATCTTAATGGAAGTTGAAGTTGCTGTGAGCCTCTGTATACTGTGCATAGATGAAGATTGTGTGTGTGCGCATGTAAATATATGTGTGTGTATATACATATACACATATATGACCCTCCCTTATTCTTACTTCAGCATTATTGCCAAATACTCTATAGTATCCCGATCTGCTTAGAAGCTACATAATGACCTTTATTTACCACACCCAATCAGGTTTCCTAAGTATACCCTATTGTCTTTAAAAATACATATTAATTCTAGTATAAAAGCACGAAGATTGATTTTCATCTGTACTGTGGAATATTGTGTTTGCCTCTTTTCTTTCATCTCTTCTGCATCCCTAAGTCTAATTTGTGAAATTAAAATGAACGTTTTATATGAAGCATTCTGCTTTTCAACATTTCCTTTGAAAATCTTCCAGTAGAACTTCAATCCAACACAGATACAATCATTTGTACGTTGGCTTGGTAAAGCAATTGCTCATGAATTATTGCGTGCATTGGAAGTTCATTTTTAAGAACCTCCCAAAGCTTTGCTGAAGTTTCAGTCATATTACTGGTGTTATAGGCTAAGATAAATTATCTACCTTTTCCAGATATACCCAACTGCCTTTGTATAAGCAGCAGCATTCTAACATTTCATAACCTCTGTTCTTTTAACTGGCCTTTCATAAAGGTTGGATATCTGCTATATACGATCAAATATCATCTTCAAATATAAAACGTATAGTTGAAAAATGATAATGTCACCAATACTACTTCTTGGCTCAGGCATAGCTTACTGGATATTTAGTAATCTAACAAGCAGAGAATAAAGAGATCGGACACCTAACCCTAAATCACCTTTATGATAATAGACATTTTTGTTCTTTTATTTAATTACAAGACAAATTCCCAGTTCTACTGAGGTCAGTTCTTTCATTATTTACAGTTTAGGTTTGATTTAAGTGCTTTACATATCCCTAAAGCTATCTTCTTTCTAGTTTGAAATGCCTTTCATACCAGCCCATCAGAAGATATGTCTATTTCTCTATAATATATCCTCTCATCTTCTCCATTGCCAAATCTAACAATATTCTAAGATACAAATGGTAGACCTGTTCACCTTTCAGTTCCCCTGGAAGAAATTTAGAACTGGAAATAAATCTGTCCAAACTGTTATTGGAAACAGTAATCACTTTGATCTTTTTCATTATCTTTGCTCAGGAATAATAAAAGGGGAAGGTTCCAAAATTGTAGATTTTTCCAATTACAACAATACAATTAATAAAACCTAGAATCAAATGCAGGTGCTCTCTTATACAAATATACCGTACAGAATAAACAAAGTAATACTTGTAGAAATGTATATGTGAAGTGTACATCCACTACAACATGTAAATCTCTTATGAACACCCATGTAGATGTGTCGGGCTACGTGGCTTAGCCCAGGGGTTTTGAAGGGGTAAAAGATGATTGGAGGACTTGAGATTCCCTTTCCTCACCAATCTGGTAATGATTTGGCCCAGGGGTTTTCAAGGGGCAAAAGATGATTGGATGATTTGGGATTTCCTTTCCTCACCAGTCAGGCCCCAGAGACTCACCCTCCATGTCCCCTGATTGGCCCCTTGGGTCACCTGGAGGGGGATAAAAGGGGCAGCACGGCTGACTCAGGGAGACCATCAAGGGACCACAAGGAGGAAGCTTCGAAGAGCTGGCAAGAGCGGGGCCAGCAGGGTGGGAGCAGTTGCCCCAGAAGCACCTGCAGGACTGGGACCTGCAGGCAGCAGTGGGACCCTCAGCAGTGCGGCACGCGGCCCGCAGGACAGGCTCTCTGCCGGGCTCCAGGGTCCCCGGTGAGAGGCTGCGGCCAGCAGGAGAGGCTCCCCTGCTCCAGCAAGGATCTGAGCAGCGACCTGAGGGGTTCCCCGCTCTGCTTCCAGCTCCTCCAGTAGGAGGCCAGGCAGCTCGACGTGAGGCCGGGGCTCCGGGAAGGTCAAGACCCCTCGCAGCTTGGAGCAGTGCCAGCACTGTGGTAGTTTCTGCCTACCCCGTGGGAGATCTGTTTTCAAGTCCCAGCTGGAGTAAGTGAAGTACCAGAGAGAAATTCTTGTTGCAGTGGAAAGGGGTCATTGTGTTTTCCCATCTTTCTCCTCCTCCAGGTACCTAGGCCCTATATTCCTTGTTATTTGACATTTTGTATTTTGTGCTTTTTATATTTCACCAACCCGTATTCTTTGTTCTGCTGTTTGTGTTTTATATTTTGTTTACCCTGTCTTTTGTCAACTGGATGAATATGTCTATGATTGTAAGTGTCTAACCTTTGTTGAATCCTGCCCCGTCGGGGCATTGCAGTGTCCCCTATACCCCCTGGTTTATACTGGTTATGTTCCTAGTACTGTTCCCTCATTAAAAGGTTAAGGTTAAGTCCCCATTGGTGGTCTGGCTCTGCTCTGTAGGGGGAAGAGAGTCCCTACACCTCCCACAGCACTTGTGCACCTGCTCTGATCCCTTCAATTGGAGAGAGGGTACCGCTTGGAGTACTGCCCGGGTTACATATATGTATATGTATACCAAATCTTAGGTTTTCAGGATTGAAGTACCTGTTGTCCAGTTTGTTCTTGTGCCTCATGTATGGTATAGTAACTAGGCTAATGGAGATCTTTGGCGAGTCAGACCACTCTCGCAGTGCTTCACCTTTCAAATTCCATCTTTAGCATTTTACAGAAATGTTAATTTCTAATTATCCCAAGGTGCTGAACAGGAAGTACAAACATTATACTGCTAGAGGCACAGTCCGTGGCCCTGGAAGTCACTGGTGCACAGCAGGATATGGGTATTTGGTATTTTGGCTTGAATCTAATGGAGGAAGAAGGTTAATTAGGCTTAGGCTTCCGCAGCAGAGTCAGTCTCAAGCCCTTGTGCCTCCACCCCATTTCAAAACAAAGGGTTAAAGAGGATTGGGGATGTGGGTGGAGAATATATGTACATGCAGAACCTCTGGCTGGGACCTGATCCTCAGCTTATGAACGTAGCACGCGGCTGCATGCCCTTTCTCTAGCGCCGCTATCCCTAGGCATTGCAGCAGCAGGCTCATTAATGCAGAACTGGTTCATCTTATGTATAACACTTCTCCCTCCAGTCAAGAGGGTTGAGCGCACAAGAAAACCCCAGGTAGCCAAAAGTGTTACTCCAGATTGGTAAGGGTAGTATCTGGTGCTGCATTGTCTTTCCTTTAAAATCACAGTTGCTTTTTGGAGATTTGTTTCTCCAGTCAGCATTAGCAATCTGTTTATTTTCTCCAGCCCGTGTTCCTAAAAGACTAAGATTAAGGGCTGATATAAAGCACTGCTCTTTTTAGCCATGCACTCAACATGTTAACATTGGGTTGTACAATCACACAGCAATCACAGGGATTTTGAGCAGCTCAGAGGAGACTGTCCCATCCCCCCATCTACTGCAACCGATAACGCCCCCCGCCCCTCCTGCCACTTCCAGTTCCTCTTCCTGTCCCATTAAGGCACTGGTAATTTTCAGTGGCATATTAAGCAGTTGGCCAGCATGTCTCCTGCTGCTGTATATGCATATTGCAAGCCACTTACTACAGGTTGCATACCACTTTGATTTTTTACTGTACAAAAAAGCAGACTTTGCAATCTTTTACGATACTGTTCCCAGTTGGGTCACTACCTTACTTTCGCTATGTCCCTGCCCCACCTGGTTAGCTCTCTGCTCCATGGCGGTGGCTCCAACCATTCTACCTGTGGCCAGTTCCCTTAATACATATTGGTGTAGGACAGTGGTTCTCAACCTTTTTAGACTCAAGGTGCCTCTCAGTTGACTCAAGGCACCTCTTGGAAAATGCTCTTTGTTTTCACTCATTTCCTGTCTACCGAAAAAAATAACAGAACAGTGCTTCTGTTGCAAAGAACTCAGAAAGATCACAGCAAGACAGACTATTTTTAACATTTTAGATTTTTGCATGAAAGCTCTAGGTTGATCCAGCGAACCATACTTGCATGCCTAGCAGTGCTAACATTGTGTGGCACCCACTGGCACCCTTAACAGGATCTCATGGGACCACAGCGTTGAGAATTTCTGGTGCAGGGTGTGTCCTAGTATTATTTTTCAGACTCCGACATTTGTGTCTCTTGTTCCTCATACATGTACAGGGAGTGTATCTCATAGCCCCTTATTCAGGTAACCCCTAATTTGGCTCACTGCTGCCAAATTTCAGGGCAATCTGCCTAAGGATGCAGATTTTAAGGATTCAAGCTTTAAACAAAGAGGGGTTCTCAGCCTTAGAAAATAGCAGAAGGGGGGTCCATTATAATGGAGCGATGCGGAGTACCAGAGTATTCATGAAGCAGATACATTGTGTACTGCCAGATAAATAAAAAGGTGTCCTCTTGTGGATAAGTAGGATTGTTCAAGGGCTGAAAAAAATGAATTTGAATGGAGATTAAACAACATCTACAAAAAGAGGCTGCAAATTTAACTAGACAGGAGCTGAGACAGGTGAAAACCCCTTTGGTTGTCTCTGAACGCGAAGGTGTCTACCTGTCTGCTGGTAGATTAAATCTGGTTCCACCCAACTGCCTTTTTCAATGTTAATGGAATATAGAGAAGCATTGAATATTGTTTGTTCTTCATTCCCATAAGAACTACACTACAACAGTGGAAGTTTTTGGACAGCTGTTCGTGGGACCCCAGGGTAGGTCAGAAAAGCCTGGAAGACTGTCTCTGCAAAAGGGGATAATGCCCAGATGGTGCATCTCTGTACCAAGCCATGCTACTGCAAGCAAATTGCAAAGGGTTTAACCCATTGCCTGCCATGCCCTTTGCAAGTACCTTCAGACCATTAAAATTAAGAGCAAATTTACTGTGAAATCACAATAGAGATTGAGGTGGTGAAAATGGATTACTCTTGTCATCTTGATGAAAACAGCATGATAAATTTCTCTGTTGCAGAATATATAAAGCAAGCAGCTTGGGACTTTGCACCATGTGAAATGCACAATTCTGTTGATAGCATGACTGCGAACTTGTGCACATGAACCTTTCATTGGTCAGCTGAAATCACCACTACATTGGTTGAGACCCTGCATTAATGCTACATATCATATTCTTTAGTTGCTTGCTAACAAAAATAGCTGTAACCTTTTCTTACTAATTAGCCCTAATGCTAAATGACTCTTGATATGTTGATTTCTTCCATTTTCTGAATTAAAGGAGCTTGCTTTTTGAGACTTACAGGAGCTCCTATTATCCCAATTTACCACATTATCACTGATGCTGTATAATCAGTATGAGTAAGGCTATGCAAAAATGGAGCTGGGGGGTATGTCTATGTTAAGAAAGAAGCATGTTTTTAAGTGTGACAGGTAGGGTTCATCTTGACCAGCTCAACTGATGTAAAACTACAAATTACCCTTTCTACACTAGGATTTCACAACACATTAGAGATCACATATTAACTGTTGCATTGTAAAAACACCTTTTTTTTTCCTATTGCAAACAGGGCATTAGAGACAGACATCATTGGCCTATAATACATGGTAATTATCATTCCATTAGTTAGCTCTAAAAACTCCTTAAGAATAACAGTCTTGCTGCAGCACAAAATTATTCTTGATTGCACGTTGCTGGGAGAATTCGGCGTGCTTCCTGTTTTACCATGTTTGCTGCCTTTTACTGAGGTCACAATCCAGGACCACTGAGAGTCTTTCCGTGAACATTGATATTCTTTGAAGCAGGCCCTTAGCAACGTTGGAAAAAAAAAAGAAAAATGTCTATATCAATGACGATATTCTTCCTGTGATTACCATGCACATTTACTAGACTTATGATCTCCTCATTAGTTTAAACAAGCCAATACGGCTTATTTAAAAGAAGCCCAGGGAACTTGGTGCGGTGCTGCTGAATGGGCTGAACAATAAAGTACACAATGATACGTGAACAGTCAGGGTAAAAAAATCATCAGATATCTCCTGGTATAAGGGAGAGCTTTTATTTGCAATTACAAGGAAGAATTGGCCTCCTTGTTTTGTCATAATTTCAAATACATCTGATTTGTAATGAACCACAACAAATCATAGCTATGCCAAACAAGCATGGCATCGACCAAAACAAACAGTGGTATACGTACATTATTACCCATGTTGTTTTCTCTTGTAGAACAGTAGCTATTAAATGAATGAGAATTAAAGACTCTAGTACAAAATAGCACAGCTGTTACATACGGAATAGCAAAACACCATTTTCCTCCTGGCCACTCCCCTTTAATGCAAATCACCCTCAAAGTAATGCTTGTGCCAGTCATTTCATACCCAGCCGTCTAATACAGAGGGGTACATTTCCTTCCACTTGTTCTTCCACTGCTTTTCTCTTTGGCCCATCCACATACCTCTAACACAATGCAAACCAAAATGTGGGTCATTAATTAAAGGGGCACATAAATGTCACTTGGGAGATGATGCATTATACTGCACGCCCATCCGGAGGAATCTGTGTGCTTAATAAAATAAACAGAATCATACTGTAGCAACCCAGTGTGTTAAAAAGACTTATCTGTCCCAGCAGTTTGTATTTTTTGCCCTACTAGTAATATGACCCCTGTCTATGACTTCATTTTGTCAGGGCCAGGGCAGGAGGGAGCTTTCATTAACCTTTTTATTTGAAACCATTTGTTTGGATGTAAGAGTCTGCTCCCTCCCAGAAAATTCATAAATATTTAGCTGTGTTCTAGGCCAGGTAGTGAAGTTAAAAATAAGTCATTTGCAGTACAGATTTGCTGCCCTACCTCTGTAGTTTTAAATTAAGCCCAGCAAAATCAAGGGATTATAGAATAATTAATGGTAAACTATGTGTGTACACAAACTGAACCTGGATAATTAATCTGCTCAAGTAAACACTCAGAGGTTCAAGTGGGGACAGGAACAATGTTGCATATCTCACTTTTGCAGAACACAGGGTGAAGAATATTTTCTGCAGAGATTTCAGTTGTGTGCATCAGCATGTTTCTAATATTATGTCTGATGGTGGAAGTCCCCTGTATTCACCTCATTGCCCCCTTTTAATGTTTTGTGATTCAGAAGCAATGCGAGGAGGAGGTGGAAAGGAGTATGAGGAGCCTGATTCAGCAGTATGCACATCTTTGCTGCATTTGAAATCAGAGCAAATCCTGGTTCATAAGGGAGCATGAGAGAGACGTTGGTGTCACAGATGTTGCACAGCAGAAGAGAGATGAATATTAGCGTACTAGTAAGACCATGGGTTCTTAGATGATGTCCCAAGGGACCTTTGTGATCATTTTGTTTGACTTCTTGTATAATATAGCTTATGTAATTTCTATGAATTCATTCTTGTTTAAACAAAAAATAAACACCCAAACTTGATCAAAACATTTCTAGTAAAGGGCAATCCATGGCAATTCTTGGTAAATTGTTCCAGTGGTTAATTGTCCTCACCGTTAGAAATGTGCACCTTACTTCTAAAGTAAATTTGTCTAGCTTAACTTTCATCCACTAGCTCTTATAATGTCCCTCTTCTGCTAGATTGAAGAGCCTGGTAACCACATTTCATTTCCTATGTAGGTATTTACAGACTATGACTAAATCTTCCCTTCACTTTCTCTTTGATAAATGAAATAGATTGAGCTTCTGGAATCTCTCACTGAAGTTCTCTTTATCATTCTAGTGGCTCTTTCTTCCATTTTCTTCAAGTTTAACAACATCCCTCTTGAATTTTAGACACTAGATCTGGACAGCTGTCCAGCAGCAATTATGCTGTGCATGTACATTCAAATAATTTAGGACAATTCTCCCAGGATTGTTCTCCTTGTAGAAAAATTTACCTACCACAGCATGTACAGACATTCACTCTCCCAGGAGAAACTCTCCTGACAGTGATTTAACCCTGGTTGTTCCCAGGTTCTTTTTCTCCTGGAGTTGCCATTTTTAGCGTAGGAGAAAATGCCTGAACATCTGTACACTCATGGTATCTCCTGAGACAGAAACAACCCTTCCAGGAGAAACTGAATGTCTGTACCAGGCCTACATCAATGCCTGGTATAGCGATCACCAGGTTCATAAGCACAGATCAGTAAACACTTACATAAATACGAACAGCAAGCCTTAGTCCTGGCGCAGTCGGCAATTTCTGCAGACTTCTGCACTCTGTCTCTGAGGGCACGTGCATACTTTAAGCTGTGTTAACTTCGATCGGGTCCCTCTTGCCACACATTTGCTGACCATGTCCCATGTATTCATCTAGCGCATATACTACCAGGCAAAAATAGGAAGAAAATGAGAGAGGAGAGAAGGAGAACCAAACATGTCAGAGGCGTGGCAAGATGGAGTGATATGCAGATCAGAGTGGACATTTTATAGGTTTGTCATGGCTGCAAAAGATGTAAGATCATGATGGACAATCCTCCAAATTGAAGATATCATTTGAAGGAGAAGAAAAATTCCTTGCATTGGAAAATCTATTCCAGTGATTTCTTTTTCATTTCAAGAGAAGGGCTTGGCAACTTCAGACCTCACATAAGCAGATACAGCTTGTTGGCACATTGTGCAAAAAAACCTGAAGCACAGATCATTTACTTTGTCCTTACTTAGATAGCAGAGTTCAGTACTTTCACTGAAATCCTTACCAACTCTCCTGACACACCATCTATTCTCCCTTTTGAAGTTCACTTGCTTCCAGCTTAGTCTTTGTGTAGAGGCTGCAGGCCTGCAACAGCTTTACTTCAGATTTGTTCATTTGTGGGTAAAAGTATATTTAGATGAGTTCAATCCTGAATCCATTAACCCTGTAAATTCCACAGTTTTTTAATTAAATCTGTTATAAACTACTAATTGATGTTAGGCTCAGCAATTCTAGACAGGGATCCTTGTGCTTGGATATACCAGATTTTGAGAAATAAAACTTTCTTCATACCTGTAATCTTTTAAATGTTGGTTAACCTTAGATGTTTTTGACTGTTGGCATTTTATAGAGGTCAACCCCTGTATAGAAGATAGGTGAAGAAAGATGATGAAAAACGGTAAGAGGAAAAACGTGGAAGACAGAGGTTTCCCACTGCGACTGGGCCTTTCTATGTCAACTTAAAGCTGTTTTGCAACCTGATCAGCTTTACAAGCCTAGCCAGGTGCAAAACCATTAAATTGCCTTAGTATTTTATGGATAATGTATGTGAGCTTTCTTACTAGATGGTTGCAGGTGATTTATAGATTAAGGCAAGAGCAACATGCAGCATCTTAAATCGTAGCAGAGCTTTGTGTTAAATTACATAGTGCTGAAGTATATGCTAGTTGGTAGTATTTCTTAATTGTACTTGTTAAAATGCGTTTTAGAGGTATTTGTCGAGCATGGAGATATGTAGGTAAAGATCTATTTCCTGTTCAGGAATAATAAATATCTCCTCTTTTCTGCAGCTGCTTGATCTACTAAAAATTGATCAACCTGGAACATCTGAGCTAGTAGTTTACCTGGTCTTCAGAATTAAATTTCTAGATGTTTTGTTAGTCTGTCTGTGTCTGTCTCTTCCTGTTTCTTTTAAGGCAGTAGGTCTCAACTAGGCTTCTGGAAACCCTCCGATGGCTGTCATGGTGGCAGCCAGGTAAAGCCGCAATGTGTGCACTTCTGCAGCATCAGGGCTCCGATCAGCCAGATGTAGGCAGGAGCTGGCTGAGCTGTAGACCTGGCCAGTCCAATCCCTTCCATGCTCCTCCCAGCAATAGAGGGATGCAGGGCAATTCCACCTGCAAAGGGAGGGCTAAACAGGCTTTATGCTGATCAAAGCCCTAAAGCAGCAGGAGAACTTGTAGAGGTCCTGGGCTGGTTGCTCAGCAGGCGTGGGGCAATTTTATCTGGAGACAGGAACACCTGCTGGAGAAGCACAAAGATAAGTTTAGGCAGCGCCAACAGTAGTTCTCAACAGAGGGTACCACCACGTTCAAAGTGGTGGAGGGGCGCCCTGGCTCTGAAAAGGTTGAGAACCACTGGCTTAAGTTTTTTCTAAGTTGCCTCTCACCCTAATATCTATGTGCTTCTCAGCTAAATTAAATTTGCAGCATCTAAGTTGGTCCTAGCATTCACTTTTATACTCTGTAGGTCTATATGAGACACTTTACTGCATAGCAGACTAATCTATGTAACCATTCACTATGTAACTACGTTCAGCAGTTACTGTGCCGTAAAATAAGCTAATATGAGGTTTTCTACTACCTGTAAATACAGGTAGTAGATTTACCATGCAAATTGCTCCTGGGCTGGCAGCAGGGGGCAAGAGAACTCCTGAGCAGCTGCCTGCTTTCCAGCTGATTGAAGCTGGGGTTGGGACATCATCCCCTGGCCCAGAAGCAGGCAGCTGCCAGGGCAGGGGAAAACGTCTGAGCTCACACTCTGAGATCAGAGCAGGGGCCAAACAGTGGACAGCTGCTGGGGCCGGGGCATTGTCCCCAGCGCCATCTCGGAGATCGGAGTGGGAGCCCAACAGCAGACAGCTACGAGGGCAGGGAACAATGTCCCAGCCTCTGCTCTGATCTTGGAGTGGGGGCTGGGCAGCAGGCAGCTGCCCCAGAGATGGGACAGCTCCCCCTGCCCCGGCACAGCCCAAGCCTGACCCCAGTGCAAAGCAGGACAAAAGTAGCTCTGCACTAAACTGCTGCCCTCAGGAGCAAATTTGCTTGCAATGGGCGCATGTGTAGACAGGCTTCCAGGGAAAGCTTACTGCACAGTATGTTACTGCACAGTAAGCTGTTACTGCATTAATAAGTGTAGATGCACCCTGCTTTAGGCAAAACCCCATCATTACCCAGTGGTGATGTGAGACAAGTTTAGACCTTGGCTACAAAGCTTTCTCAAGTCCATATATTCCTCTTGAGAACTCAAACTTTTCTGGCTGTGTTTGTGATTTGTCAAACCTGTTCAAGATAAGCAAAATTGACAGGGTTCAAGACAATGTCAATCAAGTGGCATCACTTCAGCCTACCAAGTTCGATATAACTCACCACCAAGGACTTTGTTCCAGTTCAGCTGCCCAGTGCTAAATGTGGTTTGTGTGCTGTCATATTTAACTCCTGATTATTCAAGGATGAAGAAAATACTTTGAGAGTCGCACCCAATTGTACTTAATTCTGGTAAACCTGAAATAATTGATGTCAGAGGAACTACTCCATATGTTTAGCTATGTGGCTGAGTTCAAAATATAGCTTCAAGGGATCTGTTTTCTTGAAAAATGTCCTCTTTTTCTTCTTTTCTCAATTAATCTTAATTAAACTGTCCAGTAGCTCTCCTGTTTTCTGTTTTGAAGTACTCGTGCCTGCCAGTGATTTTTCTCAAATAGTCACAACTCCAACTGCAGTTTGAGGGAACCATTTTCATTGGTTTATATGAACATTTAAAAAATGGGTTTAAACCGTTTGATTTTTTTTTAAGGAAAACATCAAGAAGAAAGAATTTAGGTGATCAACACTTACTTTACTAAAAAGGCTACATTTTAAAAACTGCAAAGAAGAGTTTCAGGTCCAGCTGTCCCCTCCTAAATTTCTATTCTTGGAATAAATTTCATTAGGTGATAAACAAGCTAAAGAAATGAAGCTGCTACATGCTCCTTTTTAAAATCTTTTCTATCTAAATGGTTACCATAGTATCTGAGCACAGTCTTTAACATGTTTATCCTCACAACACCCCTGTCAGACAAGGAAGTGCTATTATCCTGATTTTACAGTTGGGAATGTAAGTCACAGCAATAAAAAGCCACTTGCCTGAGGTCATACAGGCAACCAAATCAAAGTTGCCCATGTCCCAAGCTAGTGCTGTAACCATGAGGCCCTCTTTCAGCTTGCATTTAAGACTGTCCTATAATTTGTTGCAAGAATGCCCCAAAGAGCCAGGCTGAGATTTTCAAAGTTTCTTCTGAGGTTTACATACACAATTCCAATTACTTTAGACCAGAACTGGGTGTGCAGAGACAGCTTTATGAATTGCAGCCTACGTAGGGTTGTTAGATAACAGCAAGACTTCATATGAGTAGGAAGCCTTTCATTTGACCACCCCAAGAACTCTATTAAGCTAGGGAAAAAACTAAGGCACAGGCAGTGATCCTTTGTTCAAGGCCATGCAATGAGTCAATGGCAGAATTGGAAAGGGACCATCATGCCCAGATCTGCTGCCATCATTTCACCCCACTGCTTCCAAAAATGTGACAAATCTAGTTGTTCATATTTATTAAAAAAGTTATTCCTACCAGCAGAGATGAAGCTCTTGATTCTTATATCCAAATATCTGAATCCTTCAACTACAGTAAATGTCTAGGAATATTTCACTTGACTGAAACTTGTGCATAAATATTCAATGATTAGACTGACCAGAACAGATATGCACATTCTCCTTCTGACAGACATTTTAAAGTCAGGCATAGCTATACTAACTTGGGGCTTGATCCAGAGAATTTTTGTCTCCATGGATGCTCAACTTGTATGCAGCTCTGTAGCCCAGTACCTACATAGCTAGTATAATGTTGGCGCAGATAAAAAAAAATTATGCATAGTTCCTTTTCCACCAAATACTATTCTAGGTCACTGGTTTAACTTCCTGTCATGAGATGATCCTTTTGATCCACCTAATGTGCAAATCAGGAGCCTGATTTTGCATGTTGTCTACCAAAAGAAATTACAGTGAATATAATGAGGTTATTGTAGTACTGGTCAAGTACTGTAGACAACACCAGCCATTGCCAAGGATTGGGATTTGGGACTCTTATGTTCCAACTCTCCAGTGATTTGACTCACTTATACTGCTTCTGTAAAATAGACATAGTGGGCACATCTACACATAAGCTTTACTGTGCGTTAGACTAATGTGCAGTAAAGTGTCACCATCTACACGTGTGCCGCTATTAGTGCACAGATTAATGTAAAACGCCATTGGGTAGTGTTGGCACTGGAGTTATGATCCAGATATCTTGTTTCAGGTGGACTCAAACTCTTAGACTGATCATGACTTTTTCATTTGATAATAGGCAAATTTTATTGATACACAGTGATAGCAGATAAAAATAATGCAGACAAAGCAAACAAAATATCTATATCTGCCAGTCCTAGGGCTGTTGCACAGGCAAAGTACATCTGGCCAGTACATGAGCTTCCTCCTGCGGTTCTGTTTTGAATGTCAGATGTCAGCATCCTGGAGGTTGCGGGCAGAGGCCCACCCTCTCCTGGGTGGGTGAGACGGGCTGGTGGTGTGCCCTCTGTTTATGGTGGCTTTGGGTTTCCCCCCTTAGGGAACCTTTGCTGCTTTGAAATCCCTTCTTTTGTATTTTTAATTCCATCCGATGACTCTTCATTTCTGGGTACATTGATTGGTTTTCCTATGATCGTCATACTGTTTCTGTTCTGTTCTGTTAGGATATTTTTGTTCCCATTATATACTTAGTTTGGTCATTTACTGGTGTCTTTATTTGATTTGTCCACCAAAACTGGAAATTCCAAGGGCTCTGCAGCTGGTCACTGTGACCTGGCCACCACAGCAGAGTTCTTTATCTCTGTTTTGGAGTTTTTAGGGAACACTGTGGTACATATTTTCAATGTTTTAACCTCTCTATACCTGCTTGCCTGTTGGTCTTAGACACAGTGTCTCCTGTTTTCAGATGTGGTGGGCCTTGAAGGAAATTCTGTCACAAACAGGCTATTAGAAACCAATTAATTCTTGCCATTCCCTTGGACCATTGTTCTAATGCATATCTTTCTTATCTACAAGCCAATTTCTAAAAGCAAACCTCTAAATATTATTTTCTAGCCATCAGGTAGTACTGACAGATACAGGTACTACCCAGTGGTGCTTTACGTTAACGCACCTAAACACATGTGTAGATGCTGACTCGGGAATAAATTGCTCCTGGTCAGCCCAGGCAGCTGGGGGCTACAACTCCTGCTTGGGTTAGCCCCAGGCTCTAGGGGGCAAGGGGCAACCTGGCCCCAGAGTTGCCCCTGGAGCTGGGGACAGCTCCCCCTGAGCTCCATGCCCCATAGCCAGGCTGATCTCCCTCCACCAACCCCTGGAACTCAGGGCTGAGTCCCATGGCCTCTGCCAGCCCAAGACTGCAACTGGGCAGCTATGGCTGGAGCCTGGAGCTCCCCCTGGCTGCTGCTTCTGACACTGGTGTCAGAAGGAGATTGGCCAAGTTCGCTGATGACACCAAACTCTGGGGTAAAGCATCCACACCTGAGGACAGGAG
>NW_017728924.1:1975730-1980834 GCF_001723895.1 Crocodylus porosus | reverse complement strand
GGACATAAGAAAGAACTTCTTCACTGCTGAGCCCCACAAGGTTTGGAACAGACTGCCACCTGAGGTGGTTCAAGCACCCACTTTGAACACCTTCAAAACACATTTGGATGCTTATCTTGCTGGGATCCTATGATCCCTGATGACTTCCTGCCCCTGGGGTGGTGTGGCTGGATTCGATGATCCTCCAGGGTCCTTTCCAGCCCAAATATCTATGAAATCTATGAAAGGTGGGAGCCGCCCTGGATTACAGTGCTCCTGTCAGATATTTCTTGCTCCTGACCTGGGCGCACATGTAGATGCATACCTGGGAATAGTTTACTGTGCATGAATTTACTGCACAGTAAATTCATGTGCATTAATTGCACATGTAGGCATGCTCAATAATATTTCCCAGCACCAACACCAGGAAAGATCTGGGCTGCAGCTCTTTGAGTTCCATACATGAAAGTAGAAAACAGTACTGATATAAAAGACATAGCCTCAGCACCAAAAAGTGGAAGTTCTGCAAGTACTTTTACATTATTCATGTGGAATAAGACTAGATTGCTGAATCAGAGCTGAGCTGTTCATGGCACGTGCAAAGCCATAATGGAGTTTCTAAGAAAAACAACAAAAGATTAATTGAGTCAATTTGTTGTTGGCCAAACTTGGAAGAACTCAAGAAATTCATGGATTTATTTATTATTATTGGACAAAATACAAACTGGAATAAACCTGGTTCCAGGGATTTCAGTCAGTTCCCCTACCAGGGCATTGCTGCAGCCATGGCTTTCCTCCAGGTTTTTGCTGGGATAGCTTCATGTGTATAATTTTCAAGACCATGTTGTGCAAGGATACAAATTGTTTTAATCAGGATTAGTTCTCTTGTTAGCACCAAGTCTGCAACACTTCTCACTTCAGGCAGCTCAGGGCTTCTCACTGTGCCAATATTAAGCTTAGTTTAATGTCCAAAACAATGTTTGTAGCCCTCAGAGTTTACCATGTGTAACCCCTGGGTTCAAGCAGAGGAGGGAACCAAGGTCATATATTTCCTGGGTGATTATAAACCAGTGCTTCCCAATCTTTCCCTCAGCATGACCCCATTTATGGCTCCATTTCCTCAGCACGGCCCCTCACTCCCAACCCACAGCTCCCCATGTGCCCCTCACTCCCCATCCACATCCCTCTGGCCCTGCCAGTGCCCCTCATTCCTTTCCCACAGACCCCCAAATCCCCCAGCCCTGCCAGAGGGGGTTTCCAGCTCTCATTCCTGACCCCAACTCCCTGAAGCCCCCCTGCCTCCCCCAGCAGCACCCAAGCCCTGGCTGTCACCCACAGGAGGCAAAGCTGTTGTGGCCAGAGCAGAGGGCAGAGCCCAGCTCCCTTGCTAGGCAGGCAGGTTGCACCTCTTCATAGTGGTGCAGCCAGTGTGGGGCTCCCAGCAGCTGCACCAAGCCTCCCCATCCCACTCTGCTGGCATAGCAGGCAGCCCACATCCACCCCCACCCATGCACAAATCTGGGGGGGCATGTGCCCCCCCATTCCTCCCTCCCCAGGAGTACATGCAGCGGCCAGCAGCCACCTGTGGCTCCATCCTGCTCCCCTGGCTGGGCCCCACATTCCAACCCCAGCTCCAGGCTCCATGCATTGGCAGCTGGGCAGCACCCTCACTCTCAGCCCTGCTCATTCCTTCCCTCCCTCACCATGGGGGCTTCAATCTGCCCTCCTTCCACAGACTTACCTGGAGAGAGCTGCGAGAGCTGCTCTCCGGGCTGCATGGCTGCCACGTGCGTGCGTGCATGTGCATATACACATAGCACCCCCTGCCTGATTGCTTTCTTCCCACTCCCCACAGCAGCTGCAAGCAGCCCCTTATAGGCTGGAACTCTGCCAGCCTGTGAGGGGAACCCACTATTTCCTGCTTTTTTCTCCTTTAAACATGAAAATCTGTGATTGTGTTTGCAACCCCATTTTTTTATCATTGCAACCCCAAATGGGGTTGTGACCCCAAGGCTGGGAACCGCTGCTCTAACCCTTGTGATATTGGATAATAGGCAGCACTATTATCTGTTCCTCTGTCAGAGGAGGATCTGGCTCCTGTTTGTTTTTTTTTCATCCAAAACAACATGGTGAGTTTGAGTCAAATTTACACATTCCAACCATCTCTAGATGCCAGGTTTTTTATAGCGAGTAGGAGCAGTTTTCAGTAGCACCTGTTCTGATTTGGTTATTTTACATTATGATTTTTTCAAATAATCATTTCCCATCTGAAAAGTGCCATATAAGTCAATGCAGTAAATAGAGTGTTTGGATTTGGGTTGTTTATTAGGAAGTCCATGAGTTTAAAAGGAAGTTGCAGTACCCATGCAGACAGCAAATTAGGATTTTAAACTCCAGCCTTCACATACTACAGCATGCACTCATAAAATTTGTAGAGTTTATTGGATTTTCCTACTTGTAGGTCCCTTATTTATTGATTTAAAATCTGTTACCCAGAAGGCTTCCTGGCATGAAGCATTTCTTTTACAGGGAAGAAAGCTACTCAAGGCCCTATTTCTTTAGACTTTGGTGACGTGCATAATTTTATGTACAGTCTTTTAATAATACACCAAAAGAATATGCAAATATGTCAATTGAATTTACTGAGTTGAAATCCACTTCAGTAATTTTGAGAGATAAAGAAGAGAAAAGCTATGTGTACCCATTTGCCTCAAAAGACTATTGACGGCCAGTTTTTAAGAATACCTCTAGTGCCGTCTTTTTCTGTCTAAGTATTAATTCTGTCTTTCTAACAGAAAAAAAGGTGCCAGTGAAAAATGGAGTATTATGTACTGGAGGGGTTCCCAACCTTTTTAGGTTGTGGACCAGCAAACCGCAGACTGGAAGTGACTGCAGACCAAAAGTCACCGCAGACCAGTCCAAACTATGGACCAGCAAACTGCAGTCCGGAAGTGACTGGCATACTGTGGAGCAGCAGCCAACTCTTTTTTATACTCAGTGTAAAAAAGGGTTGGCTGCTGCTCCGCAGTGTGCTGGTTGCTTCTGGACTTTCGGTCCAGTAGTCAACCCTCCTGCTAACCAGCAGCCAACCCTTCACAGCCCGGTACCAGGCTGCAGCCTGGGGGTTGGGAACCTCTGATGTACTGGATACCTCCTGTGCCAGGCACCCTGTAATGGAGTCTGGCAAGTCTATCATGCATATTGTCTAAAAACTGCAAAGATATCAGGTTCTTCTCCAATCAGTATCTTCTTCATCCAGTATCTGATATGCATTTTTGGAAGTAACTCTGAATGGCTAAAGAATACTGGGAGTTACAGCACACTTTTTTTTATAGAGGTGGTGTTCTCCATGGCTTGTCTCATGGAAATGATATGGGTCCAAGTCCCTCTGAATTCAGAAAAATTGAGCTTCCCAGGTACACTGAGATGCTCTGTCACAATGTAATGAGGTAGTCCTCCAAAATTTTGTAATTCCATCATAGTCGTCATCTTTAAAATGACTGACTTGCAACAAGACATAGCAAGAAACGTATATAAATGCTAAGTGATCAGTGAAGGCTATTTTGTAAACAGTGACACACAGTTTAATACTTCTCAGTCACTCAGCTGAAGCACTGCTCACTGGTGCAATGGTTCTCTTCATAACAGCAAGGCATTTTGCTATGGGATGAGGTTTCCTCCTGTGCATATCTGAAGAAAATGGAGGAATTCTGCTGGGCTGGGGCTCAGATAGAGGCTTTGTTTGAAGTGTGAAGGATACTATAAGCTCTCTAGTAAATGTGAATAGGTAAATCACTGTGGATATGCTCACTGGTCATGCCATTGGCTTTACATGCTATGAGAAGGAGAACACCTCCATCATTACACTAGTGTCTGGCACCAGCATGGTGTATTGGTTTAGAGGTGACTCTGAGAGAAGAGGGATATCTGCAGAGTCACCATCATCATTCCTACAGTCCAAGAGTCATGTCTCAGTTGAGGATCAAGGAAGGGAATTGCCAGCGCTGGCTTCATCAGTAAGATCTCACAAGATCACAATGTAAGGAAATATACCTGCAAGGCGAGAAGGACCATATAAGGCACGAAGGAACGTTGATTTTGGCAGGCAGGTTTTCATATACCTTTGTTATTAGAAGAAATAGAGCTCCTCGCTTAGGTTTGTACTTTTGTAGAGATCCCAAATACAGGCAGCAAGATCCAATTGCCAGAAATCACTTGTACATATTTATGTGGGACAATATAGCAGACGCTAGGATCCCGTCAGTTACTGAACTGATGTTTGAAATTATTTTAATTTCTAGAACAACTACAATGGCATCATGTCTTTAAACAACTTACTGATGGTGAATTTCCTTGGTGACACCATTTTTTTCCCCATTTTTTTGTCAGAGGAACATATTGTAACTTTAGACTGTGGAACATTCAATACTCTCAGCAAAAGACTCTGGTTGAACAGCATGTTGAGAAAAAGGTGCCTGAAAATGACATTTGGTGGGTATGATGCTGTTAAACCAAAGAAACCACAAACACAAAATAATTGGCAGTAAATCTAAATGAATCTGCATGTGCCGTCATTTTCACTTCTAGAAGAGCTTGTACCAAGGACAAGCGGTATTGGAAAGTTAAAGGAAAACCAGAAAGTCAGTTAGATGATTTTACAGATCCTGGCTCTGCTTATAGCTATGCCTGCATAAAATATTCAGAAGTACTGTGAGAGACCTGGAGTAAAGAATCTATAATGACGGTGTTTCAATCTGAGCTTGTGGAAATTTGACACCTGGAAGATTTCTGAAGATATTAAACAGAAAGATTAATAGCTTTGTAGAGTGCAAAACATGAAAAACAAAAAGTAACATTTTTTCCCTTGGTCTAGGGATGTCTTGAATCCCTTATTCAAGTAAAAGGGTTTGAGGAAGGACTGGGTATAAACTAATCACATAACAGGCAGAGTCTTCAGACTAGAAATGAATGCTGCTCTGATTGGTTTGCACTATAGATTGTAAAAAAATTTAAAATCCACCTATACTGTAAAAAGTAACTCATAGATTTCATAGATTTCATAGACATTAGGGCTGGAAGGGACCTCGGGAAATCATCGAGTCCAGCCCCCTGCCCAAAGGGCAGG
>NW_017728924.1:1921118-1975340 GCF_001723895.1 Crocodylus porosus | reverse complement strand
AGCATCGCATTGGAGGCTCATGTTCATCTTGTGGTCAATGATGACCCCCAAGTCTTTTTCTTCTGTAGTGCTAACCAATGTAGCACTGCCGAGCCTATAAGGGTGCTGCAGGTTTTTCCTCCCAAGGTGGAGAAAGTTAACTACTAATGATCAAGAGTAAGTTAACTACTGAGTGGTCAGCTTGAGACAGCTGAGTTTTTTGTGAACTCAGGCCTAGATCCTCAGACTTATTTGGCTGCCTGACTCCTAGCAATTCCAGTGACCATCTTAGAGTCTTTGGCGGCTGACGGATGTGAAAACCCAAACACAGTGCTTTGTAGAAAGAGGAAGCGCATCAGTCTGACCTGGTTCGCCCAGCATCTGTACAGATTGTGTGCATCAGCGGTGCTTTTTGGCATTTTATCTAATAACTGATTGAATCTAATAACTGGTTGAATTGGCTATTAGATAAAAACACCATAAAGCCCCACTGAAGCACAGGATCTATACAGACCTTGGGCAAGCTGAGTCGAACTGGTGTGCTGCCTCTTCTGGGCATGCGCTGTGCTCAGTGTGTGGGCATGCCGAGCTGAAAGTTTTGTTTTGTTTATTCACATCTGTAAGTAGCCTTTGAAAGTCAAGGAGTTCTGGGCGTTTGAGTCATTAGGTGATTTGTAAAATGTTAGCCATCGGCTGGAGTTTAGGGTCCTGCTGAAAAGCTTTTCATAGCCTAATTCCACATCCATGCATACATGGGATGATTGCCTACCCCCATGCTCTTGCTTATAACCTTAGCACCTAGTTCAGTAGATTTGATTCCACTGTTAGAGATTAACAGAAGAAAAATGCTCCTAGGGATCACACTTTAGGGGCTGTTTCTTTTTACCTTCCTACCACTACAACACACAAGAACTCTTGGGAGCTGGTTTGGCAACCAACTATATAGCGGCATAATGTTTACATTAACAGTTAATAATGTCTGTTATCCCAAACACAAACTTCATTTTTGATGCACATTTGAGAGGGGAAATATTGCCTGTGGGGTGTTATCAATTATCACAAGAATTGAAAATGCTGCAATTTGTCATTAGTTAGGCAATAATGCCTGATGGGAAGGGCATTTCCTGTCAGGTAATGACCAGCTGTGCTAAAACTTAGCCCATCTGGTCAATCAATGCCAGAAAAAGTCCTACCCATCAGTCATTATTGCTTAAATAAGTATGAAATTGGGACCCAGCTGGCCATTAATTGCTAGGAAATGCCAAACAGGAGCTATTATTGCTATTGTAGATCATAAAAATATACAGGTAGAAAACAGCAATTACCTTTTAAGGCATTATAGTTACATGCAGATCTGCATTGTGTCCTAGGTATGGGTCTTTTTGTACAGCATTAAAAGATCGGCACAATAATCAATTGGAAAACAGGACTATGTGCAGTCTGTAATTTGCAGTAAAATTGCGGTTGCACTTGGTTGCTTTTAATGTGCCTTCATGTGAAGGAAAATAGCATTTGCTGAGGGCCGGCAGAGCATCAGCCTCCATACACTGGTAAGAGGTAGAGTCTTCAGACCAGAAATCCAGAAATGAATGCCTCTCTGAGCGAACGAGCAGAGTATTTCTGTCAGGGGCAATGATTCAGAGAAATGGAAGCATCTGGTCTCCCTTTGGGCATTTGAAAAATAAGACATGAGAGAATAACCTACAGGAACAATTCTATGTGCTACCCGTGTGCGCACAGGAGACTCTGTTCAGAGTTGTCCTGCAGTCTTTCTGGGTCAGCTATGTAGTCCATGATAGCCAAGGAGCAGCTGCAGCATCCTCTCCTTCTGCAGGGAATGTTTTAGAGCTCTGCCATTAATCGCAAACCTGATTTCTCCAGCTCTGGGCAGGCAAAGGCGAATTCAGAGGCGGGGCATTTAACTCTTCGCAGAACTAGAGTTGTCCTGCACTCATCTCTTTATCTACTGCTGTTGAACCCAAGTTATGGAGGCTCTAAGGACTCTCAAGACAGGTGTCAAACTAGCCCCTGGATCAAGGAGTCCCCAGGCCTCGCTTCTCCCTTTCTGTATTTTTGCTTGCCCAGCTAAGAGGTGAATATAGACCAGGTTCCTTCCACAAGATACCAGGAATGGTACTATGTAAGCTAATGCCCCTCTTGTATGCAGACGTCTGATCAGTTTCTCTCTAACATGCCTCAGTTACATACGAGAAATTTACAAGCAGGTTTCAGTCACTCAGCGTTGGAAACAGTGTAAGCAAGCGTTGACATTAATGCTCTTTTTTTCCATTGCCTTGAAAGTGATACAGTGGGCATATTTCCCCATCCTAGCACTGGTAGTCAGCAGCGAGATTCATAGATTCATAGATTCATAGATGCTAGGGTCGGAAGGGACCTCAATAGATCATCGAGCCTGACCCCCTGCGTTGACAGGTAAGTGCTGGGTTCAGATGACCCCAGCCAGATGCCCATCTAGCCTTCTGTTGAAGACCCCCAGGGTAGGGGAGAGCACCACCTCCCTTGGGAGCCCGTTCCAGACCTTGGCCACTCGAACTGTGAAGAAGTTCCTCCTAATATCCAATCTAAATCTGCTCTCTTCTAGCTTGTGGCCATTATTTCTTGTAACCCCCGGGGGGGCCTTGGTGAATAAATACTCACCAATTCCCTTCTGTGCCCCCCTGATGAACTTATAGGCAGCCACCAGGTCGCCTCTCAACCTTCTCTTGCGGAGGCTGAAAAGGTCCAGTTTCTCTAGTCTCTCCTCGTAGGGCTTGGCCTGCAGGCCCTTAACCATACGAGTGGCCCTTCTCTGGACCCTCTCCAGGTTATCCGCATCCTTCGTGAAGTGCGGCGCCCAGAATTGCATGCAGTACTCCAGCTGCGGTCTGACCAGCGCCCGATAGAGGGGAAGTATCACCTCCTTGGACCTATTTGTCATGCATCTGCTGATGCACGATAAAGTGCCATTGGCTTTATTGTGCATCTACCAGGACAAAATACTACTGTAGAAACAGGCAAATGGTAGTTTGCCAACAATGTTATAAGTATTTCTGCCTTTGTATCCTGGCACACATCTAGAGTGAAATCCTATTTTGTCACTGACTTCAGCAAGTCCAGGATGTCACCCAGGATGTCTAAAAATGTGAAGTACTGCTACAACTGGCAGATGCTGAAGTTTTGTCCACCTGCTGTACCTCCAGTGAGTATTCACTACAACAATGTCAACATTATTCTTTCCATTAATTATTATGGACAATGTAAATGTGAGACTAGCCCCCTCTTTCAAGTATTACCAAATATATCTAGTTCTTTAATTAAAATACTTCAGAGCACTAGATCTCCTAAGAATCATAAAACAATCTAAACAGAAGCTAAACAAAACTCTTTGAACTCCTATGTTACCAGCTGGCCCACTAACCCTCTTGTGTACTCTTAGCAGGCTACCAAACTACCATGCTTCCAAGGCGACTGGATCTGTGTGCAGTCTATAGTTTCTTGCTCTGGGATGTGGGAGACTGCTGTTCCTCTGCCTTAGCCTCTGAAAACAATAAAAGCTTAACTATCCTTGAATCATCTAAGAGCCCTTCACTTTTGCAAATAACCCAGCTCTTGAGACACCCACTCCTGTACTCTGGGTTCACTGCACCCGAGTATGGGGTTCATCAGTGTTTCAAACTGGGCAGAGTTCTCCCCACCTCCTGCAATCCCTCCTTAAATGGGTGATGGCCAGCCCTTGTAGAGAGCAGCATGCCATTGTTCAAAAGGACCTCTTTCTGTGACACATAAGCAACAGCGAAGTTCTGTCTCTACCAGTCATATGCCATCCCTTCTTACATGCAGACTGGTGCCTTGAGATGTGTGATCTACAAGGGTGGGACATGTAGTGATCACTGGGTTCAGGAAACAGAGGCATACAATGAATGAGAACAACACAATGGGTTTTATTCTGGAGCAGTGAACAACCCCTTCAGATCCTTGGTCCATTTCTAACTAACTGACTAACAGTTACTATCTAGCTGGGCACATCAACACATGCTATTAGTGCACAGCAATATACAAGCTCCACAGTTTACTGCTGTGCACTAACGGCATGTGTAGATGTGCCCAGTTAGCAATAACCTCCACAATGTATTGTTCTGGGAAGCTCTTGGGCATGCTGTTTACACGTGCGCCTGGACCACAACACACTGAGCTGGGTCACAGCAGCCCCAGCTGGCTGGAGACCTGGGGGTCTAGCCTGTCAGCCCAGGGGTACTCTTGTCTGGCTCAATGTGGTGCAGAGGGGCTGGCTGGGGCATGAAGGTGCTTCAGTGTGGGGGGGGCTAGTTAACAGGGAGCCCCATACTGAAGCACACTCATGCCTCAGACAGTTGCATCAGCTTCAACATGTGCATTGCTGCTGAGTAAAATACCCTGCATCAGGATAATACCTGTATTTACAAGTACTACTCTGCTGTGGAGTTTATTAGTTTCATGCACCCTAATAGGGGTGCACAGATAGACAGTGAAACATTTACTGCACAGTTAGTCAACTGCTCAGTAAATGTCTCATGTAGACATGCCCACTATGTAGCTGTTGCTTAAACGAATAACTCCTAAGTCTTCTATCAACCAGGAGATGCAAATTAAAATCAATATCCACATATTGCAGTCTAAAGACTGTTGATGATGGTCCTTCAATGATGTGCCAACATCTTTCCTTGGCACGATATTTGTCTGGAGTGTTTTCCATGGCTATATATGTTGTGAAGATGCAGGCATGAGCGTACTATCTCTTGAAGTATTACTAAAAATACCTGACTTTTGGAATTCTTGCACTTCAAAGAAAGATACCTGATAAGGCTCATGAAGCAACCAAACAGCTGTCTTTGGGAAGGTCCAACCTAGTGCATCCACTATACCAGTATGTTAGCACAGGTTGAAAACACATTTCATAATCTGATAAAATCATAATCTATTCTGCAGTCAGGCTGAGAACCTACACCATACACGAAGCAATTCATTAATGGGAAAATCAAGCAAGTTGCATGAACATTGAATAGTATGACTGCAAGACAGAATGTGTTTCTCCTGAGCGAATCCCAGCAGGGGATGGGAGAGAGGGAGAGTGCATAGCAGAATGGCCCACAAAAAGGGAAAGAGAAGGTGGAATAATAGTCTTTTGGTTTGAAACTTCTTTTTTCAACATGATAGGCTTGATTACAGTAGAATAAATCAGAAGAATCTTGTTTTACCATTCTAGTAGACTCAGAGATACCGATTTTGTCTGGGAAATTAGGAGTTTATATATTCTGCAGTTAACAGCCAGAGCAACATAGAAGCGTTTTGATAAGCAGGTTTGTATACTGAAGGTTCCTTAAAAGCATTTTTAAATAAAACTCTTTTTAAATTAATAAGCGGCAGCTGGCTACAAATGTTTGTTATACGAAATCTGCCTAACCTTGACCTTCTGTCAAGTGGCAAGAACACAAAACCAATTATGGTAAGATAAAGTGGTTGGGGATTTACAGCACATCAGCTGTTCTTTGGTAAGTACCCATATGCACATTCTTCTCTTAAGTTAATCTGCAGCAGTTTACCTCTGAATAAAACAAAGTGTAGCTATCGTGGGATAGTTTCCATTGATTAGGCATGTCTACATGTGCCAATTTAAGGAGCTTTAGCCTGATTTAAGGTGCATTAAGGGCACACATCTACATATGCATGCCCTTAATGCACCTTAAAAAAGGTTGTTTTAGGCACAAATAGCTAAAGCACCTTAATGCCCATGTAGATGCGCTAAGGCACATTAATACTGTGTATGTTGACTGACTTGGAACTAAGTTCGTCCCAAGCCGATCTGCACACTGCGTTAATGTGCCTTAGCACGTGCACATGTAAACATGTCTAAATCACCTTATTGCACATTAGGGAAGTGCACATTAAGTTTAGGTGTGCGTAAAAGCACGTGTAGACATGCCCATTGTGAGGTACAAATATGTACACAGGTAGGTACCATGGAGCAGCTGAAGGGCAAGTCCCTTCATCTCCTATTGCCTCAGCTCCCCATCCATAAAATGGATGATAATATGTTTGCTAGTCTTATTTATTCTTGTGTCTTACGGCTTGTTTGCAGGCACCCAGGCTCAGCCCCTCTGATTGCTATGAAGAAGGCCCAGACTTATAAATGGTGGGATGTGGGTTGTAGTTTGTAAGCTCTCTGGGGGAAGGAACTGGCCCTTCTTCAGTGTATTGTAACTTATCCACTATTCCCTGATCTTATTTGGGGCCTTTAGTTGCTCCTTTTGTACAAACACTAACTAATGATGATGATAACGGCATAAAGCCAGTGTGCAAATGAGTCTTTAACATAGATGTCAAAAAAGGAAAGATAGCTTGTGTGGGGAAAGTTATATATGGATACAGAAATACAGTAAACCCTACTGGTATTTCAGGAGTGGAATGTCCTACTGTAGCAAATATACTCTCCCTAAACTGAAATTATTTACATTTACAATAAGAAACTTCTTATTTTTTGGTGTTATCTCCCAGTATCAGAAAACTTTCTCCTTTCCAAGGGTTCTTTCCTTACTCACCTGCCTTTGACACCAGCTCCCAACTATATTTTTACCCCTGGTGGGCTGCCTAAAATGGATTAAAGGTGACAAAAGGCTGAGTGATCATGGGATGTATTACTTCAAAAATAAGCAAAACTTGGACCTGGAGAAGATGGTGCAAGGCAGGCATGTTTGTACTCAAAGCACTGCACACAGTTTCAGGCTTCTTGAGAGTGTGGGAAGACACTAGAAATGAAACTGGATATACGTTCTGAGTGGTTAACTTTTTTTGCAGGAAGTTGGCCAACTTGGTAGTGTAGGAGTGCTATTGCTTGCTCATTGATTCTGATTCTCTCACACTAGCATGTGGTTCAGCAGCCTCAAGTCATGTTCACTATCTGTTGCTGGGTAGAAAGCTCTGTTCTACCCTGGCAGATGACGACCTGACCTCTGTTATTCATGAGTTTGCCTTGTCTACAGCAATACACTATGCCTGGGTGTGAAGTCATGATCCTTAGGAAATTCCTACCCTCTGCTCTAACACTTGAAGGATGTTCCTCTCTTTTACTTGTCATATTTCTAGAAGCACCTCAGACTGTTTGGTAATGTCACAATAGACAAGTGAAAGACAGATAAAATCAATTAAAGTGGCAGTGGTGGCAGGGATGGATTTTCAAAGCTGCCTAGATGAGTTAAAACCATAACTCCTTCTCAGTGGGGACTGACTGCCTAAATCTTGTATGTGCTTTTGAAAATCTCACCCAGAAATTTTTATTTTTTCTAGGAAGATAAACACCTTTCTATCTTCATATCCCTCTTTCCCCATGAGAGAAAAATATCATAACAGTCAACAAAATAACCCCATAATATACATTCTTTTTTTACAGTTTCACAAGGGTAAAATAATACCTGTGTATAAAGTCAAGATGTTTTAGTCTTGCCGTATATTAATAAATATTTAAACTGTAAAGTATTGATCCTTTGACAAATCTCATTTGGGGTCCCTCTTCCATTTCAGTTTGGTTTAAAGGATCAAAAAGTTCCATTACCCAATAAAACCCAATAAATCAGGAAGAATTAAGAATTCAGATCCCTTCACAATGAACTATAAGTAAACACTAAAAATGATATTCATGCCAGAGTCAAGAGAATACTGTAAAAAATGGATCCACAAATATCCATTTAAGTAAAGCTTGCCCATTCACTTTAACAACACCGTTAATCCTTTAAATTCATTTTCCATGAACATTCATGAGTTATTTTGACTGAAGGCAGCAGTTGAGTAAATACTAATGCCAATATACATTTGCACTAACATGCATGCAATCCACAGTAGGAAAAGTAAGTTTTATCTCCTTCTAGAGGCAAAAGCTGTATCCAGTAGTGGTCCACCTCAAGTGAGGATCTAACTCTTCACATGACAAATCCAAAGGTCTGTAACACCAGTGAAAAGACCCCTAATGATTTTAGGGGGTTAGGATCAAGGTCTTTTTACTGTACTCAGGATTTTATCATTATGGTTTCCTCCACTGACTCTAACTCATTTCCCTTGTGTACCTGTAAGATACTTTGCATTATAGACAGTGAACATAGTGATGCCCACAGTTAAAGTTCTCTGACACTTTCTAATATAAGACCTTGTTTCAATTGCCAAATTTAAACCATTTGGGCTGAAAGTTTCCAAGCTATGTTTCTGCCCCAGGCCAAATATTTTTGGAACGTTTAGCTAAAATAGTATGACTGTTTCTCAAAACAAGGTTAGAGAAAAATACAGTGCTTTGCTTATGTAAAAAAAAAAAAACCCCCAAAAAACCAAACAAAAAAAATGCCCTCCCGCCCCCCCATAACTGCTTCATTCAGAAGCTCTGGTGCCTCCATGCTTTGGAGCAGGGGCTTAAAATTGTACACAGGGATTGCACTACTCTCGGGAATACCCATTTTATCATTGTTGCCCAGGTCAAAAGCCTCTGAAAAATCTTTGTTTACAATCAGGAGAGGCCTGTTAGAATTTCACAGCTAAACCTTCCCAAAGAGTCTGTTCACAGTGAGAATGCCCCTTTCCATCATAGCTCTGACAAGTTGATTGAACATTGCATTCGCCATCTCCAACCAGCAACTGAGCATGCTCTGTCTTGGGACTGCAGGGCCTGGACAGGACTTCTACTGCAATTGTTCCTCCCAGCTGCCAAGTGCAATTGTAAGTCTGGGCTTGGGATCTAAGAGCTGTGAGACTCTCTTACGCTCTTAGTGTTCTTCCTGCTGTTTCCCAGGCAACGTAGATGTACAGGGAGGTTGCTACCTCAAAAGATCTCTGCTTCTCAGAAATGATGGGTAAGGGGCAGGAGCAAAGCAGATGAAAGATAGGAATAAGCAGAAGGCAGAAAGGAGCAAAGAGAGGAAAAAGGAAGACAGAAACCTCTTAACTACTGATACATATTATTTGTTCCCACTGTCCATCCTGTGCAGTGACTGAGGCATGAGTTCTACCAAAATGAAGACTGTGATGGGATAATTAAGGGACTATATCATAGAGCATACACTGAAAGGAAGGGGAATGGGATTGAAAAGTACCAGGCAACCTTAATTCTGGCATTTCCTAACCATTATGTCCTTGACTCTTAAAACTTAATGCTAATAAATATATATTTTTTATTTTTCTCCCATCTAGAATGACTCTATTTAGAGTTAGTAGTGTTAAAATGATGTAGTAGCCATGGTGGTCCAGGAAATATGAGTGTAGAGCTTTTTTATATAGATCATCCACATCTGAGATAGCACCTCCCATCTGCTCTACAGGTTTCCCTCGACAACTGCTGGGGTTGGGTTCCTGAAAGTTTCCATGGTTGGCAAGACAAAAGGCTTATGGGAAAAATAGCAAGCGGCGGGCTGATGCGCA
This sequence comes from Crocodylus porosus, assembly GCF_001723895.1. NCBI lineage: Eukaryota > Metazoa > Chordata > Crocodylia > Crocodylidae > Crocodylus > Crocodylus porosus. Next base: position 1,965,929 of record NW_017728924.1, on the reverse strand, counting down.
GCCACAGAAAACTGTGGCTACTCAAAACCGTGTACCATGGTAGGCAAAATGATATAGAGAATATGAAGCATGGATACTCAAAAACATGGTTGGCAAAACCGTGGTGGGCAAGGGAAACCTGTATACAAAAACCCATGGACCACCACAATTTTATATACAAGACCAGCAATCATCCCAGATAGACCAAAAAAGTGGTGATCTACAGTCAGGCCTTCACATACCACTGCATTTGCTCTGTTGAAAATACTCATGACACCCATCTTGCCAAACTGAAAACTGCCTTTATCCACAAAGGACAATCCAGCACAAGAATAGAAAAAACCTCAATACCCCACAGCAACCTGCTACAATACAACAAGAAAACCCATACTGACCACACGCCTTTGGTTGTCACCTACCATTCCACACTGGACCCAATAAGAAGAATTGTCAAATAGATAAAGCCTATACTCAAAAAGGAACAGGCCTTGAGAAAAGCATTCCCCACCCCCCTCAACTCCTGGCTTTCTAAGAGCCCCCCAGCCTTGCCCAATTCATCTTCAGAAGCAAAATCCTCATTCATCAACAGGCACCTAAGGCAAAGCTGGATCCCATTAACAATAAATCCAAGGCCTGTTAACTCATCTCTACTGCCACAGCAATTAACAGTCTCCGTAGTAAAACCATCATAATTCCCAATCATACACATATCTATCCCAGAATGTGGTATACCTCATCCAGTGCAACATGGCAACCATGTGAAAACAGACAAAAACTGTGCATGAAAATAAATGATTACTGAAAAAAGATAAAGGACGGAAACACTAGGACATGCTTAAGAGAACATGCTTTTTCAGAATAGTCACCCCCGTCTGACCTCACAGCTCTCCTGGTTAAGGGAAATTTAAAAAACACCTTAAAAAACAAGCCTGGGAATAAAAATTCTTTAACCTACTGGACATTAGGAATTAACATAGACAATGACTTCATGGTCCATTATGATCTACCTGATACTAGGTAATCACAGGTATTAATGACCTTCCTGAACGTTCCTGCTCTTAATTTATCAGGTTTTTACTATACCTCTCTTGTCTGTTGGCTACCTGATAATGTCTCTTGTACCCTGGTGTTATTTACATGTGGAGTTTTTACCTAAACCTTTGATCCTACTGCTATTTAGCTCTGCTGTGCCTGCTTCTCTCCAGGAGACGTGAGGAAGGGTACTGTGATACCCAAAAGCTCGTCTAGATCTACCCTAACTAGGTAGTTGGTTCAATAAAAGATATCACCCACAAAAATTCTTGCCTTTATATAGGATTAATTTTTATAACATAAGAAATGTATTATATTGTGTGTATGTGTTAGTAAGCTTCATGCTCTCACTTTCACACATTCAGTCAAAAAGGACTCTTTGGGCTGAAATGTCTCACGCTTTTGTGTAGCCCAGAAGGAAGAGGAGGGTGATATGACTTTTTTAATGGTAAGGATCAGTTGAATTTATTCAAGAATGAGAAAAATGTCTTTTCTCCACTAAGTTATTTTGGATGCTGTATTTGTGCTCAGATGACAGATTTTTTCAAACTACAAATTTGCCTTTGATTTTATCCTTAATAAGGCCAAATGCCTTAGACATGTTTAAAGAAATCTAGTTCAGAAATAACAGTTATATGTGTTTGAAAAACATATATTTTACATAACTTGTTTCTTGTTTTCTCCTAATTTTCTCCTAAATTGTCATAGTGCTATATCAAAGGGCGCCTATACGTGTGCAGTGAGGTCGATCTGACACACTCTAATTATAGTGTATTGGAGCAGACTCGATTCATCGAGTCTTGTGGAGTGTGATAATTACTGCACTCCAGCAGACTCCAGCATCTCATATATAAGCATCTCCATGCTGAAAAATGGTGGCGGGGGCAGTTTAACTAAAGCTCATTCAATCAGCTTTAGTTAAAGTGACCCCGCCACCATTTTTCAACACAGGGATGCTGATACACAAGATAACCTGGGTGCTTTAATTAGAGTGGCTCTGGGAACCGCTTTAATTAAAGTGCCCCATCCCCCTACACCCCTGGAACACATGTCCAAAGCGTTTAAGAGCTAAAGGGGCTGTAGCTCTTGGCCAGTAAGTTTGACCCACGTTCCCCTATATTAAGCCAAAGACTAAAGCATTCCCCGAGCGGCTACCACAGGCAGAAAGCAGGAGACACCAGGGTGCTACCAATGCTATGGTGGCAGGAAAGTGATTAGGTGAGATGCGTCCATATGATTACAAGAGGCAAACCATCGCCCATGCTATTAAGGAAGGTGAAAAGCCATCCAAGTTCCTTGCCAGCCTGATTTGTTTGGGAAGTCTGGCTACCAGTATGTTTCTGAGCACGCCAGTAGGACACACCAGCCAGGCATCTCAGATCACTGGCACATCATGTCACAGTATTTCATCTCCATCTTTGGGCAGTCCTTGGTGTTATTGAGGAAGACAGGATAAAACCGATAAAACATGTAACAGCAAGTCTGTTGCACATCGGGGGAGAAATGTCTTTCTGATCGCTTCAGGCAACTGTCTGAAGCACTGCGGCATGAGATTTGATTATTGTCATTGCCTTAATGTGGAGGTTTAAGTGTTAAGAGTGTGTTGAGGGCAATACAGGCAATTCTCTTCCTCCTAATTCCTATTAAGGTAAGGGATGAACAAGGAATACCTGCAGATTCACAGATGCCTAAGCCAAAGGGGTTCCCCACAACTGTCGAGCCAAACACCCTGCACACAGTGCTGTAGAATATCTCATGGAAACTGAATTAAAGCATACATTTCAAAGAGTTATCTAATCCTGTCTTAAAACTTCAAGAGATGGTGAGTCCATCACCTCCCAAGGTAAGTTGTTCCAATGTTTAATTACCCACGCCCCTAGGAAATTGCATCTTACTTCAAGGTTGTAGTTATCTGGTTTCAGTCTATAGCCACTGAAGCTGATTGTGTCTGTGTCTGCAAAACTGAAAAGCCCTACACTATCAGATATCTTTCCTACATGTAAGTACATCTACACAGCAGTCAAGTAATCTTGCAGCTTTTCTTCAATAAAGTGAACAAGCTGGATCCTTTCAGCTGCAGGTCTTCTTTCCCCCTTGCACTGTTTGAGTTTTTTTCACATCTTGCATAAAATGTGGACACCAGAACTGGACGTGGTCTTACTGGTGCTGTGCATGTTAGCAAAATCACATCTTCCCTCCTCCTTTTTCATATTCTTCTCTTCATTCATCCAGGAATCCCATTAGCACTTTTTGTTAAAGCGTTGTACCGAGTGCTCATGTTGAGGCAATTATCTGTGATGACCCCTAGGCTTCTTTCTGAGTCCGAGCAGACAGAAAACAGAGTTTTCTTTCTATAGTCATCAACAGTTTTTTGGTTCCCACATGAATTACCTTGCACTTGGCTGTATTAAAATGCCTGACTGCATACCCAGGTGAATCAGATAACTCTATACTCATCATATTTACCCTGTTTCTCAAATACAAGATGAGGTTTTCCCCCTGCAATTGGCATGGGGGAAAAACACCCCTCATTTTATAATCTCACTAAATATATTGTCTATCAATAAACTGCTTGGTAATGGAAACCAACTATGAACTTGAATAAACAGCCAACACAGAGAATGCCTATAAAACATAGGACCCACATCAGGCACCTACCACAAGAATAGGTTGGTATAGACCATCTGAATAAGACATATGGTAGTGCTTTTTAAGCACAGTCCCCCTCGCTGCTAACTCTTTTTTCAAGTGGCGGTGAACTACGGCATTGCATACGGTTCACCCAGAATCCCCCTGTTGTCTCCTCTGCCAGCTTGGCCCATATGATTAATGTGGCCCTGCCTTCCAGGAGGTGAAGCTGGACTAGGTTGCAGCAGCTTCAAGAAGAGGTAACATGCATCAATTTTGGATAAACTAAGTGCCTGAGTACTATATGGAAATTACTACCCCCATGTTTAATGTCAAGGTTATTGTTTTCAAATGTGCTTCTCACTTCCTTTTGCTCAGGGAGAGCAGGGAGAGGAGGAAGGGGCTGCCAGGGGAAAGGTTGAAGGAAAGCAGAAAGCAAAGGCTATCTGACTCCTCCCCTCCTCCCCCCCTCCCGAATTATTTTCCCTGGTGTAGCAGTGAGAGGGGAACAAATTAAAGACAGACCTCCAATAATTAGATACCTTAAAAAATTATAACAAATGTATACATTTTCAATATTAGAATCTAATTACTGGGGGGGGTCATCTTAAATCAGGATGACCTTCTATTTGGGTAAATATGGTACTAGCTCATCAATCTTTACATCACCTACAAACTTTACCAATAAAGGCTTAATATAATCTTTAAAGGTATTACATAGCAATGGACTAAGCACCAGTCTCTAGGGAATGCCACTAGAAACCTCTCTGCTCTTTGATATTTCCCCAATAACAGCTGTGTTTTGAGATCTGTCACTGAGTCCTTTTTAGGCCTCTACCTAGTGCTCTGTTAATGCCATATAGTCCAAGTGTTTAAATCAAAATTTCACAAGCTACTAAATCAGGACCTTAGAGAAATCCAAGTATACTTTAACAATAGAGTTCCTATATAAACCAGACCTTTCACCAGTCAAAAAAGACAACAGGCTATTCAGCAAGATCTGCCTTCCATGAATGTTGACAAGCACTAATTATATTTTTAGTGTCTAGCTCTTGGTTGATGTGTCCTGAATTAAGCAATTATTTTACTCAGAATCAATGTCAAGCTAAACAATCTGCAGTCCCTATTTAAATATTGGAACAACATGGCAATCCTCCAGTTCTCTGGTATTTCCACAGTTTTCTGAGATTTCTCAACAGTTTCTTTTAAGACTTTGAATATGAGTTACCCACACCTGTTGATTTGAAAATGTTCAGTTTTAGCAGATGCTGCCTCATGGCCGCCTGTATGATAAATGTTCTGTTCCATCCACAACAACATACAGCATCCTCCAGCCTTGCTCTAAATGTTGAATAGAAATATTTTAACGATTCTACCTTTTTAGTTGCTTAAAAAAGTTGTTGATTCAAATACTTCCACAAAAGAAAAAATGAAGTTCCCCTCATAACCCTCCACACAGTATCCAATCTCACTTTCCTCGTGAAAGCAGTTTCACTAAGGGCAAAGGGGAGTCCTCGCATGAGAAGAAGTTGGCCAACATGATGCCCAGATGCTTCCCCTGAGAAAAAGAAAACACACATTTCAGGTAGAGGAATTCAAGTTATAAAGAATAAGGCGGGGAGGGAGGAACTGGGTTGTGGTGTTCAAGGGTGACAAGGAGTTTTAGAACGAGAGGTGGAAATATTAAGCAAAGCTCTATCAGTCACGTACTAAGAAAACCTGGAGCTTGTTACCTCTGCTAATTGAGGGAAACCCATTTTTTTTTACAAGGGGGAAAAACATCTCATTTGGCTTTTTGTAGAGCCCATATTTTCATAGCAGGTTGTGCAACCCCAGGTCCTGAGGCCTCTTGACCCAGGGTGACATCTTTGGGGCAGGAAGAATAAAGACTAGAAATAGCAGCACTTCCGTGTGGCTGTAACAGTAGCAGAAACGTGACGTTGTACGATTTACACTCGCGGCGTACCGGACTCCTTAAGGTAGATCGCTGCAGTCAGTCATGAGGATGTGTTGTTATTTGTATGACAAAGAACTGAACATAAATATATCTGAATGTCATTTATATCCATTTCATTATAGTTTACAATACTAGACACAAACTCTATCAATTGTGATATAATGACATTTTTCCCCTAAACGTAGCGTTGACATTAGAAACAATTTTTGGTATACTTTATACCAAAATTGAAACTCCCTGGAAATCATATGATCTGATGGATTGTAATAGCGTGGAGTCCTTGGTATCAAATGCATTATACAAAGTGTATCAGTGTGTGAGGTAGGAAGGGCTGATTCAGATTAACTTTCACAAGAACAGCCTCATGGAGCGTAATAGGCCTGCTGAAGCCATGTGTTTCCTTTCTGCGTTGAGGGGAAATTATGCCATCTGTAGCAGCCGGAGTCCATAACTATGGCAGGCCGGGTTGCCTGGTAGGGTGGTATTTGAGAATCCTAAAATGATTCGTTTCTCCCACAACCAATTTCCAACCTAGAGGATACCTTTTAAAGGGGAAGATGCTCCAAGTAAATAAGGCATTATCTTCCGATGAGTCCAAGAGAAGGGAAAAGAGCAGTCAGAGGAGGAATAGATTGCTACCAGGATTTGTAGAGACACTGTGCCTTTCCTAATTCTGCTTGTATGTTGTAATCTTTTGCACACTGTACATTTGACTCATCTATTTGGACAGAGACTATCTCTTCCCACGTGTTTCCACAGGACTGGCATTCTGGGGCCTTGGTTTCAACTGGCCATACTGGGATTCCCAAACTATGCAACAATAATAAATAAAGTACTTTGGGGCAGTGGTCTGTGGGAAGAACTCCCCGTTGCAGCCCAGCAATTCAGAGGCCCCCCCAGGCTGATTTGCAGTGATTTGCAACTCTCAGCCTGTAATTTTCCTGCTATTATTTTAGCACCGCAGTAAGTTGGAGATGCTGTGTGTGACATGCAAGGGCGTGACATGCCTTTCACACCATAGGCGCTGTATTTGCCGTAGGGTATACAATGTTGTGACCTTGCCTCAGCCATTAGAAAAGGAGTTCTTATTTTGCTACTTTGTTGCATATGGCCCTCCAAATACTGACACGAATCCTGGGCCTATACTGTTCTCTCCAGAAGCGTGACATTTCTCAAGATGAGGCCAAATGTGTTTACCGACATATCTCTGCATTTATTCAAGCTGAAAGGTACTTCTCATCTTTCGAAATGTCAGGGTGCTGCTCCGAGGAAAATGAGAACACAAGATAGGGCTACTGTTGTATGGCTCGGTTTTTAAACAAATGGGATCTGTCGGGAGATCCCGGCGCTCACGCAGGCGGGGTTATCCACAATATAGCAGCTGCAGCTCTCCAAAGGCACAGATCTCAGCTATTTGAGGCTATGAATTGTCTATTACTAATTGCACAGACCCACTTAAAATCTGTACTAAACTTTCATTGGTGTACTAAAATTATGGTAACTATTGCCTCTGTTACGGCTCTTTCCCAGACATTTGTTAGCAAAGCAATAATAACAAAAATGCTGTAGACATCTAGGGCCAAAGTCTGTTTTACCTGCATGTGCTTCAAGGGCATTTCTGTAGCCACACATGTGCAAGTTGGGGAACTTGACCTTTAGGTTCTGTTTCTACCAGTGGCAGAATAGGATTGCCCAGCACAGGCACCTGGGGCTCTGCCCTAGCTCTGCACTTGCATTTAATTTTTATTGGACAAATATATAAACCACAGTTGCTGCCCCACTTGGGAAAGGGGTCAGGTCCAGTCCACTTCTGGGTTTGCTGCCAAGCACGTGGGGGTCCTTCCCTGCTCTTGTGGGATGCTCCACCTGCCCCACCATATCAGCGTTCCTAAGTCACACCTGCTACCTCGAGATATGTAGAAAAAACATATAAAGCTGTGTCTATGATCGAATTGCTGATTCTGATTCTGATTCAGCTGAATCGAATCAGGACAGTGATCTGAATCAGCTAATTAAATCACACCCCTTCCCCAAATGAGGCCAGATCTGAATCAGAATCGAATACGGCCCACTATGCACACCTCTAATCTCCATAATCTCTAGGCGTTCATACGTCCCGTTCTGTGGGCTCACCTCAGACCACTACCGGAGACAAAAACATTGTGAAATGCAGTGCTCATGTGTGATTTGAAATTTGCCTCTTTTCAAATTAAATTAACCCAATATCCTGCTCTGGCTGTTACCCTGTGAAACTGTCGGAACATGGAGAACCAGAAAGTCAGAAGAAACAGCTAGAGATTACTCCTGGCTACTTTTACTGTAATTAATAATTCATACAGCTGTATGTTGATTTGATTGTCATAGAAACCCAATTTGGCTCAGTCGACTAGTGCTGGAATCACAGTACAACACAGTGCTTGCTAGCAAGCTGTTAACATGGCTATTTTAGCCAACACAGCTTTGAACAAACCATGTTATAGACTAGATCCCCTTGGTTTGACACTACAAGATCTACACTGGACAATTAACCATCTTGGCAAAATACATTACCGCTGTCAACAGGTCATTACATCCAACTTAATTTAATATTACTGTTTAAATAATCTATTACGTCTAAGACATGTCAAACTGCCTATGAGTAGGAACCTACCTAATTTGAGGTGGCTGCCCGCTGATTGGTGAAGAGGGGCTGGGCCACATGACAGACAGCTCTCACAGCCTATCAGTGGCAAGGGTTGGGGGCCGCAGCCGTCTAGCCGGCAGCCCTTTGAGTGAGCAGCCACCCCTTCCCCACCCAGGTGGGCTGCTGCAGCACCCAGAGTACTGCTGGTGCCCTCTGGGGGGGCCAGCATTTTATTTTCCATAAGTAATTTTCCCCCATGGTTTCACAGGCTTTGCCCAAATTTTGCGGGCAATGCCGGATTTCATAGAATCTGTCAAATTGCAAATTTGGTAGGTCCCTATCTATGAGATCTGGCTAACCAATTCCCGGAAAAAGCAGTAAAAACTTAGGCAGCTTGAAAAAATCACTGCCTATACTTTTTATGCTTATCTCCATTCCCCTTCTTTTAGTGTAGGTATTTTGACATCTACACACAACTTATTACAAATTTCAGCATTGGACACAGGCTGTTTTATTTCCACTTCTCTCCTCAGACATTTTCATCACTATTTATCATTTGGGCCCTAAATGGCACCCTTCTGAGTGAACAATTCACAACACAAGATTTATTCCATTTCTGTGGGAGAAGCAGGTGTAATGATACTTATCTAACTTTTCAATTAAAGAGATATGACTGTTTTGAACAAGGGCAGGGCCTATGAGGCTTGCCTTATGGAATCTAGTGTACTGCAAACAAACTTGTCAGGTCAATAGATGTTACAACTGAACATACACATTTGTGTGGACAAGCACCTATTTAGGCATAAATAATAACAATATTTTAATGGCCATTTACCATTTTAAAACGCTATAGAAAATGTTGAGAGATTGGGCCCCATGAAAGCAAGAAGCACAGGAAAGCACAAGCTATCCCCACAGGCAGTGGCAGGTTGCTCCAGTTGACTTTCTCTGTTTTCATGGTGCTGTGGCCACACAACTCCTTAACAACCTGAGCTCCCATTGGTTCTTCATTCTTACTTGGCTTCAAATTTGTCCTTTCTGTGCCTACAGAACTGTTGGCAGGTTCAGTTTTATGCAGAGTGCAGGTTTGAACAGAGATGACGATGAAGAAAGAGTCCCAAATGTGGCAGAGTGACTGGGGAGAGTAGAGAGGAAGCCCTGCTAACATGCCCTCCCTTACATGCGGGGGTGCCTGAAATCCTCCGAACCATTGTTCCTTCCGGGGGGCCAAGGGTGCTGGGCAGGGGCCATCTCACACTTCCAGCTGCGCCCATCAGGCCGGGTGCCAAGACTCCCCAGGAGGGGAGATGCTATCTGGAAAAGTAAAGTCCTCCACTTGGGGGCAGAGTCTGAGAAAAAACTCAATCCTGATTAAGAACAGCTGGCCGGCGATTCATGGACCAGGACCTCCTCCTGCAGGAACAACATGCTCCAGGTGTTCAGAGGAGGTGGATCCTGATTGCATGGGAGAGCAGGGTAGGAAGCATAAGAAGCTCTTGGAACTGAGGTACAGCCGGGAACCAAAGGTGGAAGAACTTGCTCATCAGACTGGTGAGAAGCAGCCAAGCTGCTTGCCTTTTCTTATATCCATCCAGGATGGCTTAATAGCAACCCCTGGGGCAAAGCCTGGTGCTTTTTAGCTATAAGGCTGGGCATGTAGCGTGATATTGTAGGACTGAAAACCCTTACAAGGGTCTAAGGCTGTCATGGCGCGAGGTCCCTGGGACGGCCATGATGACCCTGGGACTCTGTGACCTGAGGGTGACTTCTAATCTTGCCTGCCATGTCTTGTTGAAAAAACAATAAGTAGGGAAGCTGCCCATGAGTTTCAGTGCAGCCATGGTCCTGCAGAACCCACCTTGACCCTACTGGTCCTCAGGCCCCTCACTGGGTTCCTCTCCAAGGCAGTGCCTCACAGGACACCTTAAGCCTTATAGGCTAATTGCATGGCTCCAGATCTTCCTTTTACCATGCCCTATGCTTCACAAGTGTTACATGGATGTTGTTCCCTCTGTTGAGGTCTCAGCCTACTTGGTCTTGGCCCTTTTAGTCTGGCTAAGCCTTCTGGCATAGGCCCACTGTGTTGAACCTGGCTCTGAAGCACTAGCTCCACTCATTTCCTTCCTGTCACTGGGCCCTTGGCCCCTGTCTGCTGCACCCCTCTGGTTCCCAGCTCTCTGGCCCCTGCGTATCTGCTCCCCACCGGCACCAGGTCCTCTGACGCCATGCAGCTGCATGATTTATACCCACTGCACCCAGTACAGGTTCTCTAGCTTCTTAAGCCTGAGCCTGCTGCAGGCAGGGCTCAAAGCAACCACATGTCCCCTCTGGGCACTAATGAGGCCTCCATACCCCCTCTTACAGCCTGATCCTAAACCACTGTTTTAAATGACAACACAAATATAAGCCCCTGAGCTCTAACATAGCAATAATGATGGGGCCATACTCTGCCTCTTTAAGAAGGAAAACTTCTCCCCTAGTATAGTGTGCCTCTGAACCCAGGGTACCTTATGAACTCCTGGAGCCTTATGAGTCCTGCAGGCACCAGACCAGACAACCTACATTTCAAGGCAGCTCTGCCATGCAGGAGCTCCTTCCCCTGGCAGTTGCCAGAGACCTAACTCCTGCCAACCTCAGCCTTGGGGCATATATGTGCCCAAGGCTCTTTCTCCTTCTGGTCAGCTGACCATCTGCAGGTGCCGGCTAATTACTCCATTAACTTGTTGCCCAGCCAACCTGCAGCTGTGGTGCCCTAGCCTGCAGAGCTCCCTGGCTAGGCTGCTCCTGCTCTTAAAGGAACAGGAACATCTTCATGCCCTGCAACAGGCTATAAAGAGTGTTTGTGTGTACACACACGGAGGTTGGAGGTGGGAGTGTAGGGCCTGGAGGAGCTCCCGTTTAGGGCCCCTAAAGCCCAAGGACTGATCCAGAGTGCTTCAGTCGGACAAAGGGACTGGTGGTGTTAGCTATGTTTCATCCTGCAGGTTAGGATTGTTCTGAGACTGAACGACCTCTCCTATTATTTTCTAACCAAGTGATGGCAGGTGAGATTAAGAGAGGACAGGACCACACTAATCTTGAGGAGGAAACACGCAAGGGCCAGCCCTATTTAGGTCACAGTTGGCACGTATCACCGAGAAGTTTACCCCTTCTTGGGAGGTAACAATGACGTGGTAACACCAACCTCATATCTTGCCTCACCTTCTGGTTACACAGTACTTCTGAACCCTGGAATCACATAGGCACTGACAAGTTATAGAGGACGTTTCTACAAAGTTAGGGGATGTTTCCTACTTCAGACCTGGTTACACATTCATTTTGGGGCAGCTCCTGGAGCTCTCGACTCCTGGATTCTCCACATGTTAACACTTTTAAGTGGCTTAAAGCACTCATTATGCAGCTCAAAGTTATGCCACTCTAGGGCAGGATTATCTCTTGATCTGCATAACCCAGCTCCTGTTTCATTAAGGTGTAGCCACTCCCCACAGATGTGCCACTGCCAGTGTGACTGCAAGCGGTTTCTTAGCCAATCAACATTTGTGCAGCTCACACTGTAATGTGTAGCAGTGGCGATGCGTAGGGGGTGCACGTGTACCCCCTGACAGTGCTGGTGCACCCCCTGACAGGCCACGCTCCCCACTGAGGCAGCAGGCGGGGGGGCAGGCGGGAATGCTGGTGCCCCCCGTGAGCACTGGCTGGGCAGTGGAAGTGCTGCGGTCACTTCCAGGAGCACCACGGCCACTTTCTGGACAGTGCAATCGGCCACGGGGGGTCCTCTCTCCCCCCACCCCGGTCAGCAAAATTGGCTGCGGGGGGGACCTCTCCCCCCCGGTTGCTGGCTGCTCACTGGGGGGACCATGTGCACCAGTTGCACACGCGTGTAGGAAGGCCCTTAGTCTCAGCCCAGAAGAAGGACAGGTTCATAAGTAGGACAGGTTTTTCCATTCCTTCCAGTACTTTTTGTGATAAGCAGTAAAGCTGAAGTGCCCCTTGCTAATAATACCTCTGTGAGGTAAAAGTGACTTTTACCACAGGCAAGAATCTTAATTCATGTTTTTCAGCCCTCTCCCAATTTAAACGTCTAGATGTTTATGTTATTAATTTACTGTTCCTTAATTAATATTTTAGTATTTCACATTGATATGGCTGCTACAGAAAGGAACAGATAGTAAAAGCCTACTGATCTTTCCCTAATAGACTGAATAGATTTATTCTTTATTAGAAAAGATCATGTTCTCCCCCTGATAAAAGTAGAGATGTTGTTCTTCTCTAAACCTGACTCATAGAACATTTTTAGTCTGTGTATAATCTTAAAGGACTGTAGTCTCCCTTGTCTATGAAGCCATACACTTTAGCTTGTATCTATCTTTGTTTCTGTGGCAAGCAAGCATTTGTACCTAATGATGACAAGTGTATCCTCCATATGCCATAAACAATTGATTTTCAAACAAAGATAAGAGAATTACACGTTATGCATTCCATCTGTAAAACTAATTAACTCCTTTGATTTAGCTGAGAAAAGGTGATGCTTTTGAAGCACAGCTTTACTGAAAATTGACCTTTCCATCTACAAACATACCATTTAATTTACAAGAGAAACAAAACCTTCGGAATTGTATTTACTCAGTTACTTTAATAAAGGTCAAGCCTTTTCAGAAACAATTGTAAATGTGGCATTTAGCCTTTCATATTTTGGAAAGCGTTACTTGAATCTCCATGTCCCAGAAGAACATTGCTTTTGTTTAGTCCAAAAACAACTAAACAAATAAAAGTAAAGAGGTTTGTTTTTTTTTAATTCTGTCTTACTGAGTTGCTGCAATCTATCTTGCAAGAGCCCCATGCTGTATGCTGGCCCCAGATCTACTCCCCATTAATGTTAATAGGTGCTCCTAGATCCTAGATAACATATACATTAAGAGATCACTACAGAGTATTTTAAAGAGACATGTTAAAGATTCACAGGGTTCAGCAGGTAATGAACCTGTGAATCATTACTTCAACCATTAGGAAGGAGCTGGCGAGTTCATTGTAGGAAAGGTTATTCGTCTGAGCTGCAAAGGACTTCATCCAGAAAACCACTTCAATATGCGATTGACATTAGGCCAAGTCATTCCATTGGAGCCAATGTGCTTAAAGTCAAGCAGGTGCTTATTATTATTATTTATTGTTAGCATTGCAGTTGAGCTTCAGGACACCAGTCTTGGAGCAGAGCCCCATTGTTTTAGGCACAAAACAAACACAGAACAAAAAAAGCGCCCTGAAAAGCTAGCAGTGTAAGTAAGTGCTTTGCTGGAGCAGGATTTGCGTGCGCTCAGAGACTTGTATCGTGCTCGGCCCTAACATTGAAAGAAACTACGGAAGAGAATTCCCTTCCGTCTTTTGTCTTCCGTGCGCACCTGTACAGCCACAGAAAATAATCCGCTTTATCGAACCACTTTTCTTTTTGAAACTGGAAGGCCGGTTGTATAATAAACCCTCCATTCATACAGTTCTACAAGGAAATGACTAAACAAGACAAGTAGAGATTTAAACATGCTGATTTCACTTCTGTTTTATCTAACCACTGTACAGCTGTCTCAGAGCAGGCGGCTGGGGAAAAAGCATGCAGGCTGTTGTGTCCCTCAGGTCATTTTGCGGAAGCAGAAGATTATGTTGGAAGTCTGCTTTGGGTCCCAAGACATTGTTGTTAAGACTGGCCCTAGTGAAGGTGTACTAGGCTACAGAAAATACTTGTGATGCTTTTCAAAGTGTGGATCCCATAAGCAACCACAAACCCTTCCAACAGAATTCAGTGACGAAAAGGATTTACATAAATCCAATAAAAAAGCTTACATTTGTCATCATATGATAACGTTTCAAGCTAGCACATGGAAAATTCAGCTTAATAGAATTAGCCAGAGAATTGGATTTCTCAGTATATTTCAGTCAGATTAATGCTAATCTTACAACGATTTGCAATGTGAGGGGAGTTTAGAGAATAAACATTTTGGACCCAGTTCATTGCTGGTATAACTCTATAGACTTTATATCAGGGATGAATTTTAAGCTTGTACTTCAAAGAAGCCCATGCTGAAGTTTTACTTAGGGAAAGTCCCATTATCTTCAGGAAGCCACGTTAAGTTTGAATAAATCACACACTGTCAACTCTGTACCCCATCACAAATCTTCATGTCTGTCTTGTGCTTAGTGGACTGACTGTTGTAGTCTCAGTTTAAATTTTGCAGCTTAAATCCATCTCCAGATAGTATAGGTTCTTAGGGTTTAAAGTATTGAGACAACCTCTTTATCTAAGTAATTATAGGTCTTTTATTTGGAATAAGTAATTTCCAAATTACTTGACACTGTCCAGTTTTCATCTGATACACTGATCCCTAAACTTCTGAATGAATCAATGGCTATAATAGTAATAATTGCAGGCAAAGAACTTGAAATATTTTTTCCTATAGAAATTATTAATAACATTTGAAGGTAAAGGAGGTGTTTAACCCAGTTATAAAAAGTTTGAATTCCGCCTTATAGAAATGCACCCACAAATATGGGTTGCTTGTACCAGGACAATTCAGGTATTCGTTCATGTGATCACGGTTGCACCAGCTTCATTTTCATAAGTATATCTTTCCAAGTCTTGAAGTCCTTTACAATGTTGTCACTAAAAATGCAATCTCACTCAAGTCATTCGTATCCTGTGCGCAGGAGAAGTCTGTAATACGTCTCAAAACCAGCTGCAGGAGTATTTGCAATTTACTTTAAGCCATACTTCTGTCTTGTCATGTGTCATTTGGACAGTAGTAGAATGGCGCCAGTTGGCATGAGGCTAGAAGGATCAGTTGGTACCAGGCTAACAGGATACACATCTGGGGCTTTTTGCATAACAAATATGAATTTTCAAGCAAAGGAAAACATTGTAAAATAATTAAGAACTTAAAATAACAATAATTAATGGTGATGATGTGTTGGACAAGTCAGCTAGCTCCAGCAACGCCCCTGAGACAAAGTGCTAACAGATCTTTCTGCTTTTATTTTCATTGTCTTAAAGCAATGTTCCCTCTCAGGTTCTCTGTCAAAACGCGGGTCCCAAAGATTAAATCCTGCAGCCCTGTTCTCTCTTTCCTCAGATGTCGAAGAAGTACAGTATATCTTGAATGCTACAGAGCTAAATGGGAGGGAATAGAGAGGAGTGTGTGGGATACAAGGATGGGACATATAGGGGAAAAAAGAAGAAGAGTAAGAGGCTGAGACGGGCCATGTTGCCATAAAGGACATACGTTAACAATTTTATTGTTACTTCCTGCTTTCAGCTTTGAAAAACCCCCCGTAAATGTACACATCTCAAAATGCATTACTAATAAACATTAAGATAAGGGAAATGTGGTTTTCTTTAGATAACATAGTTTGTCATAAGCACTGCCTTGAACCAATAGTAAAAGAAATCTGAGAGTGAATACTAAAAAGGTTCTTTTATTAATGAAGAAATCCTCTCAACAAAAAACTAGAAGAGACAAATACATCCACTGTCAAGCACCAGCTGTGCTCAAAGCTTCATGTTTATCTTATAGAGACCTAGGGTACTAAAAATGTGCCCTTCAGCCTCTCCGACTGGGCATGAATATTTCAACAAAGGGAATTCTGAAAATACTTCCTTTCCTTTTCTGAAGGAAGAGCGAGAGAGAGAGACGCGGTGTGTGCATGCATGCACATGCATGTGTGCATATGTACTTAGGCTAGACACAATTTGTTGTCTGCAGTGTTATTTGTGAATGGGATTTATCTTTGAAAGCTTAGCCTTCCTCTGCAGATACTGCCCTTGCGAATGTAACACTTCTGTTTACAGTATTGATATTCCAGCGACATGTAGAGGAACAATTATTGTAGGAGCTGAATAGGACAGAAAATTGACTTGCAGCATTATCAAATGGTCTTAAAACTCTCTCAGGTTCTTCCTCAGACTGATACAAATTCCTTCCACAGTTTAGAAACTAGAACAAAAATAACAAGATCCCATGCAGTCTTTAAGCATCTCCTTACAGGTACAACAGCCCCACAGTTAGTCACAGCAGGCCTTTTGCATGCAAAAGGACTGCTGGGATGGGTCTTAACCAAAAGTACATATTTTTTAGATCGCAAACACATATTGTCCTATGCTTTGTAGATGATTAGAGTGCCATAACCATGGGATTCTGCTTGGTTGCTATCCTAATCTCGACAGCTGGACAGTATAAAATAAACGTGTTTATCTGAACTACATCAAAGAACCTTATTAAAAACAAAAGCTGGAAGCCATCGCTCAATTAGCTATCGTCTCAAGTATTGTTTTTAAGTTTCTTTGTTCTTGTTCACATCTATCCAAAGGATTCAAACAAGAGGGAGAATGCAGCATGCAAGAAAAATATGCTGGGGACAAGAAAAGCTAAGGCTTGTGTTGGTCACATCATATTTCAGCTTTCCAGTATATTCCAGTTTCTGAGCTTCAGCAGATTCCAGCTTCTGAGCTGCTCCAGGCTCTCTTCTCACATTTGATTTAGGTGTCACATGATGTCCTAATGGTGATATGGCAGCTGCCCCCCAGGCAATTGGAAACAAAAACTAAAGTGCACCCACAACCACACATGGATTGCACAAAAACATATATAACCTGTCTTCAGAAACTGGTCACAGACCTAGGATGCCAGGTCTCTGGCTGAGCCCAGGAAAACGTTGCTGTGATTATAAATGTTGCTGCCTTGTTTGGCAGTGTTTTAAGGTCTAATAAACTGTTTTCACATTTTATTTTGTTTTCTATTTTAAATAGAGTTCATTCTTTTGTGGTTTTGCGATCATCTGATGACAAAGTAGTGCTTCGGGTGTCAAAAGCTGAATGCCACTTCTGTATGAGCATTAGAGCTTTTTGTGTCTAACTATCAGTGCAGCAAAGTGTTCAACAGCAAAATGATGAATTCATAAAATGTACTAGCTGCTCGGGATTAAAAATTCTGCACCATTCGGGATGTGATCATCATGCAGAGTTTCTGTGGCATCGTTTGGGTTTTGCTACTACAAAAGGTCTCTGTGATCCAGAGCTAATGCTGCAACATAAAACATAAGACTTAGAGGGACAAAACAGAGAGGGTTGTCATTCAACCCCCCACGCTGCAGAGAATTCCTTCCTGGCAGATGTCCAACTTCATTTTGGTCGTGCTAGTAACCCCTTTCACAAATATTGGTGTGAGAATAATTTTGCTCTCAGGATCATAGGTGGAAAGGGAAGATATCATAAATACTTGAGAAAATACATGTTCTTGCTGGAAAGGTTCAGAAAACTGTCTTGAAAGCTTTGGTCAGTTTGCCAACATAGAACAGAGTCAGGGAATAGACTCAATACGATGCGACTAGCGTTACCAGTAGCACTACACAAATAACAAGTCCCAAGAGCAAGTATTTAAAGTAACAGCTTCTTCTCTCTTCTCTTATATACTTCATTTCTCCCTTTACACATCGGTAGTGTGGCTGAGCCAAACAGCTGCTTTATCGTTGATGCTTGCCAGGTCCTCGCCCTAGGTGGGTGGGTGTGCTGCACACATGAGGAGTTGGTCAGCTGTCTGCAGTGCATCACCACACTCAGATATTGGACTGTCCTTTAAGCCCATCTTATACAGCCTGGCCTTAAAGTGTCCAGTTCTAGAGCAAATCCTGTTTAGTTTAGTCCATAAGTTGTAGGGGAGCTCGTACTTGGGTGAATAGGGTGATGGGTTGCTTATGTAGCACTTGAGATGAGACGCAGGCTCATCCCACTTCTTGTGGTGGTGTTCAAGTGCCCATAGGGCACTGCTCCCACCTCCAAACTGTTGCAGCAGTCCCTGCGCCTCCTGTCTAAATGAGCTTCTCAACTTCAGTAGGTTATGTACTGGTTGCTCCAAGACTTCATGAAGCAGGTGCTCCTGGTTTTGTTGGGTACACTGAGCAAAGCCAAGAGTTGCCTTCTGTCTTCTTCGTCGGGGAGGTAGTGTGCCTGATAGTATTGGCAGCATGTTGACAGGAGCATGCTACACACCCTGTTACTATTCTCATTGCTGTGTTCACACCAGCAAATTTGATGTTGCCCTATGAAGGGGAGCTTATTACAATTCAGGTGAATCTTGCTAGCGCTGATCCTTGTGGTACCCCATTACGCAGATGCTTGTATCTGCTTCTATCTCCTCCACGGGTGGAGAGGATGAAGGATCTGTTTGATATTATCCTAATGACAAAGGCCACCATTCTCCTATGGGATCATCTTGAGTAGTTTGTACTCTAGTCCCTTCAGCTGGATGGTATCATATGCAGCTGTTAGATCTATCAGCACAGTACCTGCTTTTTCCCTCCTCTGAAAAGCATCTTCAAAGTCTTTAGTAAGCCTTACTACCCCATCTGTGGTGCATCTATTTTTGCAGAACCCTGCCTGTTTCGCTGGTAACGGTGGATCACGGTGAGTTATTCTATTTAGGATCAGTCTTTCCAGCAGTCATTCTGAAATCTCTTGTAGACAAGTGAAAGCAGGGTTGTTGGCATTCTTGCCTGGCTGGAGTTCATAGATTTCATAGACATTAGGGCTGGAAAGGTCCTTGGAAGATCATCGAGTTCAGCCCCGTGCCCCAGTGGCATGAAGTCAGCTGGGGTCATAGGATCCCAGCAAGATAAACGGCATACCACAATGATTGACTTCCTTCAACTACCACTCTCTGGGTCCGACCTCGAAGCTTATTTCCCAGCCAGTGGACTGTGATGTAGCAGAGGCCACAGCTGGCCAGTTTTTCTATAAGACAATTGTGGGATACCAGATCGAAAGCTTTTTTAAAGTCGAGATATATGACATCTATCTCTTCTCCCTCATCCATGTGATATGTCACCTGGTCATAGAAGGAAATGAGATTGGTCAAACAAGACCTACCTGCAACAAACCCATGCTGGTTATCCCTCAAGAAGTTGCCTTCAGCCAGTTTGTCAAGAATGGTCTCTTTGATGATTTTTTCCAAGATCTTCCCCAGAGATGGAGGTCAGGCTGATGGGTCTGTAGTTCCCCAGATCTACTTTCCTCTTTCTTGAAGATAGGCCACATTGGCCTTCTTCCAGTCTTTGGGCACTTCGCCTGAACACCAAAAGTTCTCCAAGATCCGTGCCAGTGGCTAAGCTATGATGCTTACCCGCTCCTTAAGTATCCTGAGGTGTAAGCTGTCTGGGCCAGCTGACTTGAAGGTGTCCAGCCTCTCAGGTGTTCTTTCACATGGTCAACATTGTTGAAGGGTAACAGTTCTCCCTCACCCTGGCCGTACCATACCGTATTGAGCAGGGCCATCCCTTGGGGCTGGTGAAAAACCAATGCAAAATACCCATTGAGCAAGTTGGCTTTTTCCGGGTGTCAGTTGTCAGCTGACCCACATGGTTTAGGAGGAGTGCAGTGTTACCCTTGCTTTTCCTCTGGCTCCCCACTTATCTAGAAAAAGCCTTTTTATTGTCCTTGATATGTGTAGCCAGTTGGAGTTAAGTCTCAGCTTGGATTTCCTGGTTCCCTCTGCCCCTTTGTTGCCTTTCCTCCAAGACAGGATAGACATTGCTTGTGCTTTCAGGATCACTCCCTGGAGGAGCAACCACGCATGCTGAACTCCTCTCCCGTTTGGGTCCCTTAGGGCCATGCCAACAAGCTTTCTGAGCTTGTCAAAGTCAGCTTTCTTGAAGTCAAGGACTTCTGCTTTGCTGATTGACTTGCCTGCTTTACGGCAGATGGTGATGGTGATCAGCTCATGGTCACTGTCTCCCAGCTTCCCTTCGGTCATTAGGTTGCTGATTAAGTCATCCACTGTTGCCAGGACCAAGTCGAGCAGCGCTTTGCCTCTCATTGGTCCATAGACTTCTTGAGTCAGATAGAGGTCATGAGGAAGCTTTGCAACCATTCGGATTGGGCCAAGCGCTCTTCCCATGAGATGTCAGGGTAGTTGAAATCTTCCATGACAACCATGCAGTGGGAGTGTGCAGCTTCAGCTGATTCCCTGGCAAATTCCTGGTCAAGCTCTTGATCCTGGTTAGGAGGTCTGTAGTAGACCCCTACCATTGTGTCCCCTATGCCTCGTTCACCACAGATTTTGACCCAGAGTGTCTCCAATCATCCCCCCTGGGTACCAATGTCAGCTTGCAGGGAAGCGTAGCTTTCCTTCACATAAAGAGTTACCTCCCCCCACCCCTTTTGTCCACATGATCTCCCCTGTACAAGGTATAGCTGTCTATACCTGTGGCCCAGTCTTAGGTGGAGTCCCACCAGGTCTCCGTTATTCCTATGAGATCATAATCCTTTTGGTTTAGCGGGAGGACCGGTTCCTCCTGTTTGTTCCCCAGGCTCGTGGCATTGGTGTACAGGCACGTAAGTTGTGCAATCATGTGAGCGCGTCTCCAGAGTTTGGGTATTTTGTTTATTAGCATACATGACAACAGGAACTCCATCAGCTACTCTCTTAGACAGGGCCTCATATTCATCAGGAATTCTGGGTAGATATTATCTAACCTGGCAGCTATACGGGGTTTGATAGAGACTATGGCAGTTTTCATTTCATGTTCTTGTGAATGAATCAGTGAGATGCAGGTCTGCTATGGGCTGGAGTTTCATTGCAGTTGTTTGGTGCCTGATCTCTTTGGAGAAGTTCTTATCGAGATTCGTGAACCTGCTGTTCTGGATAGGTTGTGCTCCTACTGAGTCTACATTCACAAGACATTGCCGTTTGGGCTTGCCTTCTCCAGTGAGCCTTTTGATTGTGTTCCAGGTTTTTCTGCTGGAAGGTGTGAAATCAATATTTTCTATCATTTCCATCCAGCATTCTCTTTTCAAAGTAAAAGCATTGAGGTATAGATGCATTCTTGAAAAGGTGAGACAAAACCTTGAGGTGACTCTTGCTTCACATGGGTCCACTCTTGCCAGATTAAGCCTCAGTTGAGTAAGTGGTTCCCATCAAAGTCAGTTACTACACATGTGAATAAAAGCTACCATTATTTGCAGAAAGCAGTTTATTTTCCTAAAGGATTTTTTTCCCCTTTTACAGGATTGGGAAGATCTTGTGCCCTGTCACAGAAGCATACGCTTGTAGAGAAGATGCTCTGCTGTGAGGAATGGGGTTATGCCCTGTGGAAGCATGTTCAAGTGTCCCTCAAGCAAATGGCAGCCATGGGCAATTATCTATCCTGCTCCCCCTATCTACATGGCTCTGGATAATAATGTTCACAAGTCACATTGGGATTATGTCAAATAATGAGCAAGTTAGTACAAATCAAAGTCTATTGTGAATAATTTGTAAATGAGAAATGGGGGAAAGACCCACTTTAGAAAGTAAACAGCTTCCTTCAAATAATGTTACTTTTTATTCACATGAGTAATGACTTTGATGGCAGCCACTCACTCAGCTGAGGCTTAATCTAACTTGAATCATGATTGGCAGGCTGCAAACTTCTGTTTGGAAATGTAGGTGTAAAAGAATGAAACATTTGGGGACTGACACTGCAAGGAGAAGGGGAAAAGACAGAAATCTCATTTCTTTGGTCTAAGAAATGAGTTTGTGGAAGCCCGGGTGCAGACCTTGCTCCGGTCGCCTAGTCTGTCAGAGCTGCTGGAGAACTCTCTATGGCTAGGGGCCCATCAGAGGAGGGAGACAACTGATGGGATAAGTGGATGAACAGCAGAGGCTAACTGAAAGGGCTGGGCCAGACCTCATTTACATGTCATTTGCCTGCCTGTTGGTTGCATGGCTGTTACATGGCGGTTAAAAACAGTTTTGTTAAAACATTAAATTCTGGAGCTGGTGATGAATAAAAAACCCTGTTAGTTATGTTTAAAAATGGATGGATATGTTCAATGTTTTGGGGGATTCAGAGGTGACTCTAAAAAGTAGTTGTTTGCAGCGGTAAGGTACAGAAAGCCATGGCAAAGCAGGGCAAGCATTTGATAAAGAAGATGATTCTATTCCAAAGTGTTTCCAATGGTCATAAAGACCCAGCTGGGCTTCTCTATATCACTGACTCTTGGCTACAGATCCATAAAACTTTGGAGGCTTGTTATAGTGGCATGAAAAGCTGGGACGCATGCGAGAGAATACAACGAGGACCAAGAGCAGCGATGACAAAGATTGCTTGAGCTGAAGTCACTGAGCACAAAAGAGCAGCCTAGATAGAAGACTCGAATGAGAGCTTCGTGGCCCAGCACCATTGTAGCAGCGGCTTCAACTGGACTGAGCAGTAGTACTCCTGGTAAGGGTAAGAAATCAATGCCTCTGAAACCTGGATCCATCAGAGCTGGGACAACAAAATGGTGAGATGGAGGTAGCAAGGGGAGGGCAGGGGCCTCTGTCTCCTCAGCTAGTTACAGTGGAGGGAGGAGAACTCAGTTTGGGACAAAGGACCTGTTGACTTGTTATTTGGGTTTTCCCAGCTTGCCGTTTCACTGTATTTTCCTTTAATGAAGCCTACTAGGTGAACTTCTGGGCCTCACTGGTTTTGAACAAGGAAATCTTGCTCATCATGAGCACTCCCATGGTATAATTTAGTCCTCCTAAGTTTCTGGTTGGCAGCTGGCCTCACTGACATTAAGTTTGTTATTAGGAACCCCTACAAAAATTAAACCTGGTCTGTTTTACCACCACATGGGACTGGGCAGAAGATACACATATATAAAACGCACTTATTTATTTTTTGGTATGTGTTAATTGAGAACTCTAACCCTACCTGAAATTAAGCTAACAAAACCATCTCTGGATAACCAAATAAAAGTACAAAGTTACAAGACTCCTGCGGTTCCCATTAATTTATTTTATTCAAAAAAGCCAAGTAAAAGTCTTCACTTCCTTAAGGTACAGAGAACATTTTAAGTTGATGGGTTGCAGGTAATGTGTCACTTTGAGTATCCAGCAGTTTTTATTTAAGTCTTTGGAACCTAAATTTAAGTAGCTGGTTTTGATCATGTTCATGTTTTAGACAGTTCCTTATCCATCTCTATTTCTGCAAGCAAAGAATTTTAAGCAGTGTTGTCAACAGATATTGCATAAGGTATTCTTTGAGAATTTGATACTATGACCAGCAGCATCAATAACAATGTTCCCATTGACATCAGTGCTTCAGGATCAGGCCCCAAGAGCTAAGAAGTTGGCATATTAATAAGTCCCTGATGCTGGGCACGAGGATGTATAATTGTGCATCCCATTGCCAACAAATGGATGCCAAGCTGTTAGCATTTAGTGCACCTTCAGCATATGCACTTAGAATCATGTCAGGTTTTTAGCAAATGTAATTAAATGAAGTATAGTATCTGCCTAATGACCCTTAATGTTTGGTTTGATGAATTTTGAGAATGATAGGGAATTCCAGGAGAATCAACATCAGGTTGAAGAGTAATTTTTATTTCATTTTCCAATTAAAACTTCAGAAATTAATACTAAAAATTGTTTCAGACTGATTAGACTGAACCCATTTCATAGAATCATTAGGTTGGAAGGTATCTCAAGGGTCATTTAGGGCAAACCCCACCATAGATGTAGGATTCTCTATTCCTAAAACTATCCTATCTTCCTGAAAACCACATCTTCCCTAGGCAACTTGTTCCATTGCCCTCCTGCTCTTACAGTTAGGAAATCTTTCCTGATATTATAATCTAAATTTTTTTTTGCTGCTGTTTAAACCCACTGGGTTTTTTCGTTGTGCCCTCAGTGGCAAGGGAAAACATTTTTTTTCCTTCTTTATGGAAGCCTATCACATTTTTGAAAACTGCTATTATGTCCCTGCTTGATCTCCTTTTCTCTTAACTAAACATACCTAGTCCCTTCAGCCTTTCTCTGATGGCTTGCTTTCCAGCCTCTTTATCATCTCTGATGCTTACCTCTGGATACTCTTAAAATGTGTTGCCCAGAATTGGACACAGTACTCCTGCTGAAGCCTAACTGGCACTGAGCAGAGTGCCACCATTGCCTCCCATGTCTTGCATAAAGTATTTTTATTCCCAAATTGCATTCTTCTTTGGTCTTAGTTGTACTGTTTTATACTGCTAACTCACATTGAGTTTGTGGTTCGCTGTGACCTCACAAATCCTTCTCAGCACTGCTATGGCCAAGCTAATTATCTTGAATTCTGCATTTGTGCATTTGACTCTTCTTTCCTATGTGCAGCACATTAGCTTAACAACAGCCTGACTGGGTCCCAATCCAGCCATGAAGGGCTTGGCTGGTTAATTGCTGGCACCACTTCACTGCCAAATTTCCAGATGTGTAGGGAGTCCCACAGGCTAGATGCTGTGGCTCTGCAGGCTGGATCTGGCCTGCAGGCCAGGGGTTGAACACCGTGGTCTAAAGTGTTTGGCTAGCTGTCCCTGTTGATTTGATCCATCAGATCTCTATTTCTATACTCAGGTAATTCACTGAAATGTTAAACAGCACTGGAGACATAACAGACCCCTGATGAACCCCACTTGAGACCCTCCTTCCAGTCTGATATTGATCTATACACAGTCACTCTTGGCTATCCTTTCACTGATCATTCTGTCTAGTCCCTATTTTTCAAGCTTACTTAAGAGACTGGCAGGTAGGACTGCATCAGAAGCCTTACATAAAATTGTCTGCCACATTCCCCTCATCCACCAAACCAGTTATGCTGTCAAGGTAGGAATTCAAGCTAGTTTGGCAGATATGCGCTTAACAAATAAATGTTGGCTGCTAATAATGATCCCTTCATCCTACAGAAATTTACAAAATGAATGTTTTATAATTTACTCTAGTAACTTCACTTTCTTCTAGGATTTTTATGTATTATAGAGAACTATAGATGGGTTGTTTTATTATCTCTTCTGTAATCGATCTTGTACTGTACAGACATTTTACAGAGTAAAGTTTTGAAATGATTAACTGCCCTGTTCCCCCACGGTACTTCACACATTTGATCGATTTCCAGTCATTTTGTTCAGTCCTGACCTTGCTGGGTTGCATTCATTCCTATACATTCAGTTCCAATCTTCCTCTCAGTATATCCCTATGCAGCCTAAATAATATTTAAAGCTTAACTAACTTTTCCTTGGTAATTGTCTGTATTATACTCAGGCTTGTAATAACTGTTGTTGTCGTTATCTTACATTATTGGAACCGTGTGACCAAGTTGTAGAGCCAAATACTGTGGTCCTTACTCTGTTTTTATTCCTTCCTTAGCTATAAAAATCCTCCATTAATTGCGTAAAAGACTGAATGATCTGAGGACTGGACCCAGAATTTACAAACTTACTTAGTTCAATTTGATCAGACTGCTATTAAGTTTAATGAGTAAAGCCATACCGTTCCCTTTTATGGTGGGGACCTCAAAGTTTAGTTTTAATGGGGAAAGGAACTGTGTTAATAGGACCTTTAGACTTGGCAGACCTGCTAGCAGGGTGGATTCAGAGCCAGTTACTTTGGGTTTAATAACAAAAGTAAGTGTTCACCGCATTTTACCTCTGTTGGCCATGCAGAGCCAACACAGTGAGGGAGCATGCACTGGATTCTGTCCCTGCGTGAAGCATCAATACGGTTCTTTGCTAACTTCCACTCTGCTACGCCTGATAAGCCCCACTGAAGTCAATTGGACTGCAAAGGTGCCACTGGAGGCATAATTAGAAGCCAGTAGGACCACACAGGTGTCACTGAAGGCCTCATTTAGCTTGTAAAACCTTTTATTACTTGTGAAATGGGAAGGAAAAAAAAAAACAGTTTGACCATCACAGCCCAGATTGAGTTTGCAGGGCTGGCAGTTTGTAAATGTATGTTTTTAATGGACCATCTTCCGTACAGAAAATCTGGAGAAATAATAAACATGGGACCCCACAATGCTATTTATACTGAGTTGTTGGGAAGTACTTCAACACTATGTCAGGTTGAAGAAAGCCTCCTACTGAATCCCCACACAAGCCGCCAATAGCAGTGTGAGGTATTGTGTATTCGAGAACGCAGTAATCCTGTTCTAAGCACTAGGGACAGTCATCATAAAATTAGAATAAGGCTGTTTCCTTTCTGTTTGCAACAGCCAGCAGGATTTGAAGATTGAAGCAGTGTCCCCAAGCCAAAATATAGTTGGTTTTTTTATACTCTAGTTTTAAACCATATATTTTTTGACACTGTGTAATTGTCAGTCTCCAGAACAAGGAGTTATCTATCCTGACACTCAGCCCATGTGAAAATGCTCACCCTTTGGAATGAGTCCACAGTCCAACTATGCATATGATTCTAGTGGCAGACACGGGCTAAACAAACCACTGCACAAATCACTGTATTAAGAAAATGGGGGATGCCAGACTGGTCCAGGCATGGGTTACTACTGCCAGCTTGGAAGTTGGTGACCGCAGATCTGTATATATGTCATTGGCTGACTAGTCTGAAGTAGACTGGTCAACTGTCTGTGCTGTAGTAGTGGCAGGTGGTATGGTGATTACTACTATGGATATTGCAAAAATGACTGAAATAATAAGCAGCTTTGAAAGAATAAGCTTCCTGAAAAATGACCTGCGATCATGAATGTGCCAGTAGTTTGCCTACTTCCCACAAGACCATATGATTGCGTCATTGAATGCTACTCATTCAATTCTGTGGTTGACACTACAGATTCATGAGAC
Organism: Crocodylus porosus; assembly: GCF_001723895.1. Lineage (NCBI taxonomy): Eukaryota > Metazoa > Chordata > Crocodylia > Crocodylidae > Crocodylus > Crocodylus porosus. The sequence continues at coordinate 1,939,103 of NW_017728924.1, read as the reverse complement.
ACCAGCAAAGTGCATTGTGCGAGAGTGCTGAGAGGTCTCCTTTTTGCTGGTTTGAGTAAGCAGGAACCCTTTTCCCTCCAAATAGTATGCTTCTTAGTGGGGTGCCTGTGCTATTTCAGTAGACTACTCTGGCCTCTGGAGTCCCCTGTGGTTCAACAGTAGCATCCTTGCCTACCATGCAGGAGACTTGGGTTCAATCCTTCTTGGAGACACTGAACATCCAGACTCAGTCTGGCCTTTGGATTCTGTCTCAATGGCCTGAAGGGGGATGGAAAGTCTGGGCAGCCTCCACTCCTCCATATTCCTGTTGAGGCATATGTGCTGAAGTTTTGGGTGACCTCTCATGCATACACCATGATCTGGAAGGATGAACAGTTGCCAAACCAACCTCTGACCTCTACTGCACTTCCTTATGAAACTATGCCCTGATGTCAGAGCATCTGGCCAAAGGAGATCTAATTACAGACTCAGCAGTTGCGGAAGAGTAGTGCTGATTTGGCAAGTTTGAAGCAAATTGTTTTGGCATTTAAACGCATTTGGATGATAGCATATCTAGTGCCATACATACTGTGGCATCCTGTACCCTGAATATCATGTGTATATTCAGGCTACAGGATAGTTTCATAGTTGTTAGGGTCAGAAGGGACCTTAATAGATCATCGAGTCTGACCCCCCTGTCCTGAGCAGCAAAGAGTGCTGGGGTCAGACAATGCCAGCCAGGTGCTTGTCCAGTCTCCTCTTAAAAACCCCCAAGGTAGGGGAGAGCACCACCTCCCCTGGAAGCCCGTCCCAGAGTCTGGCAACCCTTACTGTAAAGGAGGTCTTCCTGATGTCCAACCTAAAGCTGCTCTCTGCCAGTTTGTGGCCATTGTTCCTAGTTACTCCAGGGGTGCCCTGGTGAACAGCTTCTCCTATTTCTTGCTCTCCACTCCCCGCTCTGCCCCTTTCCCCAGATGAATTTGTAAATGGCCACAAGATCCCCTCTCAGCCTTCTCTTGCAGAGACTGAAGAGATCCAGGTCCCTCAGTCTCTCCTCATAGGGCCTTACCTGCAGGCCCCGGACCATGCGAGTGGCCTCCTCTGGACACTCTCAAGGTTATCCACGTCCCTCTGGAAGTGCAGCACCCAGATCTGGACGCAGTACTCCAGCTGCGGCCTCACCAGTGCCGCATAGAGGGGAAGTATCACCTCCCTGGACCTGCTCATGATACACCTGCTAATGCATGATAGGATGAGAATTGACACCAGGTGTGGGCTTAAGATACTGCTGGTTTACAGCCCCAGTACAAGCAATCAGAAATTGTGTCCAACCTCTCTAAGCAGAGCAAATAAGTGAGGCCTTGAGACCTTGCAGTCATGTACTTCAGGGAGACATATTTGGGAAAATATGATGCTGTGAGGGTGGAATGGGATGTAGTACAGGTTTCCCTCGACTTACGCAGTACAGTGTTACTGTAGTATGCATGTAATTTCATTTTCTATTGTTCTTATGGGATTGAAAATAATCTGGTACTTTGATAAAAGTGTTAGATATTGCCTCCTGCCTCTTCCCTCTTTCATGCACGCTTACATCCCAACATACTGTGCAATCAGACTAATGTTATTAAGAAATAAAATGTTAAAGTCACAGCATGTTGAAAACCACCAAAGACCTCCCAGATGGATGCAAATAAATCAGTAATGAATAAGAAGTGCAAAGAGAGGAGATGCATAGGAATCTGCCCTCGTAACCAAAGTACAGTCCACTTCTGAAATGCATACCAGGAGTGCACCAACTCTCTTTGCTCTTTTCCTGACAGGCAACACTGTCCCAGTTCACAGAACAGGCACTGTCCCAGTTCATGGAGTGGCTCACTGGAATCGTCCAGGGGCTGCTTCTGCAGATGGCAGCATGGGAGAGAGTCCACAATAATGGTGCAGGTACTGAAATGTGCAATCTAGGGAGTGAGCAGCCACCTGGTCAGCTTCTGCTGCTGCTCTTGGTCCTTGGACCCCTATTCCTTTAGTCCTCTGGAGGTCCTGCCAAGGCAGTGAAAGACCATAGGGCAGGGGGGAGGGGGAATGACCATGGAAAGGCAAAAAAAACCCCCAAAAAACCCCCAAATCCTGCATCATGGAAAGGCCACAGGTTGTTCCTTTTATCTAGTTAGATTGCCTAAGTCTCATCTGTACTTACTGGCCTATTCAGATGCTGCTGTTAGGCAGGTACAAGCCTCTAGATGTGGTGTGGGAAGGATTTCCCATTTCATTCAAGCTGATGTAGACCTATAATTTTTGGTCCTGGCTAGGACAGCTAGGGCCTTTAGAAGACAACTAATCTGCTCAAGTTCCTTAACTGGAAGAAGGAGAAAGTTTTCTTACCTATCTCCAAGTATGCAAGGGGCATTTTTCATTGCTTGCTGACTGAACAGCATATCAAGTAGAGAGAGCTTGTAAACCGCAGGGGTGGTCGTTGGACGTTTGCCATGCTCGGGGTTCTCACTGACCATCTTTCATTCCTTATGTTTGAAAAATTCTCAAGTATCACCAGCCAAGTAAGGAAGCGGGACTTCCTAGCAGCTGGTTTCTATCCCTATCCCTCTTCTGACTCCCAGAAAAGGAGGACACTGGGGAAAAAAAACCCCACTGCCACTCTTAATGGATCTTATTACTGAAACCTACATTTCAGGCTGTCTGCCACATAGAGGGTTAAATTGTGGCCAGGGGTGTGTAAAATGACTGATAGCTTTAGGTGTACAGGAAGCCAGTGGGAAGTGATATATAAGAGAATTCAGGCCCAAGGCATCATGGGCTAACATTGGGGAGGTATCAAAACCTAAGGTCTGCTATTCCATTTCTAGCTGCATTTTCACCTGGGTTGAAATGCAGTCTGCGCTCTAATCTACGCCCACCCCCCTACAGTCAAAGTGCATCCAAGTGAAACTCAGAACACTTGTAAATCCAGGCCTAAGGGGTTTCTGTGAAGGTGGGTGGAGAGTTTGGACTAAAACTCCAGGAGGAAAGGAGCCTGAGGGGGTCCCTCTATATTAAAGACACACCTTTTGGCACTTCTACCCTTCACTTTTGCTTTTGACAGCAAACAACTCTCCTAAGGAGCAAAGGAAACAAACGCTTGCAAACCAGGGTATTTCCAGCATGTTGCTTTTCTTATATATTTAATAGTTTGACGCTGTAGAGCAGCACTCCAGAAATGTACAGCACCAAGGAGCCTCATTTAGCAATGCCTTTTCATTCTTCTGCTTGCCTTTTTTTTTCAGCAGCATAATTATGTTAGGAATAAGGAAAGCAATGGTGTATTTTTGGTCCAATTTAATAGGCCCCAACACTTTGCTAAAAGCACTGCAGTGGATCAGTTGGAGTTAATTATTGTGCAGATTAGACTGCAAAAAAACTACAGTACATCAAAGTAATGTGTTAGGCCTGCCTTATAACACAAAAGGAAAAGATTTCAAAGCTAAGTCTGAAATTATGTGTTTGCGTACCTTCCTTTACTCACCCCGTTGCCCCTAAATATCGCAGCACCAAAGAAATATATTATGAGATCAGTCACTACTTAGTAACCCTCTACAATAGCTAAACGTGGTTGATTAATAGGAGAACATTTGGCATCAATTTTGACTTGTCTTGCTTTTGTGGATTTAATTAGAAACCAGCTTTATGGGTTGGATGATATCAATGAGACTAATTGCAGAGTCAGATGCTACTCACTCAGCATAATTATGGGTGCCCAAATCTGGCCAGAGAAGGCAGTCCTGTTGAGTTAAGAGCGGGTGTTTTTACAGAACTGCTTTTCAAATTACGACTGTACTTTAAAATTAACCTGTGAAAAAGTATCCATATCCTGTTTTGGGGTCTGTTCTGACACATATAGAAGGATAGATAATGTATGGATGCCTTGAAAACAAAAATGGACACCTAAGAAAAGCCAGACAATAAACTTTTGCATAAAACCTACCGAAGCTTGATGACATGACATGATACTGATTGACTTCCATGGGCTTTGGATCAAATTCTAGCATCACAAGAGTCCAGGATGTGAAAGCTGATTTATTCATCGTTCTCTGTTTGTTTTTGGAAGTGCCTGCTTAACACAACTATCCTCCAGAAAAACAGGAGGAAACTTTTCTTTAATAAAGATTCATTGTACTGACTTGAGAGAGCTCTCACTACAGTTCTCAATAGCTAAAAGGGAGTCCCTACAGAAAAAACAGGTACAATTAAATTTATATTCTTAGTGTTTAAAAAGGCAAGAAACAAGGGGAAGAGTAATTTTTTGAGGGGGAAGGGGAACAGGAGTTTTGCAAGTAGTGCAAAATCTTTCAGACTGTTTTGTATAGTATACAGAAAGAAAAAGTATCACAAAACACCATATTTTTCCTTTTGTGGTTTACCTTGAGTACTTTTTGGTCTTTAAGCCATGTTCTCTGGCTGAACTAATTTTTGAAAGCAAGAATTTCAAATACAAGTGTACAAATAATTGCTACATAAAAGAAAATTCATGCCCGAGACTTCCTTTTAGAGGATGCCCAAAACATATGTGGAAGCTGTCACCTATTTCATGGAAGGATATTTAGAATGGGGAAGGGAAGAATAAAATTAATTACACATAGACTGACTGCTGCTCCATGACCTTGCCAGAATCAATTACATGGTCAGGTCTGCTTCCTGAAACATACGGCTCTGTTTACAATATGTTGCTTACTTATAAAGTACGAAAAGGAAAAAAAAACTTGAATTCAGTGCTGGAGTTGACACATGCACAGGTGGGTGCACGCACGCACACAAACTTACTTGTGCTTACACCCGACATCAACACCGTGCAGTGCTTCATATTATTTTGTCAGACACTAGCTTGTACATAGCACCATAAAACTCCAGCAAAAACTTGATTTTAGCAGTTTCACAGTAACTTGACAATGTAGCCACATTACAGTGTTTCTTTTCTTTATACCCTCTGGGCTAAATCTGGCCTCATTTTAGCCATTGGGAATCTTGCCATTTAGTTAAAGTTTTACTTTCTGAATTTTGGCACTGAGAACTCCAAATGGGGGACCAGGAGTGAATGGGGGAGAAAAGTTGTAACAGGCCAAATTGGTAGTTCATTAAATTTGGGGCTCTGGAGTTGCATATAATGTGGGCCACAGCAATGTCCAATGTCCAGTGCTGACACCTACAAATCAAAATCTCCCAGTGCCAGCAGAGCCAGTCTTAGGGAAAATGGCACTCTGGGTGAGCTTGTATTTTGGCACCACCCCCTCTCATCCCTGCCCCCCCCCACCACCAAGTCAGTGGTGCTGCTGCAGGCAGAGGCATGTGGGGAGGTGGAGATGGGGTGGGGGGCAATAAGGGAAGGGAGAGCACAGCTGCCCAGGGAGGTGGCCCCATCCCCAACTTGGTCCCCAGCACTGTCGGTGTCTTCCCGGCCCCAGCACTGGGGGCAGGGGATGTGCTCTGCAGCCACTTGCACGGCCTGGCCTGTCTCCTTGTGAGCAGCAGCTGGAGGTGGGGGGGAGTGGGCAGGGATGGGGCAGGGCAGAGCAGGGGTAGAGTGCTGCTCTGTGTGTGTGTCTGTGGGTGTGTGGTGCCCCCCCTGCCACCCCCCCGTCATGGTACTCTGGGCAGTCCACCCACCCCTAAAGCCAGCTCTGACTGCAAGTATTCATGCGCTAGAGCATACTCAGAACAGCTGCTCCAGATGCCCCATCAATACTAAGAAACATGCAAATTCAAAAATTGCAACAAAACATTACCTTTAGATTTTGCTAGGGTCTGCCAGATGTGTTTTAAGTGTGTCACTTTCCAGAGCTAGTCAACCTGTTATTTCCTGACTCAAAAAAAAAAATCGATAGATAGATATTTATAGTAAGAATCCCATAGTCTTAGGCAACACAAAATTAATAGCATATGCATTAAAATGTCAATACTGTATCCTTAAGATATCTTTAATATCAAGTAATCTAAATTAAATGGTACACTAACATGAATATAAGTAAAGATTCGCATTTTATTAGTAACAACAGATTAAAAATGAAAAGAAAACCTTTAAACTCCTTTTATCATTGTAGTCTGTATTTTGCTTCGCTTATACAGTAAAATAGATTTGTCAATTCTGCTTTCAAATTTGCAGGCACTAGCTTAGTTTTGCACCATGTTAAAACCAAACCAAAGTTGTTTTATTTGATTAAATGGTTTATAAAACATGAAAACATTGTTATATAATAATAATAATTAGGCTTTTTAATGTAGGTTTAAGGCTTTACATTTTCAGATGGATGGGGGGGGTGTGTGTGTGTGTGTGTGTGTGTGTGTGTGTGTGTGTGTGCGCGCGTGCGTGCGCACGCGTATCATTGCATTAAAAACACACCTCAGTGGGAAGAGCAGTTTGACTTAGTGTAACTTGAACTAAAGACAATGGCCTGGTTCTTCTTTATTCATCTTGCTTTTATATAGGTATAACTCCACTGACTGCACTGAAGCAATTCTTAATGTAGGGTCCTAATCCTCTTTTCATAAATATTACTGGCAAACTTCCTAATGAATAAAATCTTGTTCCCATCACAGTCCATGGGAATTTTGCTATTTATTTGGGCAACTATACATGCGCAGCAAGGGTGCTCTGATACGCTGAAATTACAGCACATAGGAGCAGACTTGATTAACCGAGTCTGCTGGAGCGCGGTAATTACTGTGCTCCGCCAGACTCCAGTGTCACATGTATTAGCGTCCCCACACTGAAAAATGGCAGGGGGGGGTGTTTTAACTAAAGCTTCTTTGATGAGTTTTAGTTAAACCATCCCTGCCACCATTTTTCAGCATAGGGATGCTGATACACAAGATGCTCCAGGCACTTTAATTAGAGCACCCCCCTTCCCCCCACCCCCCGACACCACTCCTGGAGCACCTGTATAAATGCCCAAAATTCAGTCACTTGAATGAAAGTAGGATGAAGCCATACAGCAGTAAATATGAGATATTTTAAATAAAATGAGTCTTGAATCGTTCTGATATTAGGTTGTTTACCTAAAAATGTGGGTGGGCTTCCTGTCAGTGGAATAAGATGAATCTTGCTTGAACGAGTTTCTCTAAAAAGTCTTGGATGACCTTTCTTGAGTTGCATGACAAACCAATTATTTTCCTGTCATCTGTTAAGGAAGGTTTTTTAAAATCGTTATCAGCCAGAGTCATAGAAGAGAAAGAAGCCTTGACTTTTCATTCCTTTTAAGATACTTAAGAGCTAAACATAATAAGACAGAATTTCAGTGGCTGTAAATTGTCCCAACTCGACTGACAACAAGATGTATCCTAGTAGGTCAAATTATGCTTGCCCTTCTCGCACAAAAGTAGTACTCTGTTCAATAGGAATTTTGTCTGAGTAAGAAGGTTAATAATGAGCTACCGTGAATATTGTCAACCAATAGATATACTACAGTGGAAGTGTCTACACATGCATTTGATCCAGGGTCAGTTCCCTTGCAAGTAAAATACTCACAAGAAAATGCTCCTGGGCAGGCATCTACGTATGCAGGGAAGCAGGAGCAGATTTGCTGCTAATAGCAGCATACCGTTCTGACTTCCTGGGGCACCTGCTGCCACGAGGGAGAGATCTAGGTTCTCCCTGAGTGCAAGCCCAGGGGGCTGGCAAGGAGCACCAGGCCAGGAGACAGCTGTCGCCTGGCTGGGGCTGGGACATTACAACCTGCCTCTGGGGGCTGCCTCCTGCTACAGCGGGGACAGTGTCCCCCTGTCCCAGCAGCAGGGAGCTCCTGGCCCTGCTGGAGCGGTGCAGGGGGCTTGGAAAGAGCTGCAGGGGAGGGGCAGGTTCCAGCCCTCTGCCCCTGTGCACCAGTGGGGCAGCTAGCAGCTCCCCAGCCTGTTCTTCACCCAACTCTGGGCTCACAGAGCTGGATGGGAAACAGGCTCCCGAGCTCCCAGCAGCAGGGAGCTCCCAGCGCCACCTCTGTGACCATGGGGCTAGTGCTGGGAGACCCTTATTTCCCAGCCTGAGCTCCAATCACAGGGCTCAGGCTAGAAGATCCTTAGCTCCCAGCGCCAGCTCTGCAACCATGGAGCTGGTGCTGAGAAATAAGGATCTCCCAGCCCTCCGCTCCCTGATTGTGATGGCAGAGTGGGGGCTGGGAGATAAAGATCTCTCAGCCCCTGCTCCCCAGTCACAATCTTGGAGCAGGGTACTTGGAGCTTCCTGCTTCCAGGGCAGGGGGACATGGTCCTCTCCCAGGCTATGGTGGCAGAGCCCACCCTGGCAGCAGGCAGCTCCTGGGAACAGGGAGCAAGCTCCCACTCCTTGGTAGACAGCTAACCAGGAGCAGATTTGCTCCCAGTCAGTTGTCTACGTGAGCATTTCTGTGCCCTTACTAGATGAAAGTAAATTTGCTACTTGCATTTGCATGTAGCAAATTTACTCATGACTAGTGAGGTTTACTGCGTAGTACACGTGCATGTGTAGCTGCACATGCTGACTTCATAGTAAGCTATGCTACTGCCCAGTTAAGCATCTCATGTAGACGCGCCCAGTGAGAAGTAAGAGCCGGCTCCTGAGATCCTATTTGACAATAGCATTGCTCACAAGAACAATCCTGTTACCATCACTGGGACTATTCTTTTGATTAAAGTTATTCATGTGTTTTGGATTAGACCTTCACACCGTACCCAAGAATGTGGTAAGCAGCAGGAATAAAATATAAAGTCATTTTAAACAATTATTGAAAAGTGATTGTAAAAATTGGCTCTCGATTTTTCATGATCTTGCGGAATAGAAGGGAACTGTTCAGAGTCTGATCAGTGTTTTACAGTCTCTGTTCTTTCAAGACTAATCAGACATGCAGTCCAATTACACTAAAGCTGTAAAGAAACAGGGACAACCTCCAAAGACTGTAATGAAACTTGAGTAGAGGCATTCTACCATCTTACTGTCAGTTGGATCTGGTGTTTTCACAACTTCTGTCTGACATGGCTATAAGTAACATTTTCCCCCAAAGGCCTATATATTCCTGCAGTGAGAGAAGGGTTCCTTATAGGCAAGTTCCCTCTTAAATGAACCCAGCTGACCAAAATGTTAGCATAATTAATGTTTCCAGAGGTTCCTTGGAGTTCAGGGTAGCCAGCTCCAAAAAGACTATCAAGCACAAGAAAGACCTCTCAGACAGCAATGGCATCATGCTTTAGCAAGCGAGGCTAGGAACCAGTTCTTCTCTTTGCATAGGCCCCTGAATACCTGAGGTTCTTTTATATGGTTCCAGGGTTTGGTAAGCTGCATGCCATTTGTATCAGGTTAAGTGTTCAATATGGCCTTGATGTTACTCGTGAATTATCCTTAGTCTTACAATCAGTCTCATTTAAAGGCAATGACACTACTCAGTTCGGAAGTGTAAATTGTGCCAATACAAGTTCTGTACTCCAGTTAAATCTTTCAAAAAAAGATTAAGCGGCTTGTGTTGGGCCCTTTGGTGGAGGGGTGAATTTTTCAGCAAGTGTTTCGGACTAACTGATGTTTTAGTGGGATAGTTTCATTGTCCCACTATCTGCCTTCACTTGTGGTTTTTGCTTTAGTGCCTTCCTCACATGGTACAGTGTTCTAGTCAGAAGATGTGCACTTACAGTTCCCTATCCTGTTCTGCCATTTTACTCAAATTGTTTGTGCTATACTGTTCTCATCAGGTGGAACAGGACTGTACATTGTTTTAACAGGATGTAAGTGTAACCTTGGTATGGTTAGCAAGGCAATTGGCTACAGATGTACTAGCACCAGAGTAGTTCAGTTATCCATTCTGGTCATGTCTGCAGCTATTGCCAAGGAGAGTTTACATCCAAACACAACCAGTTTTTTATAGCAATGTATTACATATACTTAGGCAAGACCTTTATGATAATAAATAACCTGATAGTTTTCTTGTAAGTGAAATCATATAAAAATCCAACCTATAGGTAGGTGACCAAGGCAGCGCTACAGCAGGCATACTGGTGAAAAAAAAGCAAGCATTTCACGATCACCTGTAGTGAGCACTGCCTAGGACCACAATGTAAATCCATGCAATGACATTTTTTTTAAAAAAGGAACTCCTTAAATCCTTGCACTTAAAAATAAAATATTCAGAAACAAAAAAACTTGGATACTGAGCAGAGACTGAAGCACTTTAGAACGGGGTATAATTTTTCCCAAGATCATGGAAATCTGTGGATGTATGTTTTGAGAAAGAGAGAGACAGAGAAAATTCATTTTTTTAACAATGTATAATGGATACTATTACCTTTTGGTTTGTTATACTGTTTGCTTAAGTAATAAATATACATGAGCACTGAAAAGTTAAGGTTTTAAATAAGAACTGTAAGCCAACTTTCTGCCACCTGCACCTAGCATACAGTTAATCAGAAGGCAGAGCTTAATATAAGTTGTTTCTACATTGTAGGGAAGTAATAATACTCTGCATTTCTACCACCAGGGATCACAGAATGTGATTCCAAACTTTCTTCAGCTAAGTTTCCCAAAGGCCTATTAGTATCTCCATTTTCCAGATGAGGAAAATGAGAACAAGAAAGACTAGAGATGTGGGTGCACATTTTTAGAAATGGTTAAATGCCTCAAACATCAGTCATTGATAATCTGAGTTTTCCAAAGGACTGCCTGAGGCAACACAGTTCACCCATTTTGAAAAACAGTTTGTAGGTTTCTAAAGCTGGCTACCCCAAAGTTAGACATTGCTTTTGGAATTTAAGCCTAGACAATCTACCACAGAACAAGGGACAGATCCAAGATTCCCGATAACTGAAACTACAGTCGAATTGGTTAACATGTCCTGGGTTGTAAAACTGAAAGAACTTTGCAGTAACAGAAGCATACCAATGCCACACCCATGGCAAAAGAAGAGCATTTAGAGAAGCATTTATTTCCAAACGTGATCATCAGTATTTTCGTCGATACAATTGTAATCAAATTAAATTCTCTTGTAAGTGACAGCAGTTCCCATTTAATCTAGCAGGAATTGTTCCTACTTTTGCCAAGACTAAACCAATTCCAATAATACATTAATATAATATGCTTATCTACCAGCTGATTTCCACTTGGACAGTGCAAAACTCCCTTTATCCTGGCCATCCGCTCATGCCCGCATTGACAATTCCTGTTTGTTAGAAACATTGCTATCCCAGGACATGCTGGTTGAAAACCTGACCCAGTGATGTCAGTGACAAAATTCCTATTGATTTCAATGGTCCCAGGATCTCAGGATTTCTCTGTACAGAGCAATAAATAACAACAATAGCCCAATGATTAATTCAGTCTCACATCCTGTATCTCCAACAGTGATCTATGCAAGATTCTTCAAAGAAAGTGTAGCCTCTATAATGTATCACAAAGTCCAATAATACATCAAGGGAAAAAAAATCTTCTTTACCTTCTTTAATCATGAATCATGGGATTACGGTGACACAGGCTCACGATTTACCACATAGTTCATTGGGTTCAACCCAGTGGAGTTGACAGCATTTCAAGCCATGGTATTCCCACAGCTCAGCACTGCCCAGTATGTGTGTGTACTCCAGATACCCACCACAAAGGATTCATATATTAATTAGCCCCCACTCGTGACAAACCAGAGTCGCAGGATCCTCCAAAAATGTATATGCAGATGAGTGGCTGGGTGATCTGGTCTGGCTCCACCTTGTGCAGGGTAGGGGCCAAATTAATATGCAACAGGCTGAAAGAGAGGGCAACAGAGGGATGGGGGTGAACTGTTTGGGGTCACGTTTGGTGATGTTTGCCAGACATTTATGGCTGGTGAAGAAACAGGTATTAGAAATGGGAAAGAAAGGCATAGCTCAGCTGTGGGAGTGAAGAGAAAGTTGAAATATATGCCACCTTGTAGACCTTGTAGACCTCTTTGTGCCACAGGGATTTCTCCACAGCACATCTATTCCAGCACAAGATGGTCAGGTCATCCATGTAGGCCAAGACCTTGGTCTCTTCGTTGCTTCCTCCAGGGATCTGGACCTCGTGCATCCCAGGGTCCTGCCTGATGCACCGGGCACATCAGGTACCAAGGGGAGGGTGTCAGGGCTGGCCATTGGTGATGTGTAGGGGGTGCACATTTGTGCATGTGCACCCCCTGAGATTGATCGTGCACTTCCTGAAAGTGCCAGTCACGAAACTGGAAGCGCCAGTGGAAGTACACTTCCAGTTTCGCCAGTGGAAGTGCACTTCCAGCTTCACCACTGGCTCAGTGATTGGGTGTTGGGGGACCACCCCCCCAGTCAGTGATCAGCTGCGGGGGGGGAAGGCCTCCCATTCGGCAATCAGTAGCTGGGGGACCACCCTCCATCAGTAATCTGGTGCCCCAGACACAGGAGGCACCCGTCACCCATGGGGCTGGCTCTGGTTCTCCCCATGCTGCCCTGGTATTATAGTATCTCCAGGCCTGGTACCAGTTCCCTGTGGAGGAAAAGTCTGTCCATGTTTTTAAGAGCCAAAAAAAATGGTTCTTAACAGCATGCTTTACATCAGCAGAGGGTGTTGGAGCTTGCTCTAGTCTCTCCAGATGCCAGCCTGGTATTGCAGTACCTTCAGGGCCAGTGCTCAGTTCCTCCTGGGGAAGCAACTGCCTGTTTTCTTTAAGGGACAGACAGACATGCACACAGTTTCCATGTGGGCCATGTATTTTATAGTCATGCTTAGTGTTGGCTGCATTTAATCAGCTTCATAGTTGATTTCCATTACTGAGCACATGCTGTTTTTGGCAGCAGTTTAATGATAGACAGTGCATTTAATGAGGTTTCCATGTGTGCGAATATAAGACAAGGGGCTTTTTTCCCCATGCTGTTTGGGGGGAGGGGGGAACTCTTCAAGTAAATATGGTACATTACAATTAAAATAATTGAAAAATTGTATGTGGTAATGTAAGTATATTAATAATAATTAATTATGTAATTGTATACTATTTGTATATTCCTCTAATTGAATGGTATACATATGGTAAGGCCTCAACCAAACTTCCCAAAACCCCTAAGGCAGGCACAAAGGACCAAAGTGTTTATTTAATTTTTTATCCTTTAATTTAATTTTTACCCTTATTAGTATGGAACCTGTTAAACATATTAGGGAAATTAATTTATGGGTCAGTTAGCACCATCCAATATAGGAAGCCCTAATGTAATAAAGAGCTACGCTCTTAGGGACCAAATCATCCTCTCAGGGTGCTAAGCTGTGTCTGACTGGCCCTGTCTATGTGAGATGCAGACTGCACAGTAATCCTACACTACCGTGCAGTAGCGTCACGTGGCAAAAACCATGACATGATGCTACTGCGCAGTAATATTAGGCTACTGCACAGTAGCGTCATAAAACGGCATTCAGCAGTGCTACTGATTTAGTACTTGTATAAACACTTGTTAATACTTGTAACCCAAGTTACAACTGCACAGTCTGTATCTTGTGTGCCTCCCACAGATCTCTGTGGAACTGATTTGAATGGGCTGTTCTGGACCTTGAGAACCATGAATCTAAAACTTTCACCCATTTTGCCTAGGCTATGAAAGTTATTTGCTCAGATATTCAGTTGCTGAATAAATTTGAAAATAAACAGATACTTCACTACTGTGCTCCGTGGCCCCTTAAGGAAACACAATAAGAATGCTTGGGTAAAACACTTGTGCCTCATACTTTTATCATGTTTCTTTCTTTTCTGTTAATGTAATGAATTATTAGTTCTGTACAACAAAAGTCTATTTGGTCTTATTTAATAGCCTCCTTGTCTTTTAATGTATCATTTAACAAAGGAGTAATCTCAGCAGGGAATCATTTGGTTAACTGGTAGTTGACTGACTGATGCATAGCCAGCAACAGGCTGATACCCCCATAGATATTTTCTAGCTAATGTGACAAGATTTAGTATTTTATTAATTTAAAAGTTCAACCCTATTTTAAAAACATACTGAGCTATTTTCTGCAGGAATATTCTGTGTCAGGAAATTCCACAGATTTATTATACACTGTATAGCAAGATATTTCTTTTAATCGTTCCATGTGTGTTGTCTTTTATTGTATGCTGCCACACTTGTATTATGAAAGGGTAGCTATAGCTGGTTTTCCCTATTCCCACTCACAATCATATCCTATTTTTACTGTGCCCTTTTGCTCTTCTATGATCCAAACTATATATTCTGCTCACATTCATACTTTCTCTTTTGCTACTGTACTTTCCTTTTGACTCCATCTGTTTTTCCTTATCCTATCTTAATCCCCTTTCACCTTTGTTTCTGTCTCCACTATCACTCTATCTGTAAACTGTATCCTCTAGAATTAATCAGGTTAGCTAATCAAAATGCTGGCATTCACATGAAGTTCAGTTAATTGCGTCTCCTCTATTTTATGAGGAAATAACCATAGAGGAGCTTTGTATTCTGATTAGCTGAAAGGTTCTTCTTGTAGTAAAAAAAATTAAGCAGCAAGGCACAATAGACAGTACATTTCTTGGCAATTATAGCCTGCTTTGGATGGTGTTAGGAGAAGCACAATAAGTGCCAGTAGTACACTGCCTGGAGTTCTCCCTTGCAATTAAGAAATGGAAATTACAAAAAGGATCAAGTCAGCCTTGTACGTTTAGGGTGGAATTCATGCCAGCAGAGCCCTCACAAGCCCCTTTACACTGGTATGAATTTTGCCTTTGCTTTGTACTATTGCCATGAGTACAAACTATTAACAGTCAGAAAGAACTCTGTGCACGTTGTGTCCCAAATTCCACGGCCCTTTTGTAATCCATTATTTGACATTACAATTGGAACATGTTATCTAATTATAAATCATTGCTGTCTTCTCCTAAGGTAGACAGTGATCAGAATTCCCCACTGGCCCAAATCACTAAAAATTGCTTAAACGTGCTGCTCTGACTGTGCTGCCGAATCTTGATTATAGCTAGTTAGGTAAGGTTTGGGGAAGCATCTGGTATGACCTAGGTTACTATGGAACTCATTAAATTGAGACACTGAAACTCCCTAGTGAAGTATGTAAACTATTAGCGGTATATTAATATTCACACAAAACTAACTGAGCTCCCACACTCCTATCCCAGAACAGACTGAGGACACTGTAAAACCTGGGTAAGATAAAAGCAGCCTTCTCTGCGGTTATCCAGAATCCTGGTCAGGAGTAGCAGGGGTGCTTTCGGCTGTTACATCTCTTGTCATGATTATGTACCTACCTTCCAAAAGGAAGGTGCAGTGACTTACAAAATGCTAATGTTGCTAACCTGAATCATAGGGACTACATGAAGAAGAAACTGGAAAAAGGAAAATGCATTTATACCCTTTTGGACAAAGATCTATTTTAAATTGTAACCAGGTTCTCCATTTTAGGATGCAGTAGATCTTCAAATTCATTTGGGGACCAAGCATCCATGCTTCTGGTGGCTTGTGGCGACCAGTGCCCTTATTCTCTCCACCCCTGCCTACTTTTTCTTCTGTCCTAAGATTCATGGTGCTGAACTTCATTGCTTCTTGCATGTTGTCTGCTGACAGATGGCATTCAGCCTACAGCACAGCTGCAATGGGAGAGAGAAAACATGCAGTGATGGAGGAGAGCAAAGGAAGCAGTGCCACTAGGAGGGAGAACCAAGGAGGATAAAACTGTGAAAACGCTATGGAACATTTTGGGGGAAGACCCATGGCAAAAGTGTCGCTACCATGGGGGTGGCAGAAATGTGAATAGTCAGAAGAGTATTAGGAGTTACTGGCTCATAAAGAGCATGAACATTTTTGCTTCCTCTATCATTCATACCTGTCTGCAGCTCTTACCAGCCTGTTCACAACAGAGCACTTCAGAGGAGAGTGCAGTCTAGTGATTAAAGCTTTGCCATTTCTTATGGCCTTAATTTTTGCACAGGGAGTGCCTTCCTGTGTGATCTTGGGTCACTTACCCAACTTAAGTATCTCATCCATAAAATGGGCATTAATGTCTCCTTCTGTGGGATGTTATAAGCATTAACTAGATCATATTTGTCATGTGTTTTAAGCTTGAAAGGACTATATCTAGCAATAGGACTTGTACATTTAATCCAGTGTTTCTCCACCAAGATCTTGCAGCACCCTGTCTAGGGTGGCACCTTGGAGTGCCTTAAGAGCCTTTAAAGGGCGCCACAGGGTGCAAGGCCATGTTAGCATTGTTATGCGTGCAAAAATAATTCGCCGTGATAAACCCAAACTTTTCAAATAAGAATCCAGACATTTCCTGAATTAATCCAGAATGAGCATATTGTGGGGGCCCATCCTGGGTTCTTTGCAATAAAATAATTGTTCTATTATTTCCTGTTGTCTAATAAACAAATGAAAACAAAGAGCTGGCATTTTCCAAGGGGTGCTTTGAGTCTCTTGAGGGGGGCCTTGAGTCTAAAACAGTTGAGTACTACTGCTTTAGCCTTACCACACGTGGTCCAATTTTTTTAAGGACTGTGATAAACCACTGGTCTGGGTGACAACTGGCATTTTGGCCAATAGCGGGGATTGAACAAAAGACCTCCAGCATGCAACTCCAACTCAGTTATTGAGAGAATTGCCTCCTTAACTGGTCAAGCACAGGGACAGCACACAACACGGCACTCAATGGCTGTGTGCAACTTTAGTAGGACTAGTGTACATGACCAAGGGTGTGATTGGGTGGAAACCTTTTACCAGCTTCCCTTCTGTGGAATGAGCTAGTAGAGCCGATTCATTATCTGCTATCAACAGGGCAGTGATTTGAATTTGTGAATGCTGTTTCCTTCACGCAGTGTGTGCAGTTAGCAGATTTGCAGAGTGGTTGAATGCGTATGAGGCCACAGATGGTTATAATTTGCAGGACCAAATGCACTTTATGTTAATCCCTAATTTACCTAACAGAGAACATAGTTCAAAGGTAATAACAGTCTGTGATGAAAACAGAGGAACTGAGGAAGGATGTCCTAGGGAAATCAATGAACAGAAGGCATTACATAAAGAACAAATAGTCTTGCCTTGGTTGAGGAGATTGGCTAGGTGACCCTACAGCTCTTTTCCCATCTCCATTTTTTACAATTCTAAAGCCTTAGAGCAGTGTGAAAAGAAGAGCTGCAGGGTCTGTATAGCATGGCATTAATAAACGTGAGATGAAGGCAATAGTCACACCTAAAAGAAGTGTGCAGTGCAGTAGCCCTGCAAGCAGGTGTGAGCCCAGGGGCATAAGAACTTGTACCCATTAAGGAACGGGGCAGCCCAGACAGGCCACGCGGGATGACTGTCTGACATCTCGCAGCCCACTGTGTAGGCCAGCCAACATCCTGCTTGCTAAGGACAGTTGCTCTGTGTTTCTCCTCCTGATAACATGCGAGAGATGAAACAACAAAATGGTACTGGGTTCGCTCCTCTGGAGCTTCAGTCTGGAGGGGTCTGATACTCCTCGCAGACAGGATGTGCTGCTCCTTGGCAAGGAGGCTTCTCCGCTAGGCATCAGGCATGAATGAAATGAGCTCTCCCAGGGAAAGCAAGCAGGCAGCCTCCCTGGAAAAAGCCCATGGGATCCTCTTCTCTCCTCACCACCTTTGTCTTCCCCCTCCTCAGAAATGTCTTAGTGACACGGCCACCCCAGCCGCTGGCAGCGCTCCCTCCTTATGCATGTGGCTCCCCCCTCTCTCCTGGGTCCCTGCCAGCGTCCCTTCCCCTCAGGCTCCACAAAGACCCCTCTTCTTCCTCCTTTCCCCCTGTCTGCCCGTCCCCTCCCCTCAGGCTCGACGAAGACCCCTCTCCTCTCAAGCTCCACAAGGACCCCTCTTCTCCCTCCTTTCCATGTCTTCCCCACCCCACCACCACCTTTGCAGATCCCCTCTCTTCAGGCAGCATGAAAACCCTTCTTCTTCCACCTTTCCATGTCTACCCTGCCTTTGCTGGTCCCTTCCCCTCAGGCTCCAGGAAGACCCCTCTCCTTCCTCCTTCCCATGTCCCTTCCCCTCAGGCTCCAGGAAGACCCCTCTC